>NC_056506.1:20701378-20714061 GCF_014905685.2 Nematolebias whitei | reverse complement strand
ATTATTATTATTATTATTATTATTATTATTATTATTATTATTATTATTATTATTATTATCATGGTTGTCTCAGTCAAAGAGTAACTAACATGTTTCCTCCCTGCTGCTGTCAGACTCTGTATAACGGCCGTCGGATGGTGTGTGTGAGCACAGACAACCCAGCTGTAACCACGGTGCTGGAGCTGACTGAGGCCAACTGCGTCCCGTCCAATCAGAACATCACACTGCAGATCGAGGCGAAAGGCAGCGTGACACCTCAACTGTACGCTCGAGATCTGGCCATCACTGCAGTAATCTGCTTCATAGGTGAGAATGATACACAGCACAAATAAAATGGTCAACACTTCAAAACTTGGCTGAGAATCGTCTGGTCCCAGGATTTACTATGGATGGGGTGACTAGTCAGTGAATGCAAAAAAGTACAATTAAGAATAATTGACCAAAGGCAATGATGACTGAGGAAAACAATGGTCAGTGGTGCAGAAAAGAATCAAGTGAAACATACTGAAAACATCCAAATTAAAACATGATTTTATTATAGTAAAATAGCTAAAACATTAGCTATGAAACAATATCCAAAGATCTCAAGATTATGACAGTACCCCTCCTCTAAGGGACAGCTCCTGATGTCTTAACAAACACAAAGAGTCCATCCTTAGTCGAGCAGGGGAAGAGGTACCTGGAAGGAGGGACCAGATGAAAATAAACAGTTAAAATCAATAAAACATTTGGGCATGTCAGTCCAAGGCCTCTTTAAACTCAACCTACTTAACAAAACCCAAAGATCCTAAGATTATGACAGTTTAGCACCATTAGCCAGAACACGAGTTGAAAGGCTGCATGCCTTCGCTGGGTCTCGCTCTGTCTCTCTTTTCTGCTGTGTGGCGAGCTCTAATAAACTGGTCATATCAGTGTATGATCACCCGCGGGCCGGATTAAACATATACGAACAGATTTATTACTGGGGGAATATTGATGATGACACTCTACAGCTTTGTAGCTAGTTTAAAAATAGTTAACCACAAATAGAATGGATTAAATGAGTTAATTCATTTTAGTAAATGACAGAAGGAGACAAGAAGGAGACAGTGAACACGCATCACGCTCATTGTCAGCCCAGCTGAGTTCTGCTCCGCCTCTTTTGGTTCCACTCAAATCTCACACCTGAGCGAGACGTGGATGCTTCACCTGTGATTTATGAACCGTCTGAGGAAGACTAGTCTGTGCAGCCATTTTATTGTAAATGAGAACTGGTTCTTAATGGACCCACCTGAAACAGCAACGTGTCGGCCATTCAGGGAACATTAAAAACGGCCAACTTTTTTTTTATTTTGAAAAGCGTAAAGCTTTGGCAAGTCAGAGATGTCAGAATCATATTTGTGTTAAATAGGAGGCACAGTGTGTCATTTTTGTTTTTACATTATTGTTTCACATTAGAATGTCACTACTTTTATTGCAAAGAAATACATATTGAAATGTAATTTCTTTGAATTACACTTTTGGGTTCTGTTTATTGGATTTATGATTCAACGTAGCAAAATAATAAAATTTCAGTAACTTTAAGCCACTTAACTTTGATCCATTTAGCCACAAAGGGGCATCTAAAGTCAATGAACCAGTTTACCACAAACAATATTTTAGTTCCAACAAGGTGATTCTTAAAACTGTATTAGCTGAAAATTTGACATAAAGTAGATGATTAGCTAAAGGATGATGTATCTATCATTTTTTAATTTGTCCTTTACTTGTTTAGTTTGTCATTTTATCATTTAAGCATGTTGCACAGTCCGCTGCTATGTTCAGGTCCAAAAACTGAAATTAAGTAAAAATGCAGCCAAATCCCCGAGAAAGTTTTTGAAAGACCTTCAGAAAACCTGAATAACGTTTAATGAAAACCACTTGAAAAGGGTAGCAGAAAGTCTAGCTGCTTGGAGACAAAACATAAATAAAGTGCGTAACTGGTTTAAAACATTTCCACAGTACATGACCACTTGAAAGATGATCACATTCTTATAGCAGAATCTGCTGGAATAACTGAAGCTGAACAATAACTCTGAGTGGTGAATAATTCCTGTTGATGTCCTTCAGGTGGTGCTGGTTTGACTCAGCTGGTTGTCCTAGTTTACCACCAAATTTCTCGGAAGAAGAATATGAAAGAAAGGCAAAGACTGAAAGAGGAAGAGGAGAGAGGCAGCCCTGTAGCTAATCATGTCAACCACCCCGACGTTAGAGAACGGACCAGGGACCTTTTCTTTCAAGGCAGCAGCACTGATCCATGGAACAAAGAAGCCATGATGTTGGATGGAAGAACAGATCGCCACAACGGGCCGATTAGGTCCAGAGCAGATGATAATGGTGGCGGTTATCAGTGCTCTCACTGTAAGGCTGATGGGCAGATTTCAAACCTGATGAAAAAGGACAACTGGATGAACGGCGGCATCAGGGTTGAGGAGGACCAAGAGAGACGGAGAACTAGGATGGCAACAGACGAGGAGAGGAGGAGGCGAGCAGCACAGCAACAAATCTTGAACAGGGATGTCCCTAAGTTTTATTCTCATGACAACACCAACTCATCTTCCCATCCAATGAAAGGAAGTGCAGAGCCATGGCCATCACATAAGACAGACAGGATCATGGACAGACACAGGTCTGATATGGAGGTAAAGGTCAGAGGTTACGAAATGTCGCACTGCAAGAACTGCCACAGGACGTACAGATCGCCAGGGCAGAATGGGAATCAAGACACGATTATGTCTAAAGACCCCTCTGCTCTGAACGGCAGAGGGAGGAACAGTCCGTTTGAAAAGATAAAACATGCAGATTTCAAAAGAGAAACGAGAAACGTAAAGTTTGACCTGCAGAGTTTGAGAAGCAGCCATGGCAAAGACAGTCAGGAGGAGGCCGCAAGCCCCCGAGACAAAGAGAAGGAAAACGAAAGGAGACATAAAGTTAAATCTGGCCACGCACTCAAAGTCAAACTCAACTTAAAGCCCCTAAGAAAAAGTAAAGTTCATCCTGGGAGAAAAAATGAGCAAACTCACGCAGAAACCAGGAGCTCCAAGAGGAGAAAAGAGAAAAGGAGACATGGAAAGGAAAAGGAGGAGGTAGAGGAAGAAGGAAAATATGACAAGAAAACGAAGAGTAGCAGTGAGAAAAGGAGGAAATCCTCCAAAAGGGGAGTTGTATTCAAAGATGGTGAGGAAGAGGAAGAGGCGAAAGGAGAGGAAGGTCGGAAAAGCAGCACGTCTTCTAAGCCAAAAAAAACGATTTCAAAAAGTGAGAAGGTTGGCCAAGAAAGTTCAGAAGGGGACCAGGTCATGAACCCAAACCTAGAGAGCTCCCAGTTTGCTGATGACACCTCGGTTTCTGTCAGTGCACAGAGTCTGCAGGCTCACCAGTACCAAGCAGGTGGATCGGCACCGAGCAGAGCACAGCCTCTCTCCCAGAATCCCTTCTCCCTCTTTCCTGCTGACAGGAATCGGACTCCCAGCCTCTCGTTGCTCGGATCATCTGGCTCACAGCTAACCGGCAGCAGCCTGTCTCTTCAAACAGGGAACGCTTTGCTCAACACCCTCGCTCCAGGATCTCATGCACTACTTCCTGCTGGTCTGGCTCATCCTGCAGCTCCTAACGTAGGACTCGCTGGGTTCAGTGTAGCTCCAAAAGGATCCTCAGACAGCCAGAGAAGACAAGCTGTGGGTGGGATCGTCTCGTCGGTTCCTTCTCTTCTACCTAACCTGGTTATTGGCAGTTCAGTACATTCAGCCCCTCCTCAAACGTCACAACCTGAAGAACCTGTCCGGACTTTAGTGAACCCAGGTTCTGATCCAGCACTCTTGTCTCTGAGCCAGTTGCCTATGGACAGCTCTGCTCTTGTGACTTCACTGAAGCTTGATCCAGGACTGGGTCAAGGCTTTCAGACTGGGGAAGGACTACTTCAGCTGTCCACTAAGTCACAAGTTCCTCCAAACCAAGATCACATCCCCAACCAGGGTCAGACTGACATGTCTGGAGTTACAGCTCAGGCTCCAGAACCAGAGACTACGGTGGAGACCATGTCCATCATTAACAGCCAGACTGAGAGCAGGCACGTTCCTGTCGACACGGCACTTGGTGGTGTGCTTGAACCTGAAGGAGCTGCAGTGGGGGGGTCACGAGACAGCATGAAGGTGTCTGCTTTGGATGTTTCGGCACCTGGTGTGTCCACACAAAGTGAAACCTCCCCGGGAGCTGCTCTCCTGCAGCAGGAGTACCTGTCAGAGGAAGGAGGCTCCTCCCCGAGGAGGAGGCTGAGGCTCATTCTTCCCGAAAAGACATCTAGCCAACAGCCCACTGCGCTGGAGAGGAAAATACGATAGCAGCTCCCATTGTTGGACCACTGTCTGTCTTGTTTCTTTGTCTGTTGGTAAAGATTGGAATAAAGGACGTAAACCAGTGCAGTTTAAACACATGACTTCATATTCGACGATTGTTAATGTGATGTTATCCACTGCAGTATATCCCTTTGGCCTTTGTTTTTATAAAGTTATGAAAAAGTTAAAACTTGCATTTTATTTTCATATATTAAAGATCATTCTTGACTTAAGAAACTTTAAACAAAAAACAATTTAAAATCCATTTGGTGGCTTTGCTAATTCTTTTATTAAAGCAGCATGATCTTCATTCACACAAAGATCTGAGGATGGTTACATTTTCTGAACAAACACCTCATGGACTTCTCTTTGTTCTGATGTCCAAGACGAGCAAACGTTTAGTTAGTATCAGTTTAATGGTTCGACTGTATATCACATGCTATTTTCCGTATTTGGGATTTTATGTATAAATCTCTAAAATGTATATAAATCTTTACATTTTGCTGCGCCTTAAAGAAGCCAAACTCATGTGAAGGTCTGAGCTCAGTTAGGAATTTATTGACCTGTTGTTTTATTCATTCAACAGCAAGTGGTGTAAAACTGCAGACACCATGTTACAAAAATATTTTCAATTCAATTCAAAAATACTTTATTAATCCCAAAGGGAAATTAATTGTTGTTGTAGCTCATCCAGGTTTCATTAGAGTTGTTATAGATGCTGAGGGTTGTGCAGGAAGGATTTCTTGTAGCAGTCTGCCCCACAGCGGATCCGAAGAAACTGGTTGCCAATACCTATCCCTCCACCCAGACCCAGCAGACCTCTCAGTCCTCTTGGGCAGCAGGACCACCTGAATGCCGGGCAGAACTCCTTGGTCCTTCCGCTGTCACGAACCACGTTTCCCGCCACCTCCAAGATCTCGGTGGTCAGGCACTTGAGCACCGCCTCCAGGTAGATGGGAATGCATCCACGGCACCTCCTTTTCAACTCATTTGGGATTTGGGGCTGTAGTCGAGGTATTGTTTGAGCTTTTGAGATGTTAATTAGCATCTCCCAGTTGTAGAAAGCCACCTTGTTGTCATGGTTACGCATCATAACAAATGTGCAAAAGTAAAAAGGTTTCAGCAAAGATCCTTCCAGCTGCACAGCATCTGATACCAGAGGAAATATTCATCCAAAAAAAGTGAGTTACATCCAGAACAAAGAATAATTCAAGTTTTCAAAAGCAAAATCTCAGAATGAATGTAAGTAAAGGGGAGGAACAGTTTCTAAGTAAAGCAGTCAGTCATGATACTGACTGACTGCTTTACTTAAAGATGGTTCAAGTGAAGTGAAGTGCACGGATTTGGGAGCAAAGCTATGATGTTTTCGTGACTGGGATACTGCACATCCTCAGCTGCAGCTGTTGTGCTACACCTGCAATGGTCATCACACCAAAAGTGACTTGAAGAAGGAAACCAGTAAAACCAGTGATCAATTCATGGCCCAGATTCACTGGTGTACTGGATCAAAGGCTGGCTCCTTTAATGGCTTGATGTTGAAATGGACTGGACAATCATCTGCACAACTTTAATGTAAATTATGCGTCAGTACAGGACAACAAGTGATCCCAGAATCCCAAACTGCTTTAAACAACACGGGTGATTTTTAACAAGCACTGGGGGTCTCACCTCAACACAAGATGAAAGCTCACATCTCTTTTTCAACTGGTCTGTTTAGTTTTTCAGGTTTTAGTTTCTTTTCTTGTTTCCTGGAACGCTGTGGTGTACTGAAAAGATGGAAAACGTTAGAATCTGCAACAGTTTGAGGCAAAGCAGTGCCTCCATCAGTTGTCTCATCCAGCCTACAGTGTGATGGGATATCACATCGTACGCAGATCACTAAAAGACTAATGATATTTGGGAGAAAAACTAAAATAAATATGAATTTAAAGTCATTCCATTTTCCAAACTTGTGTTGGAAA
This sequence comes from Nematolebias whitei, assembly GCF_014905685.2. NCBI lineage: Eukaryota > Metazoa > Chordata > Actinopteri > Cyprinodontiformes > Rivulidae > Nematolebias > Nematolebias whitei. The sequence continues at coordinate 20,707,748 of NC_056506.1, read as the reverse complement.
ATACAGAAAATAGAAGAAAAAAAAAAGATTTAAACGTTTTCTATCTGCTCAGAACCTTTTCAGTCAAAACACATTTGAACATTTCTACATGAACTCTTTAGTTACTGTTGTAGCATTGGTTACTTTCACAGGGAAAACCCACATCCCACATGGCAAACCTCTGGAATAGAATAAAAACTGTGAATTAAAATTCTGAAAAAGACGTTTTGAAAATGAGGTAGAGCTGCTGCCTCTCAGCGTGCAGGTCACTGGTTCAAATCCCGGTCCAGGGGCCTTTCTGGGTGGAGTTTGCATGTTCTCTCCGTGCATGCGTGGGTTTTCTCCGGGTACTCTGGTTTCCTCCCACAGACCAAAAACATGCATGTTAGACTGATTGGTAACTCTAAATTGTCCCTAGGTGTGAGAGAGTGAATGGTTGTTTGTCTCTGTGTCCCTGTGACTGGAGACATGTCCAGGGTGTCCCCCGCCCCTCGCAAACTGATTTTCAGACATGGGCACCGGCGACCCCCGTGACCCAAAATGGAAGAAGCGGGTAAAAGATAATGGATGAAATCCATTGAGATTATTAATCTCTTTTACAAGGATGTCCTGAATCCTGATGCCCTTTTTCTTTATGTACTTTTTAAAATCTGAGTAAATATTTAATTCTGTCAGATGAAAGTACTCTGGGCAACAATCATGAAGATCTTCTTATTTTTAAATTCTAGTAATATGTTGGAGAATAAAGGAAACAATGTTTCAAATAATTTATAGAACTGTTGAACGTTTAAGTGTCTCTTTAATGTCCCTGAATGAATCAAAACCTAAATGTTAAGGTTTAATTTGAATTTATGTGAGTCAAATAGAGCAGTACCACTAATCAGCTAAACTTTACATGTCCACGTTTGTAAAGATTAGCTAAACATAACAAAAACATCAGGATAATTAATTGAGATCAGTACAAATATGTTTTTTTTTAATTGAAAGTGTTGCTGTGCTAGCTGAAACTAAATATATAAAGTAATCACTGGATGTGTATCTACAACATTAAAACTCACCATTTTTCAAGATGGTCACCACAGCTAATTAAAATTGGACAAAACAAAAATGACTCAAACTCAGCTTTACAGATACTGAGCTAAACGTTTATGTGGGAGCAGTTGAGAGTCGTCCTGAACACACACTGAGCACTAAGTTTAAATGGCAGCAGCAGCTAGCTGTAGCACCTCCAACAAGAACAGTATAACATTTCAGCAGAAATAATCGTGTTCACTTTAAGCCTGCACAATTTCCCCCTCCCAGCACACCAAACTCCAGTAAAGTTAGTTCATAACCAAATGTAAGGAAACGCATCGCCTCAGAAAACAGTTCACCTCATCTCAAACAAACATCATTCCTGTGTTTTGTGTTTGAAACTGTTAAAGGTAAGATTCATCATTTCCCATGAAACGGACAGATCGTTTTAACGAGAGCTGTTGTTCAACCGACCTCGAAGTTTGAAACATTCAACAAACTCACGCTGATAACTTCCCTTATCGAAAAGGAGTATTTCTCCCAGACTCGTTCCCATGAAGATAACACCATAAGAACCCTTTGTTTGATGACATGACATTCATTTTCCAGATGTTCACCTCTGTTAAAATATTGCATGTTTTAAGTTTAATTCTAAAATAGCACATGTTGATTGTTTATTCATAAAAATGTGTTTTAAGTAATCTTCTTTAAGATAATAACTTTGTCTTATTTTCTCGTTTAGAAGGAAACTTTTAAGGCAGAAAAGGGACAAGATTTAGGAAACAAGGCCAAGAGATTAGCACCAGCTCTTCCCGAAAGGTGGACCTTCATCTCTGTTCTAACAGAGTTAAGTTTCACTTTTAAGAAAACTCCAGAGACACACTTCGCAGTGAACTTTGAGGAGAAACTCTGAAGCCTTCACACTTCAATGGAATTTTTAAGACAAACTCCCGAGACTTCATACTGGAGCTCAGAACTGGAGCGAGGAGAAACTCGCTTCTGCACTTGACCTCAGAGAGGAGAGAGAACCTTCAGCAGACGACTTTGAGCAAACGAGAAGCATCCTTTCTGCAGACGTCTCAAGACGAGAGAAGGGACGAAAAGATACAGAACAAGCACCTTCCCAGAGTGAACTGTGAGTAATCAATCCAGTCCAGATGACCTGACTGAAAATTGTTGGATTGTATACCTGGATTATTGAACATGGAGTTTGTTGATCAATCCAGAAGTTATCCATCGAACCAGGTCCAGAGGAGGACTACAGTCTTCATATCCAATGTAACTGGAGATTTCTCAACTTATGAGCTACTATCTGCACCTGCCTGGTATCTACGGAGGTTGTTCAAACTGGAGAACTCTCATGGTTTCATCTGTTTGCTAGTGACCCTGCATCACAATAAACTTATCAAACAAATTTAGCTCACCTTAGACACAATTTGAACCACTTCACAAACAGAAACCAGTCCAAAGTCTGCCTTTTAAGTTTCACTGATTTTACTCATCAGACCTTTGATTCAAAGCCATTTGATATTCAGTTAACTTTTGTCATGCATAATTTTCACCATATATATCACAGATTATTTTTATAATAAAATACATGAAATCAACTAAATTTGTGATTATTTTGGCTTATCTGTGTGTATTAATTGATTTGATATTCTTTAAACACCAGAAAAGAACTCACGTTCAGCTTACATTGTTTTGGTGTAGATAGACTGATTTTCCTCTCCAAGAGAGAGGTGGTGCCCAAACAATGAGGTTATTTGCATAATACATGCATGTAGTGAACTAAGCCTTCGGTCAAAACCTGACCCTGAAGACCTTCATGGAACAGGAACTGTTATTTCATTGATTTGAATCCAGAAATACAAATTAGCTCATCCAGAGACTTTCTAATTGTATCCTGAACTAATCAATTGAAAGAACACTCTCTTTTTATATTATTATTACTATTTTTACAATGTCTTGATAATCAAAAGTGTGTTTAGTTCAAATCATTTTTAAATGTTGAAGTGAACCACTCATTTTAAATCAACTGTGAAACAGTATTAATGATTTTTTTTAATCCTCATTCAAAGTAGAAATCAAGTTAAAATGTCTGTTACAAAGTAATTATGCATTTTTTGATCTTCTGTCTGAAATGAGAAGGAGTGATGTTGGTCAAAAGTCGGAGACAGTCGCAAACAAGTTTATTGGAACCAACTGTCATGTTTTTAAACCTCTCAGACAGAAACAAGAAAAGCTGGCACCTGTGGGTCTGTCATTTCTCCAAAACATTTCTCTGTCTGTTCCTAAACATCTCCGCTGTTTTTCTGACTTGTAGTAACCTCTTACGTCACTAAAACCACACCCCTGTTGGTTCTTTCAACCAATCAGGACTTCCCAAAAGGGACCGGAAGCAGAACTCTTTAAAAGTCAACACTTCCTAGTTCCAGTTAGTTCTGGGGGAAGAACAGAAGTTCTGGGAGAGAACAGAAGTTCCAGGAGAACAGAAGTGCTGGAGTTAGTTGGGAATTCTTCCGAGTCTAGTTGGGATTATGGAATCTTCCACATCTGAGTGGAACCTCTGACGGACTCACAGCTCATGTGAGTCCACCCGTGAGGTGTGCGTGTTGTTGAACGGAGTACCGTCACTACTTCGGACGATTCTCAGCCATCCTAAGGAGACGCTGAAAGGTAGCGTTGAAATGGAACTCCGTACCGGAGCTGACCTATCTTCTGCAAAGGTAACGAGTCGCTTCACTACCGGTTCGGATGGAGGGTGCCGTTCTTAGTCAACACACTTTCCCTCATCCATTTTTTCTCTCCATTTAAACTCCTTCATTTCCCATCTTTAAAACTCTTCTCTCTGCCAGTAAAAAGATAAGCTAAAAGTCTGCAGACATTAATTTAAGATCTAAGGAAATGTCTGTTGTTTTTATTAAGTAAAACGTGCCAAGTTTTATTAATCAGAGCCGATCGGAATAATCAAGTGTACAATGTTTTGATGTTAAATTTTGATTCTGTTAATAAATGACCACATTCATTTTGATGGGTCAAAGAAAATTAACGTCTCATGTCACTGATTAGACCATCTCCTACACAGTATCTCTGTCACATATCTGTCAAGTAGCTCGAAAAAGAGAGAACCCGTTATTAAATATTGATTGTAGTGGAACACTGAAGCTAACCTACCCTATCTCACTACATGCATATCTTATGAGCTTAACTCATAACTGGTAATCAAAACATATATTTACACTCCATATTGCTACATTAAAGCAAAAAAAAAAAAAAGTTAAAAATACACATTTTAAAGACATTTGTTTTGGGATCACAAAGCACTTTTTATAAACAGACGGGGTCAGGACAGAGGCAAAAGGTGTGGAGTACAAGAAAGGTACAAATATTATTTTCAGTAAAAAAAAAAAAAGTTCAGTCAAAAACAACACGAAAAAGACAGGTTTGGAGTAATGACTGCAGTAGTGCAGCATCGACTTTATTCTCAAACACATTATTAGAATCTAAAAATAAGAAGATCTTCATGGTTGTTGCCCAGAGTCCTTTCATCTGCCAAAAAACACATGAATACAAAGAGATACAGAGCAGGAGAGATACGTCTCTCATCATCATCATTAACACGAAAACAAACCTCATTTTGATTAAAAAAAACAAAACCATTAAAACACAGCCAGTTATAGTTTCTTAAATAGTCTCTGAGCACAGAGAAATACAGATGACAAAAGAGACCATGCAACCCAATCACCCACTCTCTCTCATTAACACTTCACACGCACGCACGCACATGCACGCACACGCACGCACACAGTCTGGATCTTAATCAATATTATCAACAGACATATGCCAGGAAGAGGAGCTAGCATTGTACAAAGAAGAAATTATTTTTTTAACGAACAATTCTTTGACATTTTAATAATTCAGGGACTAAAATAGATCAGATTTCTTCGAGAACAACGAGAGTTCTTTAATCTTATAATTATTCACAGTTGGAGCCTGAGTAAACAAACAAAAAGCTTCAAGGTGATGCTCCAGATCGTTCTCTTAGTTATCTTTAGCTGAACAAAGCAGCATAAATCCAGTCTTTAGAGCCGTGTTCGGTTCTCAGAATGACCACAAGTTTCCTGTCTGCAGACAGACTTGTGGGACTTCGGTCCGTACAGCAGCGTGTCACTATGAATGCAGAGGAGGAACACAGTCGGAGTCATATTTGGTTTATAATCTTAAGTGTTTATGCTGTGCTCTTTTGGCTTTGAGTGTAGAAAGACACAGCAACTATGAGGTCAAAAAGAAGAAGAATCAAACAAAAAGCAACAGCTGGCCTTAAATTGACTAGTTCAACAATTATGTTACAGCCATGTACACATGCTCTACGGAGCCGTTTGGTGCTGGTCATAAACACCGTCCTTAGTAAAAAGGAGAAAGTACAGATGAAAAATTTCTGCGCAGACAGAAAATAGTTACATGTTGGAGTAAATACACCAGTCTGCATGGTTCACAGCACAACCTCTTCTTGTTTATGAACATGTTTTATGCTGAAATGGGAGCAGTTATGCAGTAAGAGATCAGCAGGAAAGATACAGCCAATAACAGATGTTTGGGTCACTTGGTAACACTGTTTTATCTTAAAGAAATATACATAATTATCCTTCTGCTGGGGGGGTTTAAGTGCCGAGTTCATGTTTAGTTCACATTTTGTCAACAAGTCCACTCTAAGTCCATATGTTCGATCCAGGCTGAGCTGGGCTGACGGGGACGCGTGGCAGGAGGTTCACGGCGTGGCAGCAGGAGGGTCGGCTTTTGGCATCCTTTGATTCTGAGATTAGCTCAGATACAAAGGTTTGTCCCTCTGATGACCTCTGCAAGCAAACACGAGAAAACCAAAATGAAGACATAAACCAACATTATCACCAGGACTACATGATGGGTCACATGACCTGATTATGATCAGGGTGACACAAATGATGATGAATATAACTCGTAGAGAAAATGGTTTTGGGTATATGCTCCCGTGTAAGAAAAGCATTCATGTAAGTGAGGAAGTGTGAATCAATGAAAACTTTAAAGCTCTGTGGTGCAACCAAGAAAGCACTGTTTTTATTTTGTGTGTTGTGGTTTGAAATACATCATTTCATTTCATCGTCTTTTATTGTGTTGATATTATGACACCAAGTGGTATGGCTTACATTTGTTTGTCTCTATGAGTACCTCCCAATATTTATACAACTTCATATGTTTATGCAAATTAAGATCTTAAATGAATTCCAACAGGTTACATTCAGAAAAACAAACAAGAAACGTAAACACAACAGGTGTGAAACCAGAGGGACGAGAATGGGTAAACCCTGCTGTGGTGTTACTTCCTTTATCATTGTTTGCT
>NC_056506.1:20683415-20700978 GCF_014905685.2 Nematolebias whitei | reverse complement strand
TGGGAGTCGATGATGTGCAAAATGGTTTTGATATTAGTAGAGGTGTTTGGGGTTTCAGGAGGTTAAAAAAATATATTTTTTGTATCCAGACTTTGAGACGCTACAGTCCAGCCAACATTTTGTGGCTCTCTAGGGTTTCTGTACTGTCTACATTTTTAGTCCTAATTCTGTTCATCTGTACTTCTGATAAAAACTGGACAGTGAAGCTCCTGAACTTTAGTGATGAAAGTGCAACAGTGCTGTGTTCAGTGTTATTTGAATTTGAACTGCTACTACATGTTTGTTCATTTTGTTTACTTGATTTGTTGGGGATTTTTGCTCTAACTCATCACACACGAGAATAAGTTCAACCCCTGTGAAATACAAAGTTATTACCAACCCGTTGGTAATTACCCATGGTAATCGCTGCTCCAGTCCAAAGAGGGGTGGTGGTTTGGTGTGTGACGCCCAAGCTGGTGGTAGTCCACTGATGATGACATCACTGATCCACTATTCAGCATACCTCCTCCCATTGGCTGATAGTCAGACTGGAGAGATGAAGGGTAGCCCTGGGATGGAAAAAATGAAAAACACATTTATTGTTTCTGGGGGAGATAAAGGAAGTTTTGATTAGATGTTCAGATGTGTATTCTGCTAACATGACTTTTGACATGAATTTTGACTCAATTTTAAAGTTGACAACGTGTAGCCGCCAACATGTGTCACTTTCACCGAGTGCAAAATAGACAGAAAGAGCAGTTAAATTTCCTCAGACCGTAAACAAAACACTAATCGAGCTGACCACGTGCAGAAAAGACTTGAGTGTTTTAAATAAAATCAGAACCAAAAGTGCCCTGAGATGACTTCTGTTGCAACTTGGCACTATATAAATAAACTGAAATTGAATTGACTTGAAAAGACGTGTGTTGAGGAACTCAGTTGGGTTGACGTGAAGCATTACAGATTAAACACGTGACAGACAGCTTTCTCATACTGTTTTCAAAATGTGACTTTTTTACTTGGTGATTCTTTTTGTATTTAACCAGATACTTCAACTAAAAGTGTCGCTGTCACCATTCTCCTCAGTAATGTATTTGTTTATTGTTGGCGTTTGCATCCTGCAGCCAGGTAGTCACACAGACAGTATGTCATCACTACATCACACTTCATCCCCAACGCTGGCTTACATTTTCATGTTGACTGTTACGGCTCTATTACTACCTCGCTTGGTGGCACAAAGGTGCCACAGCAGTGGGCTGAATTCAACACCCCCCATGCTGCTTTGATCCATTCATAAAACCCACCAAGTTGGCCCAGAAGGTGACTTGGTTCCAGCGTTTCGAGAAGACGCCTACAGTAATACAAAAGACTCAAATCGTAGGTATATTTATGTGCAGAAAAAAACAAGTATTTACCGGTAAGTACTCGAGCTTGAACTTTTCCTTTTCCTGTATTTTACAATGATGCCACTTCAGTGGTGGTTTTGGTCTAAGACTTGATGTTGTTTGTCTGACAGCATCACGTTTTTAAAGCAGACTGAATTGTTTGTCCTCAAATATCTAAACAATAAGAAAAAGATTTGAGCTGTAGCTGGTTAGCTGCCTCACAAAGTATTTTATCTCCTATTTTTATTTCTCTCTAATGAATAACAAAAGTAAAGTCATTACAGACGGATTGTAAAACACATTTAGATTATTTTGATGTTGCAGAGACAAAAAGATGATTCACAATGAACCCACTGACACTCCAGAGTCACTCAATGTGAAGTCTTTGCAGGTAGATGTGTAAAAGGCAACATAATCTGCAAACATTTAGTACTCAACATCTTTACCACTCTAAGGTTAATCTTTTAAATCATGCACGAGCAGAAGACGAATTACCCTAAAACAGAACCTTGTGGATCACCTATTTTCAAAATTAGACTGATTTCATCTCAGCAGATTTGGCACATCGTTCTCTATACTTTTACATATGAACTGAACCACTTAGGAGCTTTTTGAGAGCAATAATATTTTTAAATGCTTTATATTATCATGATAAATATTACTTTTTGTGATAAAATTGAACCACAGACATCTGCTTATCTTCCATATACAAATATTCCATCCATCTATCCATTATCTTTTACCCACGTCTTCCTTTTTGGGTCACAGGGGTCACTGGTGCCCATGTCCAGCCATCACTGTGCGAGAGGAGGACACCCATGACATGTCTCCAGTCCGTCACAGGGACATAGAGACAAACGAGACAAACAACCATTCACTCTCTCACTCACACTTAGGGACAATTTAGAGTTACCAATCAGCCTAACATGCATGTTTTTGGTCTGTGGGAGGAAACTGGAGCACCCGGAGAAAACCCACGCATGCACGGAGAGAACATGCAAACTCCACCCAGAAAGGTCCCAGCCAGATTTCATCTGGCAACCTTCTCGCTGAGAGGCAGCAGTTCTAACAACTGAGCCACCATGCCGCCCCATATACAAATATTCTTCTTTAAAACTTTTTTTTTAACTTTTAAAGTTTTAATATATTTAAAAAACAGACAACTAATGCTGCCCCATATACTGTAATACTAAAGAAAACAACTCCAGTTTAACACTTAAGTTTATATACTTAGACTTATACTTAGACAGACTCAGACTGCAGCGCGTTGTGCGCTCAGCTGAGAAGGTGATCGGCTGCAGCCTTCCATCCCTCCACGACCTGTACGTCTCCAGGACTGTGAGGCGAGCAGGTCGGATCACAGCTGACCCTGCTCACCCTGCACACGGACTGTTTGAACCACTCCCCTCAGGCAGGAGGCTTCGGTCCATTCGGACCAGAACCTCCCGCCATAAGAACAGTTTCTTCCCCTCTGCTGTTGGACTCCTGAACACTCATAATGCTACCTCATAATGTCTGCTTTGGTCACATTACATCTGTATTATAATTGAGTACTCCATCTGTACTGTTTTCTAAGCTTTTTTATTGTTTTCTATTGTATGGGTGTACACATGGTTATGTTATGTTTTTAATTTTACTTTATTTGTGGGTGTACACAGGTCTTATGTCTTATGTAATGTTCTCATTTTTACTTAATTTTTACTTTATTTTACTTTATTACTATTCGCACCTTATGTCGAAGCAAATTCCCAGTTTGTGAACCTCGTTCACTGACATGGCAATAATAAACTGATTCTGATTCTGGTTATTGTGGTAGTACAGTGTGTCAGTATTAGGCCTGTCACAATAACAAATTTTGTGATGAACAATAATATTGTTTGAAATTTGACAATAATTAGTAATTATTGTCAAATTTAAAAAGAAATGTTGGACAATTTGTTTTGTGTGCAATACCTCTTTTGACCACCGGATGACAGTATAAGACTGTTTGAACCGAAGGGTGGATAGTGAGGGAGTGAGCAGCGTGTCTCTCTTTAAGAAAAATGGGAGGGAGGCCCCTTGACATGACATGAGCCGTCTCTCTTCGGTTCTCAAAATGGCAGACGCTCGCTGTTTAGCATAGCATTTGTCACATCAAGCTTTTAATAAAAAAAGTCAGTAAACAAGTTCTCAGCTTCTTTTTGCAGAGAAAAACAACTTTGTACATGAAGGCACAGGTTTCAACCGTGAATTTTGGAGTTTCGACAAGATGGAGGTTTTTTCCCCGAGGTCAGCCTGTTAGCTTAGCTCGTAGCTTAGCTTCTCAGATTAGCTGCTTTTAAAGATCCAAAAACATGATTTTGGACGGTTAAAACAGATTTTAAAGCGAAAAGAGAAAGGGAGGGGTCAGTGAAGAGCACCGGAGTTGAGATTTTTGTCATCCAGTGTCTTCAGTAGAAAGAGAGAGACCCGAAGAAATGATAAAGCCGGTAAATGAAAATGACGTAGATATTTTTTCATTTATCATGTTGATTCATGATATTGTGATGTTGATTTAGTTGTTCATTTATCATCAATTGATTTATTGTTTATTGTGACAGGCCTAGTCAGGATATTTAAATATATACACAGAGAAACTATTCTTTTAGTGTAAAAAATCTTGACGTACCGGTACACAAAATTAAAATGTTTGTGTTTATACTTATTATGGAAGGGTCACTGATTCATTCATTTTAAGACTAACATTTAAAGTTGTCTTATGGGGCAAAAAGTCAAACCCTTTACACAAATGTGTGATTGAGAAGGCTTTAATTGGGACCATTTATGTCCTTGAATCTAAATAACTCCTCAGACAGCTGATGCTTTTGTACATCAGTTATTAGTGCTTTCATATGTTGCAAAGATGCTGTCAGATGAACAAAGATATGAATGTTCCGTATGTATCCCAAGTGAAAAGATGACAAATTAGTCACAGGTTCATTATGGGTAATTACTAAGGTTTGAGTATCTTGCTGGTTTCATCATATGTGAAGGAGGAGGAAGTGAGTAAAAAGACAAGAGGTTGGGCAGGAGACGAAGGAGGAGGTAAGCATTTCTCAAACCATAAGATACTTGAGGGAAGGGGAAAGGAGGATAGAAAAATGAGTGTGTGCAACCATAAAGTGTAGTGGTGAGTGTGTGTGAGGGAGAAAAGGAGAAAGGGGCTGAAAGGGAAGTTAATCTGAGTGTTGTGAGTGAAAGAGGAGAAAGGGGAGGACAGCAGGTGGTTGAGTTCTCCCCCACTCTCCTCCCCCTCTCCTCCTCTACCTCACCTATTCATCTATTGTCGAGCAAATTCTTCTCCTTCACTCCTTCACAAAGACCCCATCTGCCTTCTTTGTCTCTCACCCCCCCCAGCTCTCACTCCTCACCCAGTAAAAAAAGTTTGAAGCTCTGTCACTCTGTCCTCACTCCCTCTCTCCCCCTCTTCACTTATTATTGGTAAAAATATGCAAAATGGACAAAAGACAAAACTAGAGAACATCAGTAAAAATGTAGTGTGAATCCTGAAAGTCTGCTGAAACTTGATGAAAAAGATGAAACTGAACTGTCTAGTCAAAACTAAAACTAGCCAATACAAATCTAAAAGCTAAAACCAGCATAACAGATGCTAAAAGCTAAAATTAGCAGAGCATTAGCTAAAATAATCAAAGTAATCAAACAGTAGCTAAAAATTAAGTAGAAGTAGATTTCAAAGAACACAAAGTTTTTCAAGGATTTGATCAGTTTTCCAAATTTTTCAATAAAGTTAAAAAAAGTTATATATTTAAAAATGTATAAAAGTTACAAAAATCTAAAGTCATACTGAAATGTCCTGAACAAGCAGGTCATTTTTATTTGAAATAGCTTAAAGTATGTTGATGTATTTACAGTCCAAAAAATGTACATAAACTATAAATAGGAAAACATCAGTACTACTGGTGGATCGAAGGATTAAAAAAGTGAATCACAGGTTTAAAACTGAAATATTCTCACAATACATTTATATTTTTTGTGGTTAAACACATTAACTTGCATTATACTGATCCTGCTGATCTCCAAAGTCTTACAGTGAAGAACTCCAGTCGTTCTCATCACAAGATCTTCATCTAAATCTCTGGCGTAAAGGAGGCGGGCAATATGCATTACGTCAAGGAATGTATTTAATTTAAAAAAAGGATAAAAGGTCAAGAAAAATCGAATCCAGTTTGCATTCACTTGGAAGGTTAATTGAATGAAAGAAATAACTACTGTAGTTTTAAAAAATGTAAAATTAGGCTGTGTGGCGTCACCACTGGGTGGCAGTAGTGAGTATTTTGGTTGTGTGTAGAGTACAAGAAGCAAATGGAGCAACAAGAAAACAACAATTATAGTAAACAAAAATACAAGAGGAAATGGAGAGAACTGGTCTGCTGTATTTTAGCTTTTCCTCTGCGTGATGTTTTATCAAGAATGATGCCACAAAGGTTTACTGCTTTTGGTCAGACAGGAAACAGCTGGTAAGTAACATTTTACTAGGACTAGTACTAGTACTTATATTTTCCAGTCAAACACATTTGGCATGAGTTGCTTTCATCTTTTTAACATGCATCAAGCCTTCTTTGAAACACAAATACATAATCATTTCTGTGCATTAGCTTTTTTAGATTTAAACCAGTTAGATTATTTTTATATATTTATTTCTAAATATAAATCAAACACAGCAATGAAAAAATAATTGTTTATTTCTCATTTGAATCATCTGTATTTATTTTAATAAAAAAAAAAAGTTCAGCTTCTAGAAGGTCAGCACATAAAAATATGGTGTCTTTTAGACAATAAATAACACAAAGATATTCCATCTGAAACATAACCCCATAAGACTTTAAAATCTGCGTCAGTCCATCGGACAAATCAACATGAGAATTACAAGATGGGTCCACATTTAGTCTGAACTTGTTTGTGTATGCAGAGGTGCTCTCTAAAGGAAATCTTGTTTCACAATAACCCCATTAACTGACACAGATGGAAACAAACGACTGATGGAAAGAAAAGCGAGTGACTCAGAAAAATGTTGTTTTTATTGGAGGCACTGACAGTCCCTGCTTTACTCAAGAAAGTCAGATGAAATTAAATGTTTAATTACTGCATCTCATCTAATGTTCGGCCCATTTACAGCTCACACTACTCACTAAGTATTAAGATCATGATAAATACTGTGGGTTTTTAAACATGTTTACATCCCATAGGGATTAAAATGTAAATAATGAAGTATAAGTGCATGATAAATGTCATATTAGTAAAGGCTTTCTAAAAGAAATCATACCTACATATTTATGAAAAGTGTAAACATATATTAGTTAAAAAGTACATTTAACACCCACTTAACCCACTCCTTCCTTTTAAGGTCATGGAGGTCACTGTGCGAGAGGTGGGGGACACCCTGGACAGGTCTCCAGTCCATCACAGGAACACACAGAGACAAACAACCATTCACTCTCTCACTCACACCTAGGATCAATTAGAGTCACCAATCAGTCTAACATGCATGTTTTTTATTTGTGGAAGGAAACTGGAGTACATGGAGAAAACTCACGCATGCACGGAGAGAACATGCAAACTCCACCCAGAAAGATCTCCAGCCAGGATTTGATCTGACGACTTTCTTGCTGAGAGGCAGCTGCTCTACCGTGCCGCCCAAACATTAAACAACCGATTACAATAAAACAATATTAAATATGTTTACAGCCGATAACCCAGGAAGCATTACACCACTCCCAATATACAGTCTCAGACGGCAACAAATGAATATAGTTGTTTGTTGTTTCATTTTTCAGTTCATCTTACTTTTAGTCAGAAAAACCTCTCAGTAGAGCAAAGGTTGTGTTTGAAAGACTCTCTGAAAACACTTTTCTGGACTCTGATGTTTTTATAGTTGTGACTGGTGACTAGTTTATTTAATCATATCAGCCGTCTGTCAGACTTTAACCCTGTGAATAAATTAAACAAAAAAAACCTAAACTAAATGAAGTTATAAAATGAAATGTTCACTGAGTCTGACCTGTGTGATGGCAGGCGCGCGGGTCATTCCCAGTGAGTGTCCGCTGAGCTGCTGGTGCTGGTGGTGATGTGGACTGTGCAGCCCTCCCAGGTGTGCCTGGCTGTGGAGTGGAGGGCTCACCTGAAGAGGAGGGGTGGACGCTGCTGCTATGTTACCCAGGGACAGGGCTCCCTGGTGGGGGACACTGGCCCGTGGCACAGTCCCTCTGGAGGACAGAGCTTGGAGCTGGGGATGGATTTGGGCGTGAGGAGGGGGCACATGTGGGCCAAGACCAGGGCTTGAGACGTGGGAAGGGTGTGACGGGTGAGGGTAGGGCATGTACATGCCTGGGTGTTGAGGAGGAGGAAGAGGATGGGTGAGTGAGCTGGAGGAGGAGTGCTGGCCTGGGTGACCAGGGTAAACAGAAGGTTTAGGAGAGAACATGGAGGTAGGAGAGGGGGAAGACGTAGTGGAAGAGTGGGGGGGTTTCATCTCAGATGGGTCGTTGTAGCTCTGGAAAAACAAAAAGTTGTAGAATGTTCATCAGTTTGTAGATGAACGCTCCTGTTAAACACCAATATCTGAATATCCAAAAGGTGTGCGTGCGTGCACGTACCTGTGAGACCAGACTGGCTCTGTAGGCAGCCAGCTGTTTCAGATACTCCTTCTTAGCCGTTTCAGTCTTCTTCTTGTAAACCTGAAACAACAAAACATTTACTCAAGACATGAACTAACCTCCAGTGCTTGAACAAACAAATCATGAAAGATCATGGCAATAATAAATAAATATAAAACAATATTCTTGTATCATAAGGCTCACACATTTTTAAGTTAAGTTAGAGAGATCTATTCTTCTTATAAATGTCTGTAATAAATGTTTTTACCATTATGCACTGCTTCACATGTGTGCTCACATGTGCAATGGGAAAAATGCAGAGAATTAATTTCCCCATTGAGGACTAATAGAGTACAATAAATATGTCAATAAATAAATAAATTCTGATAATCAAACCTCACTCAATCGAAGTAAAACATTGAGAACATGGGAAGCAAAGAAAAAAAGATAGAAATAGGAAAAAATTACATTTGAACAAATCCAAAATAGAAAAAAGAACTAGAATTAACATTAAAATATATCAAACTAATGGGAGATTTTAGCTATTTGTCTATTATTTCCTTATCTAATTGTATTATTTATTAACTATTCAACCTACTTTTTATGCGAAACTCTTTATTCTGTAGAAATTTGGTTTTAGTTACTTTTAAAAATTAAATCACTCTTAATGACTAATAATTCACAAAAGGTAAATAAATCTGATTTGTCTTATATGTTTCTATTATGTATGATACAATCCTATTAGCAGAAATATAGGGCTAAAATATTAAGCATTTGGTTCTGATCTGGGATATTTATCAATAATAGCTAGGTCTGTCGCAATAAACAATAAATCAATTAATCACATGATAAATAAAAATTATCGACCTCATTTTCATTTATCAGCTTTATCGTTTCTTTGTTTCTCTCTTTCTACTGAAGACACTCGATGACGAAAGGATCAACTCCGGTGCTCTTCACTGACCCCTCCCTTTCTCTTTAAAATCTGTTTTAACTGTACAAAATCAAGTTTTTGGATCGATAAAAGCAGCTAATCTGAGAAGCTAAGCTACGAGCTACGCTAACAGGTTGACCTCGAGGAAAAAACCTCCGTCTTGTCAAAACTCCAAAATTCACGGTTTAAACCCGTGCCTTCATCTAAAAAGTTGTTTTTCCTCTGCAAAAAGAAGCTGAGAACTTGTTTACTGATTTTTTTTATTAAAAGCTTTGTGTGAAAAATGTTATGCTAAAGAGCCCAAACCATACTAAGCGTCCGCCATTTTGAGAACTGAACAAAAGGAAAGAGAGACAGCCCATGTCACGTCAAGGGGCCTCCCTCCCATTTTTCTTAAAGAGATACGCTGCTCGCTCCCTCACTATCCATCCTTCAGTTCAAACAGTCTTATACTGCCATCCGGTGGGTAAAAAAAGGTACTACACTCAAAACAAATTGACCAACATTTCTTCTTAAATTTGACAATAATTATTAATTATTGTCAAATTTAAAACAATATTATTGTTTATCGCAATAATTTCTGAGACAATTAATCGCCCAGCAAAATTTGTTATCGTGACAGACCTAATAACAGCAAAATTCAGTAATTCAAACACTATAAAACCACTTCACAGGACAGTTGAATCCTGACTGATGAATAATAAAAGGTTTTATTAGTGAAGTTGAGCTTTAATTATTTTAAACTGTCAGAAAAGCTAAATGAGGTGTAACACATTTAGTAACTGTGACCTTTTCTGGTTCACAAATCTATAATTATTCTCCTCATGATTAAAAAAATCCTATGTGATTTAACACCAAGTCACTAATTATAACTTTAATGGGTTTTTTTAGGTATGATTTAAGAGAGATGAATTGTGTTTAATTAGGTTATGTGTTTGTGATTTATTTTGTGTTGTGTTTTATTTCCCCCACAAAAACGAAGCATCTGAACAAGAGGCAGGATTTTATAATTTCCTCAGTGGCTGTAAAACATTTTATTTTCCACAACAATTGGAATTCCCTATAACAAATCCCAGGAGTTGAGTAAAACTATCAGCAGGTGGAATCAGATGATAATGAACCGAGAGGTTTTCTAAATGTTCCGCAGAACTCAGGAGAGAACCTTCAGAACCGTGCACAGAACGGACTGTACCTGCTTCTGTTCTTCTCCCAGGCCGTCCCACATGGAGGCCACAATCTTTGACACCTCCCCGAAGGTGGCGTTGGGGTTCTGGGCCTTGATGTTGGCTTGGGTGTCCCTGAAGAACAAGGCGTAGGCTGAAACCGGCTTCACTGGCTCATTGGGATCCTTGCGTTTCTTCTTCTTTGGTGTTTTGGGTTTCTTTGAGATGTCGACTGATGCGGGACGTTTCTCTCCCTGTCAAAAAGCACCAAACAAACAAATATCTATAAACTGTACGAAGACAGACGTATGGATGAATAAAAGCAAAGATTAATAGAAAGATTGACATAGCTTTTTGGACAAAGCTGAAAAGGCTAAAAACTACAAAATGTAAAAAAGTAAATTAATTTGGCATTATTACAAAAACTGCAACTTTTGCTCGTTTTCTGACATTTATATGACCTCAGCTGTTATTGTTTGAGTTTTGATTGCAGAACTGATCAGTCCTCTGGTTAAATCTTTATAACGCCTCGTGCCTCCATGAGACCACAACTAAACAGCACGTCAGCAACAAGTAGGGTCTACTCTCCATCTGCTAATAACACAAGATCAATCAAGTACACCTTCTGAAGGTGAAAAACAAATTCAGTGAAATAAAAACGACATGGAAATGTTTTTATTATTATTATTATTATTAAATCTTTTCTGACTTCCATAGTTTGTTTTTGTGGATCTGGGCTTACATGAATTGTGGTTTTATATAACTTATTTATTGTTTCTGTGTTATTGTGTGACTTTCACAGACTGCTTGTTATTTGTTGGTTTTATCTTTACCATTACTTCTCTTTGTGAATAAATACTTCCTGTTTACTTTTGTTCTCTGTCAGATTTTCATCTTTGATCTGTTTGTTTTGCTCGTGCCTGCTTCTTTATATTCACCGTCATAATGAATCCTCTGAGCTTTTCTGTCACGGCAGTATTTTATTCTATATTATAAAGAATAGAAAGTGTATTTTCCCTAATCATAACTGTAGGAAGACTAAGTCTGGACTGAAACAAACAAGTGACAGAAGTCATGGTATACCTGGTAAATCTCAGCAGCTTAAATCAGACTGTGGTTATTTTATAAAAACTCTTCTACAACCAATTCCTCTTTTTTGTCAGAGCACAACAGGCTAGCTGAATCCTCATGAAAATGATTACAATATAAAAATACAAAAAACAAAAATACGAGGAACAAATTTTATCTGACATTTATGAATAAGAAATAGATATCTGGCTTTAAACAGAATGCCTTCTTTCAGAAATGCAGAAAATCTAATTTTCTTATATGAAGCTGCACAGAACAAATTCATTAGTGACTATTTTGTTGTTTGTTTTCAATCGACACAGAGGAAGCTGGAAATAAAACGATTAAGAAAAATGTTAAAGCATGTGTTATTATAATTTGTATCACTTGGAACTAAAACTGTTTATATTAGAGCAGGCAGATGGAACAAAAATAAAAATGAGTAGCAAAAGTGTTTAGGTCAGTTTAGAGGCTGAAACATCTGCCATCCAATAATTGTGAGTCTAAATTATGACATATGAGTTATCTGTTAATTATACACTTTCCACAACCTCAAGAATAATATACGAAAATTACAGCTTTTATTTAAGCTAAAATGCAGATTTAACAAATGCTAACATGGAGTTACATTGTGGAACATGTTATTAATGTCAAAGTGCCGTCTGCTTTTGCTTCTGATGAAACAAAATCATGATGTCAGAAACTGTGAGAGTTCTTCAGACTGACACTGAAGCCTTGAGGACTGTGGAGGCTCATAAAGTAAAGACGGTTAATTTAACACCACCTCAGTAAAATATTTATATTATGGCAACGTTTGTGAAAATGCCAGACATGTAAGGGTAAAGGTGAAAAACGAGCAGGGACAATTCAGCCAAGAATAACTTCAAATAAAGTAAATGAAAGATAAAACATAAAGAGGCTTATTGCGTCAAAGGCTGCTTGAACTAACACTATATGACTGACATGGCAGAATGTCTGGTTTAATACTTAAGAAACAATCCAAGACCTCTTTAAGGATAGTTTGATCAAAATTCCAAACAAAAGATTTTTACCAAGTTACAAGCTGCAGTCATATTCAGAGTCATGCAGTATATTCATAACTCAACTTAAACATAGGCCTGTCACAATAAACAATAAATCAATTAATCACATGATCAATGAAAATCATAGACCTCATTTTCATTTATCAGCTTTATCGTTTCTTCGTGTCTCTCTCTTTCTACTGAAGACACTGGATGACAAAAGGCTCAACTCTGGTGTTCTTCACTGACCCATCCCTTTCTCTTTTCTTTTTAAAACCTGTTTTAACGATCCAAAATCAAGTTTTTGGATCGTTAAAAGCAGCTAAGCTACGAGCTAAGCTAACAGACCAACTTCTGAAAAAAAAATCTCCGTCTTGTCGAAGCTCCAAAATTCACGGTTGAAACCCGTATTTTCGTGTAGAAAGTTGTTTTTCTCTGAAAAAAGAAGCTGAGAACTTGTTTACTAATTTTTTAATTAAAAGTAGGGATGCACCGATCCACTTTTTTTTTATTTTTTTACTTCCGATCCGATCCCAATACCTAAATCTAAATATCGGCCAATACCGATCCAGTTCCGATATCATGATCATCATTGGTTTTATATGAGGCTGTAATAATCTCCTCTCAAGTACAATTTGTACAAATATATGCATGCATGTCCAAAAAGGCAACTTAAGTTGTATTAATGTTGGATAAGTTTTAAAGTTAGAATTAAATTCTGCTAACACAAAACATGTTTCTTTTTATTCCTAGTTTTAAAGTGGATATTAAAGTGATTAATTTAAGTGATTGTTTAAAGTTATTTTATATTTTTTTAAATAAGGGGCAGATATAAAAATTATTATGTAGCTGTTTTTGTTTTTAATATAATTTTCAAATCATATGTTTTTTATGATTGTCTACTGTTGTACTGATAAATATCTCCTGGAGGGTTAAACTATATCTTGACTGGAAGTATGAAAATGTGAAATCCTTCATTTTCTACAACTGATAGTGTTTGGTCATTAATTATGAAGTTTATCAACTTCTCTGTAAACATTTGAGCTCTGTGGTTTCAGCGACGTCTTCTTGTTCAATCCGAAGCAGGCAGTCTGATTTGGGGCAGCCGCGCTCAGTCTGTCCCTCCTCAGAGACGGGCAGACTGAGCGGGGCAGATTGGACGCTGCTGGCCGGGGTCGAGTCGCCTCTTTCGCTTTGAGCAAAGAGCAGCGCCCCGCTGAAGCCACGGAGCTCGAATGTCCATCGTAAAACTAACTTTAATGTGGTTTAATGTGGCGCTATGGCTCTGCAGACATTGCACATTGCTGTCTTGTTTTGTGGCGTTTAGTGTAAAATACTTCCACACAGCGACATGTTTAGATGAAAAGTTGGTTAGCCGTTAGCCACAGTGCTGCTAACTCAGTCCTCACGTTGTAGCTGGCTGCAAACTATGAACTGAATTTCCTGAATGTGAGGCGGGTCTTATTACTCTGGGTTCATGAGACACGCCGCCGTTCAGGAAATCCATTCCATAGTTTGAAGCCAACTTGCATCATGGATCGGAAATATCGGCAGGTGGATCGGAAAAATCTGATACATAAATTATGTTGGTATCGGAGGCCGATACCGATACTGGATCGGATCGGCCCCATCCCTAATTAAAAGCTTTGTATGAAAAATGCTATGCTAAAGAGCTCAAACCACACCGAACATCCGCCATTTTGAGAACCAAAAAATCCGCCATTTTGAGAACCAAAAAAAAAAAAGGGAGAAGAGACAGCCCATGTCACGTCAAGGGGCCTCCCTCCCATTTTTCTTAAAGAAATACAATGCTTGCTTCGGTTCAAATAGTCTTATACTGCCATCCAGTGGTCAAAAAAGATACTACATTCAAAATAAAATTAACCAACATGTCTTCTTAAATTTGACAATAATTACTAACTATTGTCAATTTTCAAACAATACTATCGTTTATCGCAATATTTTCTGAGACAATTAATCGCCCAGCAAAATTTGTTATTGTGACAGGTCTATTTAAACACACAACACTAACTTCAATTAAAGGCCAAGCATTCCTTCAAGGAATTCATATCACCCGCCGCCTTTCATGTCAGTGTTTCAGACTGAGATCATCATATGATGAGAAATGAGTTGTAACAGTGTTGGGCAAACCTCAAAAATAACAGTACGAGCAACTCACACAATATTTTGATATCTCACGTGATATGTTAGTGCTTGGAGTATGTGTTGAATGACTGTCAGCTACTAGCGCACACAATTTTAGCTTAATATATGAAAAATTCACTGACTGGAAACCATTTCTGTGCAGGCTGTGTAGATGGTTTAGCAAGCACCCTGAAATGAAGTTTACTTTAAAAGTTAATCAGTTGTAGAGCTAATAATTAATTTCTGAGAAATGTGTTGCAACAATCTAGTTGTTTATAAAATATTTTGCTAACAGGCAAAAAGGGTTGACTCCAATAGCTAATGCTACATATGTGATGTGAATGACATTCAGCTACTACTACATCAACTTTTAGCTCATTATCTAAACATTTGTCTCAGTTTGAGCCAGTTTAGTTTTCTATGGTCATTTGGCTGTGGGTAAAATTTACTCAAATAAATATGATGGGTGAAAAGCTGTTTTTCTTTAAAGTATCCACATTGTAAATTGTATCCAATTTACATTTTGTTTAGTTATATTTAATTTTTGTTCTTCTGTCATTAGGACATCCTCAAATACCACATCTGTGTCTCTCCTGAGTTTTTTTTAAATCTAATGTTACATATAATATGTACCTAAAACACACACACATCATTTGCTCATGTTTACTCTGGTCTGCAGGCCAGTGTGGGTGCACATATGTATATCTACAAAAACAGACTCAGTTTTGATGTTCAGGATTTTAATGTGAAGGGACAATATAGCTGTTTTGTGTTATGCTTTCTGTCTTGAAGCCAGTAAACCTGTACAACTGCTAAGAAAACGTTCAATTTTAATAGTTTCATTTCCCCAGAAACAGAAGAGACAGGTTAGTGCAGTTTGTTTTGATGTGGGACAGCTCTCTGGAAGGCGGCTCATTTATACCCAGTTGAAGGGTCTATAATGACACAATGTTATAATCCCTTAATGGTAGTTTCATATCTCACTGTTACAGCTCAGTGAAATGTAACACAATGACTCATACAGTCAGAAGGTCCTGTGTTTCTGCGTATTTGTGTGTACTCTATACATCTGTGTTTTTGTTTACCCTGAGTCCGTCATCATTGTCATCCTCATGCGCTGAACTGGCTGGAGACGGTGTGGTGGATTTACTTCCAGGAGGAGAGGGGGAGTTGTGGTTAACAGGGTTCCCGTTCAGCCCCAGCTGGGATTGGTTGATGGTAGACAACTGGTTTTGATGGTTTAGACCCGACTGGCTCCTTGGTCCAAGTGCTGCTTTGATTGGTTGTTGGCTGCAGGTAAACCGAGAATCCGAGTTTACCATCTGCTGCATCTGAGTAGACAGGAAGTGATGATAATGACAGAATAATTAGATGAATGTTCACATTTTTTCATGTCCTTTAAAAGAAGTTTACGTCATTTACTTGGATGATGAAGACAAAATGTATCTGTACAAAGCTACAAAAAAAAAAAGGTTAAATCATTTCAGCTGGACCAGTTTATACAAAGCTACATGTATTTAATTTTAGCACTAGTGTCACAAGTCTTAAAGGTGGGTCATTCTGAAACGATAAAAAGCTAAAGCTTGAATTAACAAACCCACAAGAACCTACAAAGTAATGCAGACATTTTCAAGATTCATGACATTGTCATGAAATACAATATGTTGTTCAATAACCTGTACCTTTCTTTGGTCAATCACGTGAAATTTAAATACTTATATATAAAAAGTCTGAGAACACTTTGATTCCTCTATTACACACTGCACTGCTGCACTTTTGTTTTTTTACATTTACATAAAAGCAACAGTTCTATTATTAAGGTCATTTATCTTTAGTTGTTTAAAAAATGTGTTGTTTAGGTTTTTCATGATCAAAAATGTGTATAATATTAAATCCACGCCCATAAGGATCTTTACAACTTATAACCTAAAAACAGTAAATTTTATAATAAAATAATATTAAATATAAGGATAATAAATATTATACATTTTATATACAATAAAATTATAATAAATAATCTATTTATAGCAGCACAGTGGCGCAACTGGTAGAGCTGCTGCCTCTCAGCGAGCAGGTCCTTGGTTCAAACCCCGGTCCAGGGGCCTTTCTGGGTGGAGTTTGCGTGTTCTCTCCGTGCATGCGTGGGTTTTCTCCGGGTGCTCCGGTTTCCTCCCACAGACCAAAAACATGCATGTTAGGCTGATTGGTAACTCTAAATTGTCCCTAGGTGTGAGTGAGAGAGTGAATGGTTGTTTGTCTCGTTTGTCTCTATGTGTCCCTGTGATGGACTTGCGACCCGTCCAGGGTGTACCCCGCCCCTCGCACAGTGATTGCTGGACATGGGCACCGGCGACCCCCGTGACCCAAAATGGAACAAGCGGGTAAAGATAATGGATGGATGGATGAATAAAATCCACATGCAACTGTGTGCTTTTCTTTTGACTAATTGAATTACAGTAGTCCCTCGTTTATCGCGAGGATCCGTACCCTGAAGTCAGATTTATTTATATAGCACATTTAAAACAGAAACTGTGACCAAAGTGCTTAACAACAAGAAAAAAAGATCACAGCATCAAACAGAAAGTAACAAGATGTAATTACAGCATATGGAATAAAAATATAAAACACAAAACATAATTACCATACCATTTTATTTATAGAGCACCTAAAACAGCAACAAGGCCAACCAAAGTGCTGTACAGACAGAACAACAGACAACACACAAACAAATATACAAAATGAAGTAAATCAGAATATAGACATAAAAACGATGCAGATAATGACGACAAACCAGTGTGGAGCATACAGGTTCAAAACACAGATCATCTGGTGTTGAAAGCTACTGAATAGTAGTGAGTTTTTAAACAGGACTTGAAAACCGAGAGGGAGGGGGCCTGTCTGACAAGCAGAGGTAACTCGTTCCAAAGTCTTGGTCCTGCTACAGAGAAGGCCCTGTCACCTCTGCGCTTAAGATGAGTTCCTGAAACTGTGAGGAGCAACTGGTCCGCTGACCTCAGGGAGCGTGGTGGGAAATACGGCTGTAGCAGAGAAGAGAGATGGGGGGGACACTGTTCAGCGATTTGTAGACATACAGGAGTATTTTGAACTGGATTCGAAGGTGAACCGGTAACCAGTGCAGTGAGGCCAAAACTGGTGTAATGTGTTCTCTTTTGCCTGTACTGGTTAAAAATCGGGCTGCTGCATTCTGGACCAGTTGTAGTCGTGCAATGGAGGT
>NC_056506.1:20667645-20683015 GCF_014905685.2 Nematolebias whitei | reverse complement strand
AACCCTTCCCACACTCTTGTAATATTCTAAACAATGTTTCTAAACTCTGAAGCTCTTAAAAAAAGCACAGAATGTCATGATTTCAGCTCCCTGTCTCCGCTGCACTCTGCCATCGCGCTCTTGGCCACGCCCACTTCTCATCACATGCTGCAGGAGGAAGCTCCGGAGCTGTGGACTGCACAGAGGTGTAGGAGGGAGCTTTTTCTTAAGTTGTGAGCTGCACACAGGTACAGCAGTTGCTGAATAATTTATAATAATTTATTTTAAATAAAAATCCCACGCTGATCGTGTGGCTCATCCATCAATCAGCCAATTGTGTGTCATGTCCAATCTTACTTTGAAAAACCGCGATACAGCAAGTCCGGGATAAACGAACCGAGAGGCAGCGAGGGACTACTGTATTCCCAAGGTAGTAACTGAACGTTGACAACAGATTAAAACTGGTGTGTAATGAAAACAACCTAACATATTTACAAATGAAGACATTTGGGCAAGACAGCATCACTGGTTCTGGACCCAAAAAGGACAAAAACAATGGTATACTTGGGTGTGACTAAAAAAGCTCAAAACTCTGTTTTAAGGTTGTTTTAATCGTATACTCCACACAGGAGTGAAAGCGTGGTAAAGGTACACAACAAGCCCCTGTAACACATTCAGCTCTGAAACTGTCTGTCTTTGCTTGGCAGGGTTTGTGCAGTGTGCAACAGTCCAGGATTCACTAATAATGAAATCTGATAGTATCCGTGGCAACAGGAAATACAGGTCTGAGGTAAGACAGGATCAGAAGTCATTTAAAACATCAATTCCTGTTTCCCACTCATGTGTAAGTACATCAATAGAGCTTTTTAAACTCCATTAGAGAAGTGGCTACATATCTGGAGGAGATGAAGCGTCCACAGGTGCAGACTGAACAAATACACACGGGTTTATTCTCTGTGCCTCCAGGGGCTTGGTAATTTATCAGAGTGGTGTTTACTGCAGGGGATAAAGTGACCAGACAGCCTGGTCCACACTTTTACTGTCACACCTGTGTCATGAATGCATAATGTGTCACTGTCTTTTAAAAACAATGGAAGGAATCTGGAATAAATCCTAAAGAAAATGGGAGAAAATATCACTTTTGATTCAGACTGTAAAATAAAAGTGAGGCAGATTACTCGTATTTTAAAAATCAAAGTTACTGTCCAAAAAAGCAAGTAACGGCACACCATTTAGAGTTTTAACTGTACTGTATACATTGCTGTATGACAGCAAATAAAAAATGTAGTTCGTTGACGTCATGAAAAAAATGAGTAATCCTGGGAAAAGGCTGCGTTAAAGACCGCGGATATAATCTGATCTGAAGAGGAAAAGGTGTCAATTTTGTTCATGACTATTGACTTACCTTACGTTGAGATATTCACATTATGTCTGTTTCTGATCAAGGCAATTATTTGGTCTAATCTAACTGTAACTACTTAATTAGATTACTGTAGTTACTGTTATTGTAGGTGGTGCCTTCAGGTGTGAAGTTACCCAATGTTATTACAAGTTATTACATGTTAATACATGTTATTACATTTCTGGAAGAAAATACAGCTGAAATTGTTCAGGTGAAACATTAGTTTGCAGTAGTTTTGTTGTGGATATGAGCTATTTGATGTGTTTTATACGTTTTCATTTTGTGATATACAAAATATTGTATATAAAATATTAATATTGACATGTAAAAAATAATCAGCTTTCTACACATTGTAATTGCACAAAATTAACAAAGAAAGATTGCTGGCAGAAGAATGCTTTCATACTCTCACTAAAGATTTTGTCAGTATACTGTTGAAAACATTCGGGAAATAAAATAAGAGCAAATCCCCGTGACCCAAAAATGGAAGAAGTGGGTAAAAGATAATGGATGGATGGATGGATGAATAAGAGCAAATCAAATGATATTATTTTCCCACTTACTACAAAAAATACTACTTAAGCATCAATTAGAAAAATGAGAAAAGTTTTTTTTGTGTGTTGAACTTCAAAAACCATCATTTTGGTTTTAACAGGCATTTGAAAAGCACGAGCAATCTGAGTGAGTCAGTCATTAGTTATATTCTGTCCACTTCTCAGGAAAACAAAAGTTAACATTTCTAACCTCAGTGTGGGAGCATAGATACCTTCACGAATACGAAGAAGGCATTTGGATGATGGCGTTGTATTTGAAGTTTCCTCTAAGTAAGCACTGAATAATAACGGATGTGGTCTGGGACGCTGTGCCCCTCTCGATAAGCCGTCACCTGAAAGCAGCCTCTGAACGCTCCTGCGGTATTTAGGTGGAAAACAGAGAGACGTTTCTCGAACATGGGGACAGCTTTTAGATGATGATGGAAATAATGAAATGTATTTCTGCGGTTTGACCTTGCCTAGCAAAAAGCATTAATTTGTCAGAAAGGGTAAATGTGTAATTAGAAGTCCTATCTCTGTATTCATACTTTTAAAAAAAAAGAGTCTATATTTAAAATGAATAAATAAAAACTTTACTTATTTACTGAAAATAGTAAAATTGTTTACGTAAAATTCCAGAATAATTACATAATTTTTAATGCAAAACCCATTATTGTTGTTGTTGTTGTTATTTGCCTGCCCACAGAAAGGTGAAAGGTGGGTGATGCAATAATGTTTTTGACCATGTCTGTGTGTGCATGCATTTGTCTGTTTCCAAAATATTTCATGAACCAACTAGACAAATTTTAATGACAGTTAATGAAAGTCAACTGGTTTCAAGATGGCTGCCGCTGCCAATTAACCTTAAAAAACAGCTTTAAATTCAATTGAATTTACAGACATCAAACTAAATTTAGACGTGGTAGTAGCTAAGAGTTATTTGGAACACAAACCCTGAGTGTGACGTCTCAGTATTGCATCAGATTGTGCTGAACCATCTTCAAGGTTGGACCAAAACACTATAACTCTGTCATTTCTCAAAACAACAGGATCTTCGTCTAAATCTCTGGCATGAAAGGTGAGAGGTGGCATGTAGCGGCACAATATTATCGGCATGGTATCGGCCGATATTAGCGTTAAAGTTCAATATCGGACATCGGTTGCTCCATCAAAATAAATCACCAATATAAAAGGTGCTGTATTTTGTATGAAAACCCAATGACAAGGATGCCTGCAGCGCCAGCACAACGTGATGACGTCATGTGCACCTACCTGATCTGATCACGGAGGAGAGGAAGAAGTCAAAATGTCGGCGGTGTGGAAGGTTTTTTGTCGTTGAGGATGTCGGATTCCGAAGATTTATGGACTACATTGAGCCTCGCTACATCGTCCCCGGTCAGAGACATTTTTCAGATGTAGCCTTACCTGAGTTACAAGCCTTCCTTTCCAACGTCATTAAGAAGCTAATAGCCAGTGACTAATGCTAATAACATTTAACACTTTTCATTTAATATAAGTTAAAGTGCTATACATATCATATGGCTGTTACTGAATATATGTCACCAGCTCTTACAGCTGTTGCACAATTTTTGTAGCAAATAAGCCTAAATAAGAGAGAGGGATATGTTCTGACAAAGGAAAGTATATAAAATATCGGTATCGGGTATCGGTCAAATAAGTTTTAACATATCGGCCAAAAAATCCAATATCGTGCATCCCTAGTGGCATGCATTCCTTCATGGATAGAAAGACCTACAATTCCTAAATGTGCTGCGCCTTTAATATAAGTCATCTCAGAATGACAAACTTAATAATTACAATGTGTCATGTCACCCTAATTACAATGTATCACAACATACTGTAGCAAAATAAATAAAAAGTATGTAATAGAGGTGTTTTAGAAGGTCACATCAAAGGGCTTGAGTGCCTAATACAGACAACGACAATGTAAAAACCATTTCAGACTTGAAAGAATTATAAAAAAAACACGCATCACATTTTCCCTTTGCGGGAGAGAACAGAGAGGGTGGTGATGGGAGAACCCCTGATGTCTGAGTAAGTACTGACTCATGTCAGGGTTGAAGTTCTTGGAGCATGAAGTGGGTTCACGTCCATGGTGCAGTTTGTAGATAACATTTCAAAATGCAAAGGAGAGCTGCACAACTCTGAATCTGTTCTTGCCTTTACCCAAGACAAATCTGAATTGGTCTGAATGCAAAATGCAGAACACCATGAACACCATGAACACCATGAACACCATGAACACCATGAACACCATGAACACCATGAACACCATGAACACCATGAACACCATGAAAAAGTCTCGTACCAAAACTGACGGTTTAGGACACATTTTGACTGTGATGAAGACACTGATGAAGACGCTGATGGAGCAGTCACAGTCATGAGTAAGGGGTTCCTAAACTTTTTGCCATTTATTTAAGTTAAAAAAAAAACATTTAAATTTGATAAAATTTTTACTATTAAATGTTAAAGCCAATTTACAAGCTATAACTTTGTATTTTTTCAACTTGTAAAATAGAACTCTTTAATTTTAACCCATTTAAAATATGGCTCAGGTGGGATGAAAGTAATTTAAATATTAGAGAAAGTAAATTTTTTGAAGAAAATATAATTTGTTGTTTTAAATAGTTTCAAATGTGAACTGTAACATGGAATTAGTCTTCAATTTTTTAATTTTATTTCTTTGTAAATTAATATAGTTTCTGCAGAAAGATGCTTTGTTAGTTTTTTTTAATTTTTACTTTTAAATTTACAAGCAAAACTCCTTCATTCCAACCGATGTTGATAAATTGACCAGCTAAAATACAACCTAAATATGCTTTCTTGTTAAGATGATATGGGAGTGTTCAAAATAATCAGAGGATATAAGAAGTTATAACCTCAAACTAAGCTATTACAAATAGAAACCGAGAGAAGAGTGAAGTTATTGCTCTAAACAAATTACTTTGCACAGTCAACATTCAGAAAGCAGCAAGAGCAAATTAAAAAAGAGCAGTCCACAAGTTAAATTTAATGACAACCGAACAGTCTCGCTCCATTTAGAATAATAAACACACACTTTGACTTCAGCCTCTCTGCTCCTATTTCTACCCAACCCGATTAGGCTGAGCCCAGCATGGTTGCTAGGCAACAATAATTCATGGACCGGCAGTAAAATGTATGTTGGTATGAAAATATAACAAGGAGGTCGAGATATTGAGAGAGACAGAGGAAGAAGTAGAACTGAGCTGAGCAAAAGAGACCTTCCTTTTAGGAAGACTAAAATGAACTCTGTTTTACAATTAACAGACAAGTTAATCACATATCTGAATTTAAAATACAAACAAGACAAATTGCATTTCCTGTGAAAATGCAGTGTGAATGCTTATTGCAGAAGAAACTGCTGGAAAACAGCTGAAATTAGCTAAAAAAAAAAAAAAAAAGCTGAAAGGAGCATAAAAAGCTGAAATTACCATAAATGTTAATTAGGTTGAAAGTACCAAAAATTACCATGAAACACTTGAACTTATCTGAAAACAGCTGAAATTAGATAAAGAAAATGTTAAAAATGTAGCTGAAACAGTAGAACAAGCTTCAATTAGCAGAAGAAAGTAGAAAGAACATGTGCCTAATTAGGCTGCAACAAGCAGAAATTATCTGAAAAAAAGCTGGAATTAGCAATAAACAGCCAAAAAGCAGCTAAAAAGCAGAAAAGGAAGTGGAGAGAGCACAGGTTTTGCTGAATTAGGCTGAAAAAAGTTGAAATGAGTGCAAAACGTATGGAATTAGCTGAAAAGGCTAAAATTAGCATAAAACAGCTAAATAGTAGCTCAAACAGCAGAAAAAGCTGAAACTTCTAGAAATAAGCTGAAAGGAGCATAAAAAGCTGAAATTAGCAGAAATAAGTTAGAAGAAGCACAAAAATTTTGTAGTTAACTGAAATAATCTGAAAGGGGAACAAAATAGCTGAAAAAACAGCTGAAAGTAGCTGAAAAATTGTTTACATTTGAACAAGTAAGCTGAAAGAAGCTGAACCAGAACAAATTGTGAAAGGAGCAGTAAAAGGTTATAAACAGATCGAAAAATGTGAAGGATGTAAAATGAGCTCAATTCATTTTCTATGAGAAAAAAATGGCAGAAAAGGCTAAATATTCCAAAAAGCTAAAGTTGCACCAATACCAAAAGTCATAGCAGGATTGTCCTGACAGAGCTGAACATTTTGATTTATGATTTGTTGTAGATTGAAAACTGCGGGACGAGAATCAAGCTGAAAAACCTACGAAAGAAAAATGGATGACAATAGTGTGAATGCTTCATAAACATTCGCACTAGAAAGTATCTGTTGTTGTGTTTCATATCCAAACAGACTCAAATCAGGGTTGAGAGCTTCTAGGTTTGTGTGTTTCAACTTAATATTTCAGCAGTCACAATTAATGCAGAGATGAAGGAAACAGAAGAACTGAAAGATCAAGAGTGGGAGGTAAGAAAGTTTTGTTCTTAATCAAAACAGCAGCGACCTGTAATACACATACTGACACTTACAGACCTCCGGCACAGTTATGAACAGCCAGTTTCTATGACAGAGAACTAACTGCGAGTCTTGGGCACAACTTTCATTTCTTGTATGACAAAGTCTGTCACATGGGAATGTCATCGCTAAAAGCAAGATTTTCACTTTACTGTGAAATGATAACTAAAATCTGAAACAAATGTCAGGTTGACCAGCTGCTACGACTGGCCTTCAAATAACACCGCCCCGGGCAACATGTCGTTTCATACTGTTACAATGAGTGAAATATAAAAGAATACAGGTAAAACATCACTGCTGGCTGTCAGCTCAGATCTGAGATTCTCATTTAACTTCCAGCGGGTGAAGTCAAAGTCCATTTGATAAAGAATAAGCCGACTTTCGAGTATCAAATCTACTCAGGGCAGCACTTTCTCCCTGTTGGAGAAGCAGCTGAGGCAAAGCAACGTTTACATTATTGTAGTGGTGAAAGGATTAATGGAGGCAAACGGTGTCAAAATCTTTATTAAAATGTTCTGAACTACAAGAGCGTTAAAATGGTGGTGCTGCTCATATTTATGCACGGTTGTTTAAGATTATCTCAGCGGTACCAAAACAGTCAGTCTGGTTCTGGTAGAACTTCTGGGTTACAGTGATTCAATTCAATTCAATTCAAAAATACGTTATTAATCCCAAAGGGAAATTAAGTGTTGTCGTAGCTCATCATCCTGGTTTCATTCAAGAGTTGTTACATGTAGATGCTGATAGCTGCGGGCAGGAAGGATCTCCTGCAGTAAAGTCAAAGAATCTGGCCACAGATACCGGTCAACCCGGATCCAGCTGTCAGATCCGGTGGGCCTTTCGGTCCTCCTAAGCAGCAGGACTGCCAGAATGCCGGGCAGAATTCCTCCCTGAGTGGTGGTCACTCCTCCCAGCAGTCTGCCGAGCTCCTTGTCACCACGGACAGACAGCTGAAGGTGCCCGGGGATGATCTCGGTCCTCCTGTTGTCACGAGCCAAGTTTCTCACCAGCTCCAGGATCTCGGCGGTCAGGTACTCGAGCAACCGCCTCCAGGTTGACGGGAATTCGTCCACGGCACCTCCTTTTCAACTCATATGGGATTTGGGGCTGTAGTTGAGGTATTTGAGCATTTGAGATGTTAATCAGCTGCTTTTGGTTGGTAAAAAAAAACCCCACCTTGTTGCCATGGTTACGCATCATAACAAATGCCTTAAAGTAAAAAGGATTCAGTAAAAAATCCTTCCAGCTGCACAGCATCCGATACCAGACGAAGTAATCGTCCAAAAAAAAAAAAAAAAAGCGATTTACATCCAGAAAAAAAGAGGAATTAAAGTTTTCAAAAGCAATAACTCAGAATGAAAGTAACTGAGCTGCTCCAACATGTAGCCACCTTGAGCAGCGCAATTCTAGATAAATTCAGATAAAGAGTTCAGATAAAGCTATCAACAAATTTACCCTCCACCCCACACACACATTTTTTTTATTTTTTTTTTGACAATTAAAAAAAATTGTCCTCTGACAGTTCATTTTGAAGTTGTTTCTAATGGTACCAAAAACACAAACATGAAAATAAAAATATATGTACAAGTGTTCATCTTGAGTTATTATTAGGGAAATGGTTATTTACTTTATGCATCTAATGTTAAACTTTAACAAAGGCATATCTGAATACAGCACAGGTACGGTGAGTTCAGAACAATGATCATATGTACCGGTACTCACTCCATTCAAGCAAGCAAAAGTTACGGCTGTGTATATAAATACCTTGGAGCATAACATTTTATATAGTATGAGGGTTTTGATGCAGATCTAGTTATTGTGGCATTTTGTTTTAGTTTGTGCACCGTGAACACTAAGAACCCTCAATTGTTATAATAAGTAAACTTCACAAAGTTACTTAACTCAGCTAAAACTGTCAATAACAGTTTAACATTCTTGTCTGTAGACGACAAGCAGATAAATCGCTACATTCTAGCGTCATGTTTCTCAGTCTCTGCACTGCTGAAGCATAAAGTCAAGTTTAATTTAAGGCTTAGCATTCCTTGAAGGAATACATACTTTGCATGCTGCTTTTCACACCAAAGATTTAAACTAAAACCTTTTGATGAGAAAGACAAACAAATAACACACACAAACAGAAACGGGTAAACACCTCATCACCTTTGGAGGTGGGCAAAAAGTGTGTACTTTTTGGAACTACTCACCACAGACAGAGTACTGGTCATGGGTCCGCCTCCAGGGCTGAACGTGCCACTATCTTGGTTCAGAACAGCAGCTCCATCCTGCCTGCCAGGCATGCCAGACAGCTCCACAGCTTGCAGCTGGAAGGGGTGGTGGTGTGGAGCTGAACTGGATGGGGGCTCCACAGAGTGGTACAGTCCAGAAGAATCATGGGGCAGGTGAGGGGGCAGCATGTGGTCTGGTAATGTGGGAGGTGTGATGGGTGGGATGTTGAAATCCTCATCGCTCAAACCATTCACTGGATATGACTTAAAAAACAAAACACACAGGCAAGAAAATGTGATCAGAGCTACTTGTAAATCAGCGCTTTTAATTAAAAAACAAATAAATAAAAACAGAATTTATTGTTTGCCCTAAAGAACCGTTGTTGATGCGTGACAAAGTCATGCTTGGGGCATGGGGTGGATGGGCAATGTTGCCCTCAGCAGAGTGACAACTTGGAGAAAATCAATAAGAATTGCACAGATGACTGTAAGAGACCGGAGTGTCACATAACATTACTGTCAGAGATAATAAATGGGAGAGATTGTTCAAAAAGACCCATTATAATTAACTCGGAGTGTAAATCCAGCCTGAACTACCACTCTGTACTTTTCTTGTAGGCACTTCTTCTTCAGCCTGAGCTCCTATCGCAGACTAATTATCACTAATCACTTCTAGTAATATTCTATTTTTTAAGTCTTGTGAACAAATGTTCCTTCATTCAGCAGTGGAACAATACAATGATTTAAATGTAAAACCCTATTTTGCCTACAAGAATTGAAACAGACCCCCCCCCCCCAACTTTTTTCTTCATAAAAATACATCCTCACTGCAGAAGAAAAAATCTGGAGCAGTCTTGTATATGATTCTGTGAGCAGAGACACGTGAGATGGAGACATGAAGAAGGAAATGGAGTGAGAGAATCACGCAGGAGGAGTGAGGGGTAAAAAACAGGGGAGAGAAAAGAGAAAGAGGCAATGCTAGAGAAGCCTTCTCATACTAATCTGACAGAGGAGATCTTTTATAGAGACTGACAGCCTTTTCTGCTTGGCTAGCCACACCAGTCTTTCCATCTCGTTTTCTTTTTGCTCTTCATCTCTCACCATCCTTCTCCTTCAAACCCCTCACTTGTGCACTTGCTCCCCTAATCTCATCCTCAATTTCTCTTTCATCTCTCACTTTTACATTTTCTCTCACTCGTTTCTGCTCTATCTCAAGCCCACTTGCAGTGGTCTGTTTTGCATGACTTGAGAGCAGAGTGATGAGTTAGAGATTGAATTGCATTTATATATGATCATTTTATAATTCACAGCAACCGTGGTAAACCACGACCCTATCTGATGGTTTCACCACTTTAAAACAACTAGTGGGAGACGGAAAATAAAATTAGCAATAGGCGTACATACCCAACAACTACAGCTTCAATTTTTTTTAAATAAAATCAATCCACCTTGGTGTCTAATTTTTTTACAGGACTTCATGTTTGCATGTTGAAAATGTAGCATATCTAACAGTTTCTTCTCTTGAAATATGAACACCCCAAATCTAGCCTTACCTGCAAACACTAGCATTGCTGGCAATTTCTATTACCATACTTTTCATTATACAAGTTGCACCTTTTTGCATAAAATAGCATACCCCTGCGACTTATACGGCAAAGCAACTAATTTATGTTTTCCCCTCATATTTATAACCCAATTCTTGGCTGAGATCTGACGATTTAATTCATTCTAACATGGAAAATATTGAACACTACCATTTTCAGCTGCTAGAGGGTGCTCGAGTAATATGGCAAGCCAAGTGCTCATTAATAGGTAAAAGTGGCTATTAATGAGACACTTGTCTTGCCACAGTAAGCCATCTTTGTCTCGCTCCAAAACTCCTGGAGCAAACATCAAATTAGCATTTTGCTGCGCCGCCCAGGCAAAATGCAGTTGATTTGACCATTAAAGTGCATTTATTAAGAAAAAGGTCAACTGAGACCTTTACTATAATGTCGAGCAAACAAATAATAGTTTTTAGGTGGTTATTTTGTTAAATTCTTGTTAAAGTCCTCCCATGCACGCTCCTGCGACTGCCATTTGGCAGCCCATCGATTTTTGGCACAACAGCGGCCCATGTTTCCGAGTTGTCGGCGGTGATGCATAATAGCTGCCAGCACGGTGGCGCAACTGGTAGAGCTGCTGCCTCTCAGCGAGCAGGTCCCTGGTTCAAACCCTGGTCCAGGGGCCTTTCTGGGTGGAGTTTGCATGTTCTCTCTGTGCATG
The DNA here is from genome assembly GCF_014905685.2 of Nematolebias whitei. NCBI lineage: Eukaryota > Metazoa > Chordata > Actinopteri > Cyprinodontiformes > Rivulidae > Nematolebias > Nematolebias whitei. The sequence goes on along the minus strand of NC_056506.1, from coordinate 20,672,080 downwards.
CGTGGGTTTTCTCCGGGTGCTCCGGTTTCCTCCCACAAACCAAAAACATGCATGTTAGGCTGATTGGTAACTCTAAATTGTCCCTAGGTGTGAGTGAGAGAGTGAATGGTTGTTTGTCTCGTTTGTCTCTATGTGTCCCTGTGATGGACTTGCGACCTGTCCAGGGTGTACCCCTCCCCTCGCACAGTGATTGCTGGACATGGGCACCAGCGACCCCCGTGACACAAAATGGAATAAACGGGTAAAGATAATGGATGGATGGATGGATGGATGGATATACGGTGGTGTGACGTGTATGGCGGCAAGTACGATAATAAATTTCTGATTTATAATACCGTATTTTCCGCAGTACCCGTCGCTCCGCCCTATAAGTCGCATCAGTCCAAATATGTCTAAAAAAGTGGGAAAATCCATAAATATGTTGCTTCGCCGTATAAGTCGCATCTATTATACGTCACCACTGACAATTCGGAAATGCGGACCGTGTTGTGCCAAAAATCAATGGGCTGCCAAATGGCAGCCGTAGGAGCGTGCACGGGAGGACTTTAACAAGAATTTAATAAGATTAACACTTAAAAACTATTATTTATTTGTTCAACATTATAGTAAAGGTGTGTCTCAGTCTACCTTTTGCTTAATAAATGCACTTTGACAGTCAAATCATCTGTATTTCAAAACCAGATTCGCAGAAGCAGCGGGCACGCGCAGAGGGACAAGCCTCCACATTTCTACAAAATTTAACAATATAAACACCAAAAAACAGTTATTTGTTTGCTCGAAATTATAGTAAATGTGTGTCTCAGTCTAACGTTTGCTTAATAAAAAGGACTTTAACGGTCAAATCATCCATATTCGCTGCCTCGGTGCTCCAGGAGCGCGCAGACAGGGAGGAAAAAAAGGAGGGACGAACGCTGCTCATTTCTTTGAAATTTAACAAGAAAAGCATCTAAATCAATTATTTGTTTGCTTGATATTATAGTAAAGGTGTGGCTCAGTTGAACTTTTACTTAATAAATGCACTTTAATGGTCAAATTAGCTGCATTTCGCCAGGGCGGTGCAGCTGGTTTGACTTGCTCTAAGCAGCAAACAAAATGAAGGTGGGGGCAAGCTAATTGTGTCATTAATAGCTGATGAAGCTTCTCAGTCATCCAGGACATGGTATATTCAAAAAAGTTCAAGACAAAATTAATAAAGTATAAAGTAAAGTATAATAAATAGTCCAATTGTTTTTGTATGGAACTTTTTTGAATTTGTCATTGTAGCCACGTTTACCTATTACATGACACAACGGCATGCCTTACTGCTACTAATACTCTGCCTCCATCTAGTGCTGAAAATGGTACTGATCAATTTATTTTTCAGTCAGTATGAATAAAAATTGTCATATCTTAGCCAAAAATTTTTTATAAATATGGCAAAAAATCCTTAAAGACGTTGCTTTGGCCTATAAGTTGCAGGACATGTAAACTATGCAAAAAAAATGTGACTTATAAGCTGAAAAATATGGTACTTAATTTTACCATTTTAGGTTTTATGAGTATAAAAAAGCTCCACTGGTAATGAGTGCAAAAAAAACAACAAAAAAAACCCCACTAGAACAAAAGCACTACTTATAAGAACCTGTGACTTGAGAGATTTTTGATTTGCATGTTTAGCAGTAAAAGATGATTGCTCAAGTGAGCAATCATGAATCTTTACATCAGACATAATTTCCTGCTCTATAATGTGTTATTTAAATACATAAATGCTCAAATTGATTTTTTTTTTTGCTCGTTCTATTCATGTTTATAGAAGAAGTTGGGTACCACCAGGACTCTTCCTGGAGCTGGTCATCTAATCTGAGCGATTGGGGGAGGAGGGCCTTAGTCAGGGAGGTGACCAAGACCCTGATGGTCACTCTGTCAGAGCTCCAGTGTTCCTCTATAGAGAGAGGAGAACCTTCCAGAAGGATAACCATCTCTGCAGCAATCCACCACTCAGGCCTGTATGGTAGAGTGGTCAGACGAACACCACTCCCTAATAAAAGGCACATGTCAGCCTGTCTGGAGTTTGACAAAAGGACCTGAAGGAGTCTCAGACCAGGAGAAACAAAACTCTCTGGTCTGATGAGACAAAGATTGAACTCTTTGGTGTGAATACCAGGCGTCATGTTTGGAGGCAACCAGGTAATCACCAGAACCATACCATCCCTACAGTGAAGCATGGTGGTGGCAGCATCATGCTATGGGAATGATTTTCAGCAGCAGGAACAGACTAGTCAGGATTAAAGTAAAGATGAATGCAGCAATGATCAGAGACATCCTGGATGAAAACCTGCTCCAGAGCGCTCTGGACCTCAGACTGGGGAGACGATTCATTTTTCAGAAGACAACGACTCAAACCACATGGCCAAGATCTCAGAGGAGTGGGTTTAGGACCACTCTGTGAAGGTCCTGGAGGGGCCAAGCCAGAGTCCAGACTTGAAAGAGATAGATTTGTTCCTCAACTCAATCCTGTCTCTGAGTCTACAGACAGTCCTTTAACTTCATGCTTGGTGTTTGTGCTCTGACATCACTGTCAGCTGTTAGACCTTCTATAGACAGGTGTGTGTTTCCAAATCAAGTCCAATCAACTGAATTTACCACAGGTGAACTCCATATATGTAGTAGAAACATCTCAAGGACAATCAGTGGAAACTGTATGCACCTGAGCTCAATTTTGCGCTTCATGAAAAAGGCTGAATACTGAAGTAAATGTGAGTTCCTTGTTTTCTATTTTTAATAAAATAGCAATAATCTTTAAAAAAATCACATCGTCATAATGGGGTGGTACTGTGTGTAGAATTTTGAGAAAATAAATAAATTTAATACAGTTTGGAATAAGGCTGTAACATAACAAAATGTGTAAAAAGTGAAGTGCTGTGAATACTTTCCAGATGCACTATAATATGTTCAGATGCTGATATTCCCATACTATTCAAACCTAATTTTCCCAAACAAATGTCATGACAGTTTTAAGCACTATTAGGTAGTTCAAAAATTCAAGAAAATTTTAAACCTAGAAAATATTACAATAAAATTCAAACCATTTTAAAATATCTAAACCTATGTACAATCTTGCAAACTCTGTTAGCTCTCAGGGCTCATTCTGGGCAATAATAAGTGTACAAATATGACGACAAAGGGTGCTAAATTTGACCAGCTGAAGGTGATTCCAAGATTAATTATCAACTTTACACCAAACGACCATTTATCAAGCACTGATTCATCAACAAGACCAAAATCTTTTTCCTGGTCTCACAGTTTATCCTGATGGAAGTCAGAGCTCTGCATAAATTACACTGCATGTCTGTTTTTTGTCTGTCTCTCAGACTCCCTCCTTTTCTTACTTTATCATTTCTTCAGCTTCTGCATAAATTACTCCTCTTCCTCTCTCTCTCTCATTCAAGTCAGTACAAAAGCCTTTTACTCGTGCGCTGGGAGCTTCTAGAAAGACTAATGTAGTGAGGATTAAGTCCTTTCACATGTGTTGTGTTCACATCACATCTGCACTTGTCACACCTCCATGTTCATTTGGTACAATATGGAAAAGCACATATGGACATGAGTAATAAGGTATACAATGACGAGCTTTAAAACTAATGTATGTGCAGCTGGTGCATGAGTCATCTGTGAGACCCACCCATCTAATAATCATTAAATCACATTTGATCATAAATATCTAACATGTATTAACAATTATTTTTAATGCTTACTTGTCAGAGCACATTTACATAAATTATGTAAATCTCTTAAAATATTTTTCATATTTTCACTGTCCTGGGCACTGTTACAGTTAGACATATTATAAAACCTTTAAGTTCATGGTTATTGTAAGGTCTTAGACAACTTCTCACAGATTTAATGCATCTACACCTACTGTATCAGTGGTTTTTAAATAACATTCAGCAAGCAACATCAAAATGCTTTTTTCTTCAAGCACATGTTTAAAGAAGAAAAAAAACAATTTACTCATTTTAGAGTGATGGATCAATAGATACAAATAAAATACATTTAATACAGTGCTGGATTTATGAAATACAAGAAAAGATTTAGATTTTCCTTTTTTTTAAAGTTCCACCTGAAAACAGCATCATAAACCTGTTGCAGTTATAAGTTCAACATTATAACTGTAATATAACATTGAGTTAAGGACTTTATGTTGAATATCATAAAAAATTATATATGTATTTTAAATATATACATATATATATATATATATTTATAAATTAAATAAATAAATATATGATATATTATATCTATAATTTTGTGTAGTGTATATATATAAAAATAAATACATATGTATATATATATATACATATATATATATATACATATACATATATATATATACATATACATATATATATACATATATATATATATATATATATACATATATACATATATATATACA
>NC_056506.1:20654235-20662645 GCF_014905685.2 Nematolebias whitei | reverse complement strand
GGTGCTTCGGGCATGTCCAACTGGGAGGAGAACCCGGGGAAGACCCAAGACACGGTGGAGAGACTATGTCTCTCAGTTGGCCTGGGAACACCTTGGAGTCCTCCCAGAAGAGCTGGAAGAGGTGGCTGTGGAAAGAAATGACTGGACCTCCCTGCTCAAGCTGCTGCCCCCGCGATCCGACTTCGAAATAAGCGGAAGATAATGGACGGACGGACGGACAGTCAGACAGTTATTAACCAGACCAGACAGTTGTAGATTTCCTAACCAAAGGTCTATGAAACTATTTTACACCATGGCTGCACTTTCATCTGCCCTTTCACAATTTCTGTTTTGACCATAAACACTTTCCCCAGAGCTGAATTGTTGGCGATTGCTTGTGCCTGATTCTCTTCATCTCTGCCAGAAAAACCAGAGACTACGCAAACAAAGACCTACTTCCAAAATCTGTAATATTTAAAAGATGGTTGAGTGAGTTAGAAAGAAAAAGAGACGACCAGTGATGAAATCAAGCAAATCATTCACTTCAAATAGTCTGTGACAATATTCACAGAATATGTTTTGACTATTTGAGTATGTAGAATTAAATCCACAAATCAAAGCATTGACATCTCAGCCAAACTATACACTCTTTGCTCAGATGTACACATCTAGTATTTAGTGATTAGGTGGTGTTGCTTCTATTGAATGTGAATTTAAAAAACTTTTTGAAGTTGATTATCTGCTGGTAAAACATTCTCAGTGTGGAGCATGAGTGCATGACATGCAAAACAAAAGTAGACACATTTCAGAGCTGAAGAGCTACTCAGCACTCTAATCGCTTTTATCTTCTGTAAATACAAAGTTTTACCATTTTAACATCAATGCCACCTGCAGACAAATACCTTTCCTGATTACTGTGCTACTTCTCCCCTGGTACTTATTAAGGTAAAAAGACTGCAGCTCAGATGGCTAAAAATAACCACGCAGAAATTTATTTAGCTGACACCAAACAACATAAAAGTTATTTATTTCAATATGTGCCATTTATTAGTATTTTAATTAATGTGCTCTTTTAGCCTTTACACACATCCTTTTTTTAATATCTGTATAAAAACTTGTTCCATCTTTTGTGCTCTTCTTATGAATAGCTAAAGAACTTGAAATGAAATCCACATAACTTGCTTATTCTCCAGGAGGACTGTGTAGGCTTTTATATTTTCAAAGTGACACATAAAACCTGAACATTTAGAACATGTTAGCTAAGTGCTAACTGTGTCTGCAGACTAAAACTGTTAACACTAACAGAAATCTACAAATGTATTGTCAATACTGAAAGTTTTTAACATGAAAAATTAAGCTCACTTTTAAACTGTGTTATATTGATTTGTATATTTTTAACTTTATTTTCTTTTTGTGCAACAATAATTTAAGACCATTATCATATAAAAACAAATTAAGAAGTAGGCTATATAGATGTGATATCGGGATATTGTTCTTGTAATCTTAAACATACAAATAGACAGTACAGTGCTTTTTTTTTTTAGTACATGAACAATTTGCATTATTTTACAGATGAAACAAGCTTTTCATCCAGACATGTTGGAAATGCACAAATCTTTCTTCAATCTCAGACTGAGGAAAGATGGATTCGATCTCTTCTTGTTCTCACTTTGTAGACACCTTTGTTCTCTGATCATCTTCTCAGTGATCTTTGTTCTTAAAAATGTTATTCTGCCTTTCAGACCTTCTGTAAAACTGTCCTACTTTCCACCTCCAACTTTTCCTAACTATTCAGAGGACCACAACCATCTCCATCAGACAGATATGTTCCAACTTCACTTTATGAGCATCCATAAATACAGATTTTTTGTGTGTAATGATGTTCTCATTAAATGTATTTAAGACAACAAACACTAATCACTCCTAACTATCACCAAACTGGATTTTTTAGTTTTTGACACAAAGCACCTTAGGGCTTTGACTTTTTTATTGTCCCCCATCACCGAGTGAAGAGGGGGAATTGGAAATACCTTCTGTCCATCTGTACATGTTATGAGCATGATAACTTGAAAAATATGTGAGGTACTGGCTTGGATTTAGGTCTGTGGCTACATCTAAGGGTAGGAAAGGTCAGTATCAAAAATTGGGTTGCCATGTCCAAGATGGCTGCCACCACACATGTTAACCTTGTGAGTTGGCAACAGTGTTGGAGTCGGATAACTTGAAAAAAAATAAGTAACCTGATGACTTCTATTTTGGTGTGTGGCTGCATTTAGGCATAAAAAAAGATTCCTGTCAAAACTGGGTTTGTCTAAAAATATACTGTAGCTTCTAACTGTTTTCAAATGATTGATGTGGCCAAAGATTAATCTATGATGGCCAAGGCCACCATTAGCCACCTTCTGCCTCCACTATTGCACCTGGTGTTGGATAAAATTGTTCCCTCCGCTTGGCAGGATCAGTCACTCTACACTGTCTCAGGCAACCAAAAACTAAAAATAAAATAAAATAAAATAAAAACCACCTCTATTCTTATACACAGTGATACTCCTACACACTTGAATATCTTGCTCCAAAAATATTAAGGTTTACTTGCGGTGGCTATCTTGGATTCTGACTTGGCTATTCAGTTTTTGTTAGGGACCTTTCTTACAATGCAGCCACACACCAAAATGTAAGCTGGCACATTGCTTATTTGTCAAGTTATCCAGCTCACAAGGTTAACTTTTAATACATAAATGGCGGCAACCATCTTGGATTGTGATATGACAACCCAATTTTCGATAGTGAACATTTTTATGCCTAGTTGTAGCCACACACACCAAAATAGAAGACAGTACCTCACTTGTTTTTGGTTATTATGCTCACAACACAGACATACATTTATAGTGGTATCCATCTTGGATTTTGACAAGGCAACAAAACTTTAAAAAATTTCAAAAGGAGCCTTTCTTACGCTTAGATGAAGTAGATAGATGTAGTCACATGGAAGTCGGTACCTCACTTATTTTTCTAAATATCATGCATGCATATGCACAGACAGACGATCGGAGGGTATTTCCAATTCCCCATTTTCACTCCGTGATGGGGGACCAACTAAAACTCCATCCCTCCTCATTTCAAGATAATCTTGGTTCAAAGTGATGGCTTTTCTAGGCTAGTCTAACAAAACGGTGTGAAACAAAAACAAATCTATGAAAACTGATGGACACTTAGCATACCTAATGATAACTGGACCTCTTCTACATGCACTCCTGTTTATCGCTCTTCCCTATTTGTGTTAATTGTGTATGGGTGGAATGTCATGTTTTAATGTTGACCAGTTTAAAAAGGCCAAACAAGGACGGGTTTTGCAAATTTGTCTTTGGAATGACAACCTCGGTACAAAGCACTGGTGGCAATGCTCTAACATGCAACAGTGATTTTTATGCTGTTCTTGTCAAATAGTATTAAACAAAACTAAACACTTTCCTTGCTTATAGGTGACAACATCAGCAGGTCCACATCTGTATGTCTGAAGAGTTGCTGCTGTCACTTGTCTTTCTTAAACTGAGATTGTTTGAATGAAAGTTACAGGTTCAGAGCAGATCTGTACTGACTCTGTTGCGTGTTTGCATGCACTCACCCAGGTGAGACGATGTATGTCGGCCATGTGTGCATCCCTCCTCCATTGGTGTGAGGGTGGGTTTGGTGGTGTAACCTTCATGAGCGGATGAGGGGGTTGTGGCACACGAAACTGTGGGAAAATTCACAAAGATTGAAATGAGGCCAGAGACAAGAAAGAGGTCAAAGGTCAAACAAAAAGGCTGTGAAGAGGAGTAAAGTCAGAACAAGAGGAAGGCAGAGAAATTATGCAAAGCTCACACAGAGAGAGAGGAACAGTCTCCTACATGCAGGTGAACGTGGAGTTTTATCTTAATAAACGGGTAATTGTGCTTTTAAAAGTGAAATAACCGACAGGTACAATTGAGCTGATTTGACGGAAAGGAGGAGATAACGCTACAAAAGGGACAGACAGTAAAAAATTGTTCCACCAGCCTAACTCAACCAAACACTGTGCTGCAGTGAGAAAACACCAAAAACAGATTTGACTATGATTAATGAAGATGTTTTTGTCTTGAACTTGTTTGTATTAATGAAGAAGAGTGGTGATTTCCATGCTCTTTTGTAACATCATAATGCTGCACTGCTTCTCACTTTTACGCTGTCATAATTTTAAAAAATCAAGTAACCATTAAAACTACTGAGAATCTGCCCATCTCTGCCAGTGACAGGAACCCAAATAGGGTTGTCAAAAACATCAAGGGTCAGAAATTAATCAGTGCTACAGTTTATTATCTAATTACAGATCAAATCAGTGTGAGCGTGTGTCTTGCACACGTTGTAAAATAAAAAACCTGCCACTTTCTGCTTTACTGTCATCCTTTTGTGGCTCAGTGATCAGCGCTAAATATAAGGTTTGATTCCTACATTTTATTTAAAGGCATGTATTTTGAAGAGTTAAACAACAAAGGACATCATCATTCCTATATTTCAAAGTTACAGAAAACAATTTTGAATTGTGGTATGTAGAGTTCTTACTCGGACAGAAAGGTCAAGGCAACAGAACTTCTTTTTCCCACACAGAAAAAGTGCAGTCTATATTTGAGTTACAAACCACGAGAACAGCAGTTCACATGCATCAGCTCGTTTACGACTGCAGCTGTTTACCACTTTCTGCCACTGACTGAACAAAGTCGAAGAAGAGATGCAACCCTTCCTCAGGACAGCAACAACAGAGCAGCGTTGGCAATTACCCAAAACGTTTCTAGAGAAGTTACATTTGCTGCAGTTGGTGAGAAAATAAAAGGGAATAAATATTTGACAGTATTAATCTTTTTAACTCGAGAGGCACAGTCTTAATGAAGGAATGGGGCTTTCCTAAGCAGGCCAGCATCGATCTAATACCAGCACTGCTTATGATCGGTCTGAATGAGTAAAACGGTGCATTGGAATTTAGAATGACAATCTACATCACTCTCTGCTTTAAAAAAAAAAGCCCTTTGTTTATGTCTACAGCCTCCGTATTTCAGCTTTAAAGCAGTTCGGTCTCTCTTACTGCATTAAGATGTTAAAAGAATGAGAAGGGTAAGAGTCAGACTGGACCTAAATTGATCATATTCATCATAACAACCTCTGACTTTATGGAAGAAATGGTACTTCAATAATAAAGCCATAAATTCTTATTCCACTCACCACTCCCTACTACAGAACAACACTATGAATAAAACATCAAATCATTCAGTTCTGTGCCCCACAATATTCTCTATATACTTCTTTATGAATAATGTAGCAGTGCTTCTTATTAATATGGGCTTTCCTCGGTGGTGAGGTAATTGTGAACTAACAAACACACATAGTAAGCTTTAATGTCTGGCCCCTGGAAGCTATATTTTGAATGCAGTTACATCCACAACCTTATGAAAACTGTTTGCTGCAAAGTGCAGCTCCAGAGCTGTTGCAAAGTAATATAAAAGCAGCTAAACCTGACCATGTTTGTCATTGCACTGGAGTGACGGCAGAAAGCATAACATTCGCTACTCTGAAGGATAGCTCTGAATTTAAGCAATGAACACTGTTTTCTAATGGAAATGTCCATCCATCTTCCACGAGCTGTTCGTTACCATACACTTTGCATTCAACTAAAATGCTCTATATATCAGTTACAATATTTTATTATCAGCTATTATTATTTCGATAATCAATACATTTTTTAAAAAGGACAAAAACAAGCTGCGGCTTTGTCTTAAATCAAATGAACACATTATTTATTTTATCAAAACCCTCAACAGATTCTCAGGCCAATATAATAGCTACAGCCAAAGAAGTTGACAATTTTCTACATTTTAAAGAAAAATAACAGTAAACTGGATGAAAATATGGTCCACCTTGAGAGACACGTCTAACATTAAATTGTTCTGGTGTCTACACACATGGTATTGCTCAACAATCACACTGCACAGCAGTAGCAGCTCTCGATTAGTGAAAGAAATGAGAGAGTTTAGGGATCGAAGTACACTGTGAGGCCTCTTACTATACGCTGTAAGTGATATTGATTTATAAAACAGATGGGGAGGAAGTTTGCTTAATATAACTGGAAATAAGCCTGAAATAGCCAAAGGTGAGCTCAAAGGCAAAATGGGGCATGATAAAATCATCTTACAAGATAAAACTCAAGTATTATACCATCAATGCATGAATCTGAACTCTTGACTTCGCAGATGCATTGAAGTCAGAGTTCTTTGAAATTGTAAACATGTTTAAATGTTATACGTAAAGTGTGATAAAGACGTAATAAGTTAAGATGGAAGTTTACTGAAGCCTTAGCTATAATGTCTAATGGGTCGACTGGTTCTTTATCTGAAAATGAGGCTAAATTCTAACCAGTGCTGGAAATTTTCCTTTACTTACTGAACTCATTTCCCTTCAACACAAACCAAAATACAAACACATTCATGATTTTTAAATTTATTGGTTCTGGTACACTTCATTGACTTGACAAGAAAGAGGATAAAGAAGAGGAAGTGTAAATTTCCCATTGTACTTGCAAATAAATAAAAAAAATCTCCCTTTTTTTGGTTTGCATCAGCAAAAACTGTGCAAAGACGAGTAACCATGTTATTAAAGCGAAGCTTAAAAACCGTCTGTGCTATTCTAACATGACACTAAATTTTTAGTCGTTTCCTGTGCATTTTTGCTTTTTTCACTTTTAAAATTGTTAAAGCTGATAAGTGTTGAGCTATGCGTTGGCTCTTAGCATATTTCAGGAAAGTAACAGTTTCGACAGCTTGTATCCACTGACGGATCTCGTGTACAGGCTGCACAGCTAACTCAGAAAATAGACTGATAGTTAAAACTACTGTAGACAAAGACTCACTTACAATTATATATTTTTCTGTGTGTTAAAAAAAATAAACAAACTACATCATGAATTCTAACCTGATTTGTTGAGGTGAAATCAAGGCCTGCTTCTTGCATACCCAGGAACATGGTCTCTCCATCCAGCTGCAGAGAACAAAAGCAAGAGTAACAATGTCAACAAACTCAAATCAAACACTGCAAACGTAGCACAGCCAGCCGTGAGTGAGACGGAGGGAACAGATTAACTGGCAAGCAGCCAGACTATTTTCTATCTGCTGTTTTCTCGTGACACTCCAAGTCATTTCAGACTGAGCTCCTAAAGTCCATGTATGTGATGCAAAGGTTTGGATACACCTAAATGGTTCACGATAAGTAAGCACCTTACAAATATATGAAATCCTTGTAGGCAGGATAAAAACTAGAATGTAAAACAAAGAAATACAAATTAAACAGTTTAGAATGGACAAGATAGGCAAGTCACAGATACCTGTCAAAATGTATTTCTAATTTTGTGCTGTAGTCTATAAAACATATATTGTAGTAGTCTATAAAAACATATATTGTAGTAGTCTATAAAAACATATATTGTAGTAGTCTATAAAAACATATATTGTAAAGAAGGCACAGCAGTGCACCGTAGCCTTTACTACACTTCCTGTTTTCTATATTATCTGTACCACACTTCCTCATGCAGAGCCCCTTTATTCTAATTAAGTTTAACTTGTCCTCAAATTTTATTGTCACTGCAGGTAACTTCATATTTTCATCCATACATATTTCTTTAACATGACATAGCATACAGTCATGTCCCTGTAACCTTATCGTAACTTACTGCCAGCACTGTTGCCGGCAAACCTACCAAAGTTGGCCAAACTGGAGCTACAGCATCTTGGTGACAATGTAACACACTAACAATAACTGTAATAAGTTACTGCAAAACGGTAACAAAGGCAACAGTGGTAACATGACAGCGCTGTCAGTAATGCTATTGTACAAAGACATTTACAGTACTGTACTTCCCCTCTGTATTGTGACAGCTTGGTACAAATACACGTATCATTACACCCTTAATGTATACTGAACGCTGCAACACAGCACAGAGAACAAAAACCTGAAAAACATGTTTCAATGCATTTAAAATAAATAGTTGTTTGATAAATGTCTGTTAATGTTAGTTACATGAAACAAAAAAAATAAAAAAAATAATTTTGTAGTTGTATGTTAGTTACATTACCATCACTTGTCACTAGTTTAAGTTACCGATCGCTTTAGATTCCTCAATTTAAAAACCTATCTAATATATTTGCAACTCTTACTAATCGAACCCTACATCACAAACAAGGAAAAAACAAAACTGTATTTGCATCTGTAAGCCATATCCAAATATTTCTTGGTACCCTGAGTGGTACATAATCATTGTTTCGGTTGGCAAACACAAGAGAAACATTTGAACAGGTGGGGAGAAGCAAAGCACTAACTTGTCTACACACACACACACACACACACACACACACACACACACACACACACA
>NC_056506.1:20646022-20654225 GCF_014905685.2 Nematolebias whitei | reverse complement strand
ACACACACACACACACACACACACACACACACACACACACACACACATAAAGGTGGACAAGACAGGTGTAGCTGCCCTATCCATTTGCCAGCTGTTGGGTATTATGCAAACGAGGTGTAGAGTTACAGAGTTAACAGAGAGCCAAAGAGTAAAAAAAGGATTGTTGTGGACAGTATGTTGGGTTGAAGCATTTAGTTAAATTCACTGCTTCAAGTGAAACACTTTCATATATCAAAATGTACTAATTAGAAGAAAAGATAAATATCTATCTCTGCCTGATGTTTATTCTTCTGCTCTCAGGGAGACAACTTGATTCTCTTCCGTTTGCTGTAACTTTGATGAATCCGGGCGCACGACATACCTTAAAGAAACACGCATGCCATGAATGTGAACACACTATGGGACGTGTAAAATTGCAACAGAGCTTTATGAAACAAAACAAAACGCACCAAGAGGTGCTCTGTTTGTTTGTAAGAACCATGTTTACAATTTGAAGGGATTTGGAAAAAAATAAAAGATTAAGTTATTAAATACCTTATCAATAAGATTTATAAAATATCCACATTAATTAAACTGGTTAAAGCAATAAAAAAAAAAAATTCAATTTATTGGCATAAAAAATGCAAAATGTCTTATTTGATTTAAACAATTAGGTTTTACTGTCATAAGGATTTAGTTAAAGTGTATCAGTTTTAGATTGAGACTTTTACAATGTTTAAGAAAGATTTGATTACCGGTAGTTTTACCGTATCTATCACAATACATCTCCTTGTTGTTACCAGAATATTGTTGTACAAAAATATAATGCAATAAACTCTCATTTTCCCTACTCAGGAAGAGACACTTGACTGCAGAAATCTGAACAATTAAAAACAGACCTCAATAATAGGTTTATCAAATATGGACTACTATGGAGAGGTAGTATAAAATAGATAAAGGTTACGGATTTTAAGACAATACAATAACAATGACTTTCATTTCTGTAAACAAGCACCCACAACAATAAAACACTACGTCTTCCTCTTTTAAAAAAGGCAAATATTACATATTTAAAGGCAGTCAAACCTTAATTTGAAAATTGCGCTCTTCAAAACACAAGATAGTTTCACAAACGGCATCAAGATACAAACAGTGAGTAAACTAATGTATGTGTGCAATTCAAAGGACAAATATAGCTCTGAACCTACAGTGACTACCATCATAGAGGAGAGGGGGGAGAAAGAATGAGGACAGAAAAATAAACCAAAGGAGAGGAATAGTGATGGTTTCTTTTCAGTAGGGCTCAACGTGAGAGGCAGAGTGGAACCTATTACGCTCTTCATTAACTCAGAGGGACACGAGGACAGAGATAGATCTCAGTGGCTGTTATTTCACCCATCAACAGTGATGAAACTCTGCAGCTTCTCTTAAAAATTATTAAATGTTCAAAGGTTCAGCAGTTGAAACTTTTAACAAGTACGCAGATATTCTTATGGTGTTTATACTAGTGAAAACACCAAAAGTTCACCGAGCTAAAACTTCGTACCGTTTCTGATTTAAATGACGGGGTCATTACTTGTTCTCAGGAGAAAAGTGTTATTTTAAGAAGTGCAGAACTTCCTCATTACATCTTTGAACACCACTCAAAGACAATCACGCTCAGTGACATGTGTGTTTTTAAATGAAATTAGTCTTTACTTGTTGGCCATACAGAAAGTGGTTCCAGTCATAAAAGATGTAAAAAGATTTTAACTAGGCTCTAAGGATGGCATACTAATGTGCATCTCATTTCCATTGGACTGAGAATCATAGTTTAGGCCCTTTATACACAAACCTGATGATAAGACACCTTAAACGTTCATCTTTCTTGTCTTCTTGACCATGAAATAAATCAGTCTGATCCGACAGGTCTCTCTTGTAAATGAGTCCTCAAAGCTCAATGGGATGTACCCGTCTAAATAAAGCTTGAATGAATGAATGAATGAACGTTGAACTTAGTGAATTAATTCTGCTCATGTACCAGCTTTTAGCTTTCTTTGATGTCTCATAAATCAGAGATATAAAACAACAATTCATGTGATCTGTTAAACCAATTGCAGATTTATAATTTTTAACATATCTGACAGTACACAACATTTTTCCTGTACCATTTTACCTCATTACGAGACTTCACCTCTGTGCTCCAAAGCTAAACCCATTATTAGCATTAGCACGTGTTACCTGCATGTCGAAGCTGCCAGCTGGATGCAGTTGTTGCACTGTGTTCAAGTGCAGTTTTGTCTTGATTTTCACTGGGGTTCCAATATTAACCATACAGCATAGCTAAAACCCTGAATAACCGCACAATGAAAAAAGGAAGCTCTTCGCATTTTGTCTAGTCTCATAGAAGATGTAAGTGCAGGAAGATCAAAACAGATGTGTTTGAGTTGGTAATAACAGCAGTTACAGAGCTACTTATTGATTTTCTGCAACATTTTGGATAAAATGGTGCAACTGTGCAGTTGTTTAGCTCTGGCTCAGCGCATACCTAAAAAAAAATTTGGGGTGTCATTTGTGCAACACAACCTTTTTCAAACATCAGTCAACACAATTTCCATCCCATAAATAATGATGGGACCTAAAAGATATTCTATGTGCAAACTGTGGTTAATATGACTTCATTTTTCATTAAAAAACTATTTCCAATCCAGCTGGATAAATGTGTCTGATCCAGGAAAAGCTTCTCTGTGAATATGTGCAGCTTTGATTATTCTCATTAACTTTATTGTTCTTGTGGGAATGAGAAGCATTTTTGCATTCCTTTGTATTTTAAGGTAGGACAAACATCTACATCTGTACTTAATGTGTATGAAAGTATGCAGTGTGAGAAATGAAAATAAGACTGCAGCGCTTGTACTAAAGCTAAATTACTTTTTTCCCTCCACCACCATGCCTCTCTCTCTTTCTCTTCTCTGCTGTGCGCTCTCCATTTCTGTGTGTGTATGTCTGTATTTGTGTGGGTAAAGCAAAGGTTTGAATAACAAGCAGCCAGCTAAGTGGGTCAGGGTCGGGAGAAGGGAGAGAAGGGGGGAGACTATAAAGATGACAGACAAGGACAAAGGAAAAGAGAGAAATACAGCAAATCAAGGAAGAGTGAAAAGTAAAAGTAGAAGATGAGAAATGGAATGTGCATTTTTTTTTTTTTTTAAAGAAAAAGGTAAATACAGAGTGATACAGAGTGAGACGAGGGGATAAAAATGGAAGGAGGGTGATTTTACTTCATGTCCCAGAAACAAGGCTGTGGCTTACCTCTTGAGTTCATAAGAGGTTTTAAAATATTTTAAAAAGTCACTTACTAATGAGATTTTTTTTCAAAGTTAAAACATAAAAAATATTCATTTTTTTGATTTAGCTTCACAGTTGAAACCATTTTTTTTTAAATAACCTTTTTAAGTACAACAAGGAAACCACAAGCTTTATAGGAACACACACACACACACACACACACACACACAGGTGTTTCATGGTAGTTAAAAAGACAAATAAATGTGCTGTAATAAAACGCTCCAAACTGCAGTTGGACTTTCACTTCAGGTAAAAGCTTGTTTTCATTGTCGTTTTCTTTAAACATGACGAAACTGACAACCAGCAGTTTCAGGACTGAAACAGTTTGGGGTGATACGTGAAACCTGGTCAGGACTGGAGCGAATGGATTCCAGATGACCGAAGTTTGAGGGGAATTAAATCAACTTGTGATCCTGCACATTGAGAAAGAGATGCAGAAAGAGAAAGGTTGTTTTGTGTGTGACAAGTTTACCCAGCGGTGGTGGTTGAGCTCAGCAACTATCTTATCTCTGTCGCCCGGACAACAATATAAACAAAGTTTTACTGGCTTCATGCGTCCACCCTGGCTGTAAATCTGGTCTGGGTGAACACAAACTGGTTTTATTTATGCAGAGAGAAAATTAGCAAATTCTAAAACTAGCTCGGGTTGCTTCTGATGAGTTTTGACGACATTTGAAACTTTGCAGTTCAGAGCATGTGCTAAATGCATGATTCAGGTAAGGAAGTCACAATCTAATTGTATGAAGTTCATTGTTTCTGATAATAATAATAAAGCTGTTAATTTCCAGATCTTATATTTCCCGAGGTATGCACTAAAGAGAAATAGAAAATATCGCAGAGGAGTAGAAAAGTTTGTTTAAAGTCACAGATAGTTTGTAGAAGCAGAAGGAAACGGGGTCACACAGACACAACTTTACAAATTTAAACTGTGACAATGTTATTTCAATCCATCCACAGCAATTAGCACTTCATCACTACAGTTATGACTGCGTGATTGAGAACAAAAGCCAAGTGCTACTGAAAAATGGGCTCCAACTATTCCTGAATAATGCCACTGGAACTGATCCAATCTTGTCCGCCGCAACTTAATCGAGCCAAGTCATTGTCACAAACACAGTACGCACAGACACAGAACAATGCAGCGATGATTGCAGTATGTGATTTGATTGCAATATGTTTGTTTTGGAACCAAAATCCTGATAATTAGTCTCTTCTGGCACCACTCTGTCTCCGCCCATCTGTTCCATTTGGCATCCCTCCACCAACAAGGAGTCCCTCATCGCTCCGTCCCCGAGATTCAACCAACTGAAACGCTTTCACACAAACCAGCGCATAAGCAACAGCACTGCAAGTCACCCAATCATCAGCAAGCTTCAGGGGTGGGGGGGCAGAGAGGAGTCGGCAAGATGTTCTTTAGTGAGAAAGGCAGCCAACATGGACAGACGGACAGACAGATTGACTGGTTGTGTTCTGACAGATAATTAGATTAAAAAAATCTGGCACTTTGGCTGGACAGAAAACTTAAGGATGGTACAGTAGAAATATGAGCCCCCCCCCCCCCCCCCCCAAAAAAAAAAAAAAACTTCTGGAAGCTACAGCACAGAAAACAATACATGTACAGTACATATTTTTTATTGTTTTTGACTGATTAGACAAAACGCTTAATTTCACAAAAAGCTTTTAGGCAGCAGAGCCAATAATCTGGACATTATTATATCTGCTCAGATTTTCACTTTGCGCCACAATAAAAACACCAATTACCACATAGCATTTAAATATTAGTGCCAAACATGTTGCACTTCAAAATCTCTGGCAAAATCCATATTAATTCATTTCTGTAATCCTGACTGACAAAGATTGTTCCCTAAAAATGGTAATACTTCTTTTCAGGTTTGGTGAAGAGTGCATTATTTTTCATAGCAGACAGGATTATCCTGTTTACGCCAAGGCTACATGCCAGCAATCACAATATATGGGAAGTTAAGTCAGTCAAGTCATGTGGAGCAGATTTATTATTACATGAAAACAGAGTGTGTACCCTGCAGGTATGCTCTAAGCATGAGGAGATCAGGGCGTGATGATGACAATGTTGTGCTTCACCAAGGTGACTTGTGATGCCTCTTAAGTTTATTTAAAGCTGTCTACCCTGGTCCAAACC
The DNA here is from genome assembly GCF_014905685.2 of Nematolebias whitei. Classification (NCBI taxonomy): domain Eukaryota; kingdom Metazoa; phylum Chordata; class Actinopteri; order Cyprinodontiformes; family Rivulidae; genus Nematolebias; species Nematolebias whitei. Next base: position 20,648,764 of record NC_056506.1, on the reverse strand, counting down.
ACCGTTAATGGTATTTAGGTGTTGCATGGGAAAGACAACCCCAAAAATTCATAAATTAAAAAAAAAAAATAGTTTGAATAGTTGCAACTAGTTGTAAATTATTGCTAAGGTGAGGCTAGGAACTATGGCCAAATTTAACGCTGACAGTAAAAACTTAAAAACTCATAACAAAAAATTATAATAGAATATTTTATGGTCACATTAACATTTACAGTTCAAAAGTGTGGGTTGAACTGATGTTAATTATCTGACAGGTCAGTGTTAAAATAAAAGATATTATGCATTAGGTACATTTTCTTAACTTAACTTTATTCCCCCTTGGTATATTTACAAAAATAATACTGTATTTTTCGCTGTATAAGTCTTTTTTTTTTTTTGCATAACTTGCATGCCCCTGTGACTTACAGGCTGAAACAACGTATTTATGGATTTTTTCCCACATTTATAAACCAATTTTTGGCTGAGATATGACCGTTTTCATTCATTCTGACTGGAAAAAATAGAAGAGTACCATTTTCAGCCACTAGATGGAGGAAGAGTATTAAGGCATGCCGTTGTATCATGTAATATGTAAAAGTGACTATAATGCCAAATTCAAAAAAGTTCAAGACAAAAACAACTGGACTTTATTTATTATACTTTATTATTTTTGTCTTGAACTTTTTTGAATTTACCATGTCCTAGATGACTGAGAATCTTCACCAGCTATTAATGACACAAACGGCTTGCCACAGTCCCCCCACCTTCGTTCTGTTCGCTGCTTGGAGCAACCGTCAAATCAGCTTCATTTCGCTGCACCGCCCCGGCAAAATGCAGCTAATTTGACCATTAAAGTGCATTTATTAAGTAAAAGTTCAACTGAGACACACCTTTGCTATAATTTCGAGCAAATGATTGTTTTAGGTGCTTTTCTTGTTAAATTTCGAAGAAACGTGCAGCGTTCCTCCTCTTTTTTCCCTACCTGTCTGCGCGCTCCCAGTGTACCGAGGCAGCGAACACTTTTGAAATACAGCTGACCATTAAAGTCCATTTATTAAGCAAACGTTAGGCTGAGACACACCTTTACTATAAAGTCAAGCAAACAAATAATTGTTTTTAGGTGGTTATCTTGTTAAATTTCTAAGAAATGAACAGCGGTTCGTCCCTCTGCGCATGCACACTTACACGAATCAGGTTTTGAAATGCAGCTGATTTGACCGTCAAAGTGCATTTATTAAGCAAATGTTAGACTGAGACACACCTTTACTATAATTTCGAGCAAACAAATAACTGTTTTTAAGTGTTAATCTTGTTAAATTCTTATTAAAGTCCTCCCGTGCACGCTCCCGCGGCCGCCATTTGGCAAACTATCGATTTTTTGGCACAACACCCGCCCACATTTCCAGGTTCGGCCCACATTTCCGGGTTGTCACTGCTGACGCGAAACAAACACGTTGCGTCAGCAGTGACACATAATAGATGCGACGTCGTATACGTCGAAGCAACATATTTATGGATTTTTCCACTTTATTAGACAAATATGGACTGATGCGACTTATAGGGCGGTGCGACCTGTCCGGTGGAAAATACGGTACGTAATGAGACGAGAGTTAAATTAACATGGAAAAAATATTAATTTTCTTAGTCTGAATGAAACAAACTAAATTACAAGTGTTAAAGTGCACGGAGTCAGAGCATAATAAATGCAACGTGAGAAACAAAACTGAAAGAAGAATTGTGAAAAAGCTGTAAAACTTTAGGGGTATTTTTAAAACACTGGAGGAATGGAGTCTATAAGAAGAGTGGTTCAAAAGTATCTTTAATGTAACTTTTGAGTAGCTATCAATTTGACAACCTATAAATTAGGGCTGCCTGAAATATCACTTCCACATGTGCATGTGTGCGTTCATGAGAGCCAAGTGAAGCAAATTAATACAAACGTCGTTTTACAACCTTTGAGTTATGTAGTGAATAGTTTTAGTTTCCATAATCAATGATTTTCCAATAGATTTGATTTCCTTAATGTATCTATTGTCATCTGCATTTAAAAAAAGAGGATTATCAGTGGGATTTTGGTAGAAAATCACATGCCAAAGAGGGGTACCAAAAGCTGAAACATGCTCTTATCAGAGCTGAGAGGTTGATGAGGATTTCTAATAAAAATAAACTATAGTTGAGTTCTTTTAAATATGGAGTGAGGACAAAGAAGACTGAGGACAGAGCTACTGTAGATGGAGAAGCTGAGGCGGCCCATGAAGAAGGAACCACCAAAAGAAGAAGAGAGACCAGCTCTTTGAAACAGCTGTACAGTCCAAGAGAAGATGACAGTGAGCAGCATGAACAACACCAGAACCCTTAAGAACCCTGAAACTCAAGAATTCAGCCGTCGTTATTTACAACTGTGATTTCCCAACTATGAAACTGTGTACAATAACCTGCCAACATAAACATCCTGAATCAGTTTTATGTTTTCTACTTTAACCTTTTTAACTAAATAACAGTGAATAGAAATTTAATTTGAAAGTTTCAGTTTTTCTCCGTTATGTCTTGTAGTACTAAATCATCACTTGCATCACATAAATCTTTGACACATCAAAATAGCAATTAAAAAATTATAAGAACCAAACTTGTGTCTCTATTTTCACATTATATGCATACTGTTCGTTTTTTAAATACTTTATATTATTGCTATTTTTAGATGTGTGAATTCATGTATGTAAGCCGTCGTTATTTACAACTGTGATATATATATATATATATATA
>NC_056506.1:20616781-20645622 GCF_014905685.2 Nematolebias whitei | reverse complement strand
TCTGCAGCGTTGTCAGTGGATTTGGGGAGGTTTGTGAAAACTAGAGAAGCTAAAGGTTGAATGAAAGTAGGAGAAAATGAGTGAGAAGATACAGTATTTATTCTTCTCACTCATTTTCTCCTTTATTTGTCCCTCTTAGAGCATCTCTAGTTTTCACAAACCTCCCCAAATCCACTGACAACGCTGCAGATTTCCATGCAGTTTCACTCAGTCACCCACTTCTTTCCATAATGTTCTCTCTTCTCTCTATTTGCTTTAGAAATACCTCACCCAGCTTTCACAATCATTATGTTTACATTAGGCCCTCTCTCTTTCTCTCTCGCTCTCTCTCTCTCTCTCTCTCCCTCTTTCCTTCGTTTCCTACTTTCTCTGATTCATCCCATCTTGTCTCTTCTTGCCTAATTCTTCCTTCTTTCACAAAGCCATACGTTCAAAACAACTGTTCACTGTGTATTTTATCAAATATACTAAAGATGTTACAGTTTGACATTTCACTCATTTCACACAGTTTCTTCTGTTTATCCATTTATCAAGTCTGTTCACAATTAAGCTAGACACAAGTACCGGTGACAAGTACAGTGACACAATAAATATCCAATTTATTCAAAATAAATTATTTTCAAAACTGGCTCCACAGAGGAAGAGAATATATCCTGTGCAAAACATGCACCACAATCTGGCCTTACAATTGATGACAACATGCTATTCAAATCCAATACGTTTAATACAGCAGAGCACTGCAAGTAGTGCAGCACTTAGTTTGTTTGACGTGATCAGTAATTATATTAACTTTACTGCTTTGCAACTTTCAGTAAATATAAATGACTAGACCTGAGGAGCAGAACACGGTGGAGGCACCTTTAGCTTTACAAGAAAGGTGGTGAAAAAGTTTCATTATCTGTGTAGAGTTTTTGATTCCCGCTATGTAGATTAACAAAATACAAACAAATTAATGTTAAGGCCGACGTTTACACATGCTTCATTATAGCTTCATACCTGCCAAACACCAGTTGAATTATAACTACCGTATTTACCACCGTAAACGTCACTTCGCCGTATAAGTCGCATCAGTCCAAATATGTCTAATAAAGTGGGAAAAAACATAAATAAGTCGCTTCGCTGTACAAGTCGCATCTATAGTCATCACACCTGATGCGTCACGTTTGTTACACGCCACTGCTGATAACTTGGAAATGTGGGCCCGTGTTGTGCCAAAAATCGATTGGCTGCCAAATGGCGGCCGCAGGAGCGTGCACGGGAGGATTTTAACAAGAATAACACTTAAAAACAATTTGTTTGCTTGAAATTATAGCAAAGGTGTGTCTCAGTCTACCTTTTTCTTAATAAATGCACTTTAATGGTAAAATCAGCTGCATTTCAAAAGTGTTCGCTGCCTCGGTGCTCCAGGAACGTGAAGAGGGAGGAAATCAGGAAGGAGGAATGCAGTGCATTTCTTCTAAATTTAACAAGATAAGCACCTAAAACATTTATTTGTTTGCTCGACATTATAGCAAAGGTGTGTCTCAGTTGAACTTTTGCTTAATAAATGCACCGCAGTGGTCAAATTAGCTGCATTTTGCCAGGGCAGCGCAGCAAAATTAAGCCGATTTGACGGTTGCTCCAAGCACGATCCCGGAGCTAGATGAAGATGGCAGCTTATGGCAAGCTGATTGTGTCATTAATAGCCACTTTTACCTATTGCATGACAAAACAGCATGCCACACTGCTCGAGTGCCATCTAGTGGCTGAAAACGGTAGAGTTCAATATTTTCAGTCAGAATGAATGAAAACAGTCACATCTCAGCCAAAAATTAGTTTATAAATATGGGAAAAAATCCATAAAAATGTCGCTTGGGTGTATACGTCACAGGACATGTAAATTATGCAAAACTGTGACTTATAGGCCGAAAAATATGGTAGAGTACAAATTACAGCACAACTTATCTGTACAAATAAAATATACTTTACTTTGGTTTAGGATTTTTACTGAACATCAAGACATATTGATATACAGTAGTCCCTCACTACTTCACTGTTCAACTTTCACAGACTCGCTCTTTCGCAGTTTTTCAACAATTGTCAACTTTAATATTACTCACGTGATTAGATGGTACAGGATAAAAAGATTTTTAAAAAACTTCTGACAGGTGCTGCCATTTTGTAGTTTTCTTTCAATAAGCCCACACTATAAGGCCAGTCAAAACAACTACACTACCCAGAATCCAACAGTGCTTCCGGCCGCTGCTTTCTTCCAAAATGGAGGGCAAGTTTTGCAACGCATATCTACGCTAAGCTCACAGAACTTTCAGAAAAGTTACAAATAATCCTGAAGCTTCCTGAAGCTCAATTATCCACGCGCACATCAACCTGGACGGGGCCGTGCGCTTCATGCTGCAGGATAGGTCTGCCGAACCAGAACTGAGCCCAACTGGAACTGAGCTGTTGTTCTGCTGAGGTGCTGAGTAAAATTTTGCAGTATTGTACAGTACATATACATATGTTGTTAAAATTATGTATGTTTAAGAGTTTAGAACATTGTAAGGATTTATAAAGCCTTAAAATATATATCAATGCACCAATCCACTTCTTTTTTTTTTTTTACTTCCGATTTGATCCCGATACCTAAATCTGGATATCGGTCAATACCGATCCAGTTCCAATATCATCATTGACTTTATATGAGGCTGTAATAATCTCCTCTCAAGTACAATTTGTACAAATATATGCATGCATGACCAAAAAGGCAACTTGAGGTAAGTTTTATTAATGTTGGATAAGTTTTAAAGTTAGAATTAAATTCTGCTAACACAAAACATGTTTGTTTTTATTCCTAGCTTTAAAGTGGATATTAAAGTGATTAATTTAGGTGATTGTTTAGTTATTTTATTTATTTTTAAATAAGGGGGAGATATAAGAATTGTTTTTTTTTCTTTTTGCACTCTTTTCATTCAGAGTTTTCTTTTTTGATTAATTTGTTTTGCTTATTTTGTTTCTTTTAAATGAATAAATGAATAAATTAATAAAATAAAATAAAATATTAAATGGCTTCAAACATTTTTTTTCAATTTCATGGCATAAACCAACAGAAATGTTCCTGTTTTTAGTATTTTACATCACTTTATAATGTAGCTGTTTTTGTTTTGTTTTTATATAATTTTCAAATCATATGTTTTTTATAATTGTCTACTGTTGTACTGATAAATATCTCCTGGAGGGTAAACTATATCTTGGCTGCAAGTATCACACTGTGAAATCCTTCATTTTCTACAACTGATAGTGGTTGGTCCTTAATTATGATGAAGTTTAGCAACTTCTCAGTAAACTTTCGAGCTCTGTGGCTTCAGTGTCTTCTTCTTGTTCAATGCGGGCGGGCGGTCTGATTTTGGTTAACCACGCTCAGTCTGTCCCTCCTCAGAGATGGGCAGACTGAGCGGGGCAGATTGGGCGTGGCTGGTCGGGGTCGGGCTGCCTGCTTCGGGTTCAGGGAGAGGAGCAGACCGCTGAAGTCACGGAGCTTGAATGTCCAACGTAAAACTAACTTTACTGCGGTTTAATGTGGCGCTATGGCTCTGCAGACATTGCACGTTGCTGTCTTGTTTTGTGGTGTTTAGTGTAAAATACTTCCACACAGCGGACATGATTAGATGAAAAGTTTGTTAGCTGTTAGCCACAGTGCTGCTCTGCTCACGTTGTAGCTGGCTGCAAACTATGAAATGGATTTCCAGAATGTGAGGCGGGTCTTATTACTCTGGGTTCATGAGACACGTCTCCGTTCAGGAAATCCATTCCATAGTTTGAAGCCAACCTGCAGAGCAGCTGGCAGGGAATCACATGAGAAGTTTCAACAGACACAGACATCGGAAATTTCTGAAGGTTGGATCAGAAAAATCCGATATGTAAATTATGCCGATACCGGATCGGCCCCATCCCTAATATAAATACTAAAATAAATATAGCGTTCCTACTTTGCAGTTTTTCGCCTATCAAGGTTCTTTATTGTCATTTTCTCGTCACATGTGGTACACGAGGAGGAACGAAACTGTGAACTCAAGGTCTTAGTTACACCCAAAAATAGCAACAATCTAAAGTATTAAAAAAGAAACAGTATTTAAGGACCTAAGATATATGCTAAACAATAATAATGTAAAATAATATGCTATATTAAACAGCAGCAGCCGGGGGGGGGGGGGGGGGGGTGTAACATAATCCCCGTGATAATCAAGGGACTACTGTATAAACATATTGAAGCCTAAATCAGGCCATAGTTTCTAGACGCTATTATTTTTACATCAAAAAGTCTGTATAGTATGTGTGCTCTATATTATAGGCAGTGAATACAAAGTCTTGGCTGATCTATTCAATAATAACATAGTAATTAAATGTTTCGTTGTAGCATTTTTATAGTTTCTACAGTACATTTTGTTCAACTACACACTCCCTTAAATCCTCTTTTTTTAGTGTGTCCAAACAATAAAAACATTTTCTATCTCTTTTCCCGTTTCTTCTGCTGCAGTGAAACAAGAAACCAATATGAACGATGCAAAACATTATGTTTAACAAGTGCCTGCAGGACGAGTGGACTGAGCCCAGTTCAGCAGCTCTGACCAGGGTTTGTGCAGAATCGTCTTCAGGGATTCAACGATTAGGTTCATCATCATCAATGTACTCATCAGAATAATATGTGCCCACTGATATCTCTGTTGTATTTAAGTAGAACATGTAGAGCTCCACTGTTTGTACTTTTTCTTTCCTCTCGGTTTTTTCTCCTCTGCTTCCTTGTTTCTCCTCCCACTTCCTGCCTCTCTCCCTTTTCTCTTCCTCTCTACGTTCTCTCTCTTTCTGTTCCGCCACACAGTAATATGATCTCGTCTATCAGGCCGACAGAGCCGTGAATCAAAAGACACACACAGAGAAATATAGTCTTAGAGGCCCCACCCCCACCGCACGCTCTTTCTGTCACTCTTTCTCTCTCATCTACAACATCCCTACCCCCAACAACCCTCCGTCTCTCTCTCCGCTCCCTACCCCCAACCACACAACTCTCTTTCTCCACATCCCCAGCATCTACCGTCTATCTCTGCTTCCCGCTTACTGAAACAACTGCACACACCAGCAACTGATACAACACGGTAAAGAGCTTTCCAATAATGATTCTGACGTTAAAACAACATGAAGCGCTTATAGGAACATACAAAACTGAAGTTATAATAACAGATCTTGAGGGATCTTTGTGGATCTCTCTCAGCTACTACCACACCAAATTTTAGCTCAATATCTGTTATATCCTTGTTGTGTCTGCCATTCCCCGATCCGTAGTGTTGCTCATTTGCGCATGCACTAAAAGGAATTCTTCCGGGTCGTACGGATCACCTTTGAATAAGCTAGATTAAGGAAAATGTACTGGTATCATTCCGTTTATGAATAAGAACCGTCTTAATTTACTTAGAAAAGTACGTGCTCTATCTCCGCTGATTTTCATGTTGCTAATTTACGCCACTCGTATTTCCGTTAAAATCATTGACATACTTACGTCATGGTTAAAATGATACGCAGCTTCACCACTGAGCGGCGCCGTTTCACCATGGAAATAATTAATTCTGTATCTTGCAGGTTTTTCTCATTCAGCCCAGGCTGGGGGTCAGGTCTAACGCGTCGCATATCATCTTAATGATTTGTAACAGAAATACGAGTGGCGTAAATTAGCTACATGAAGATCAGTGGAGATAGAGCACGTACTTTTCTAAGTGAATTAAGACAGTTTTTATTCATAAACGACGGCGATCCGTGCGACCCGGAAGTGCACTGCGGATCGTCCTTCCGTAACAGATGGGGGAATGACAGTGTCTCCTGAGGTTAGCTGGCTGTGGCAGCCATCTTGAATTGGAGTGGCTCCAGATGGTGATCAGTTCCAGAGGTTCGCTCAGTGATTACTTCCTGAAAGTTTCATTAAAATATGTCCAGTAGTTTAGGAAATCATTTTAACAAACAGAACAGTTGACTTTATATAATTAATGGCAACATTTTAAAGATCTTGCGATCAATTACCATATGCGTTGGGATCAATCTCAGCAACTAACACAACAAATTTTAAGTTGGTGTCTGTAACACTGACTCTTTTATTGTCATTTTTGTGTTATGCCAGGTCAGTTGGCGCTGGCAGCCATATTGAATCAAGATGACTCAAAGTTAATTAGTTGTCCACTGGTTCATGAGATATTTTGGTAACGGACTGATCCACAAACAAATACAGCGAGGAAAAAACACTTTCATTCTCCTTTCAGCAGCAGACAATTATATTAAAAGAGGAAAATATTAAAACAAAGGCTCGACGTAGGATCAGTTCATTTCATGCCCCGCCTGCATGTCATCGTTCACAAACAGCTTCAGAGTTGAAAGTAACTGAATGACTTTTTTATTTTAACCAGTTTGTTAAAAACACATGTAATTATCACCAGTTTAGAACAGAGGGGGTTCTTAGTGGGTATACTGTGCTTAGAAACCAAAGTACACCGGTTAGTACAATGTAATTGTCAATTTAGTTTGATTTTTAAGCGTATTGAACATTTACAAATGTCTCTGATGTTTATATTTGAATAAACGTACAACAAACTTTGCACAAGAGTTGGCTTTGTATTAAAAACATGTTATAGAATTTACAAAACAGTATCAAAGTAAAACATGTTCAAGTATTACTGTAAGTAGTACATACAGAAGTATTAATTATACAAAAACAGGTTTGAACCAACTAAATGTGTCTATAAAATGTTCTAAATGTGTTAACAATGACACGAGCCCATGCCATCATTGCCTATTACAAGTGGGTATACTTGATTTCCCAAGCTTTTCTAGTGGATGTACTCTATACACCTGCGTATCACATAGACTACACCACTGGGTTGAACCTCCTCTTCGTTACAATCTGCTAACGTTAGTTTAACAGTGCAAAGACAGGAAACTCAACCATTACGTTTGTGTGAGCCACCATTGCTGCACGTCACACCTCAGATCTAGACCTGAAGTTGCAGTGTTTCTTTTTCTACACTTTGTCAATAAACAATAACATTTGTGCACTATTACACATCTAATAATTCTATACTATGAATCACACGAAATGTTTTACAGCAGCTTTATCTGTATAGCCAAACAGGATCCACTCAGGCTTTTTGAAAAGCCTCAAAAAGCTGAAAACATGTAGTTGTCAAATCATTGCTTATTTATTACTTGACTGATCAAAATACTTTTTGCCAGAGATAATATGAAGATCAAACGATGTAGTTCAGCTGTCAGAAAAAAAACGTCTGAGACAACTGCAGACACCAAAGAGGTACATTTATCTTTAGCAGATCAAACAGAACTAGAAGAATGTGTATTTCCAACAGAGAAGCATTTTCCCCTCGATAGGTTCAGTCGTATTTCACAGAGATTTTGTCTGGTGACTGAAACGTTTAGTTTATCCCAAATTAACACCTCTAGAACGTTTGGGCTGGAAACTGCATTAGAGAACATCACTGTTTGCATTTACAACAGGATTAATTATGGTTGTCACCTCGGAGAACTACCAAGTTTAAAGACGTGCATTCAAAGTTCAGACTAAACGTGTTTTAAAATAAAAACTCACTCACCTTTTTCAGCTGTTTCTTATGAACTATACGCAGCTAAAGTAAAATGTAATAATATATGCTGCTGTTCGGCGTATTGTTTTTATGCTACTAGTGCTTTGTGTATTTTATTAACGGTTTTCTTAGTTCATATCTTAGATCTTATTACTGTTTTTCTTTTGCATTTTATACTTTTGTTGGATGTAACTGGGGTCCTGTGCACACAATTCTGTTCCACCACATGTACCACATGGTGGTGGAATGCCAAATACAGAACCTTGAATATAATATAAAATAAAATAAAATACACAAGAAATTCATAGAGTGCTGGCTATTCAAGTTCAAGTTCTCTTTATTGTCATTCACATCACATGTGGTACATGAGGTGGAACGAAATTGTGTACTCAAGGTCCCAGTTACACCCAACAATAGCAAAAATGTACAAAGAACAGTACATAAGAAGCTAAGATACACACTAAGATATACGCTAAACGAACACTAAATAATACACTAAATGATACGCTAAACTGTACTAAAGTATATTAAACTGTATTTAAGTATGCAAAATGGGGAAAAAAGGTGAATGACATGAAACTGGACTGGTTACTACTGTGTGTAGGGTGGGTTACACCAGTGGTTCTCAAAGTGGAGTCGGGACCCCACATCAAGTTCAGGGTCTTGGCATGATTTACACAAACAAAATAAAATGTAACAACCATAACAGCATTTTTTTTTTTTTTGTGACAAATGTAACGAGAGATAAAACATGTTATAAATACATTAAAATATTCTAACGGTAGTTGTGGTCATTATTAATTGGCGTAATTGTAATGTTAGCATGTTGCTGTTCTTTCAGCTCCTCTCTTCTATATTGTGATTTTATGAGATACATAAAAATTAAGTATTCAAATATGTACGAGAAAGAATTCAGTAAATTCAGGTCATTGTACAGAATCTATCAATTGTGGTTGAGATCCTTGTAGAAAATATTCTATTATAATATCATTTACCCCAAAAATAAACACTATGACACATCTGAGTCGGGGAAGGTTTTGAATATATATAACCAAAGATAAAGTTTCATTTCACACTCATATTTGTCTCTTTAGTGCTGCCATATTAAAATGACCTGGTGTCACTACAGCGACACAAATACTGTCTTCACATGTCATAACAATAAAGTTGATTTACATAAACTTGAAACATAAACGGGACAGAAACCCACAAAGAATGAGTACATCTTAGCGGGAAAACAGCTAAATGAATACATAAATGCGGAACAGATCTAGTTTTTTCTTCTATTATCTAACTACTTTCAAAACCACAAAAATGAGCATGTATTATTAAATCTAACTATGACTGAAGACAACACATCAGCTGCACCCAATTAAATAATTAAGCAGTTTATCACTGGCCTTCTTGTGTCTGTGTGTGTTGAGTTACCCACGCATTTTGAAAAGCACCCCCTCTGCGTATACATTTAATTAAAGATAACCACACGGAAAATTAAAAACAACTCAAGGATCCAGTCATCCTGATTCAGAAGTGCTGGAATATGGGATTAAGCCCTGGTTTGTGTTGTGGATTTGACTCTGACCTTTGGCCTCTGTGGAGGGAAGAACAGCAGATTTGAAGCCCACCAGAGGTTTATTGGACATGGTGGTCCTCAAAATGCTCTGCCTGTTATGCATCTCAACAGAACAGCATTTTGAACTCTTGGTACTTTGTTTTTTGGATTCCTTTTGTCAGTTTAAATGATCGGGGATGAAGTTTTAATTATTACATTACTAAGAAGAAAAGAATAAACACCACTTAATGCAGATACCAACTAAAATGAGCCGAATAGGGCAATTAATTACCATTTAATTGAATCTAAAGGAAGTATAAGGACAGGAGAGCACGAAGTAACCCTTGATGGTAACAAGAAGCACCAACCTTGCTGGTCCCAAACGGCGGGTCAGGGTAGGAGAGCTGGCCCAGTCTGGTGTGTTCTGAGGCGGACAGAGGCTGAGGAGGAGGTGGGTAAACTGTTACATCCATGGCTGGAAATACATCCACGTCCCGGCTCTGCTGGGCTTTGCTTTCAACTAGGAGCAACTGAGTAGTTTAAAAATGTTTAGCCTGTGTGAAACAACACTGGGAAACAACCTGAGTCCATAAGGAGCGGGGGTTTTAAAAGTTTTATGCAGGTTAGTTTTTAAAATAAACCTGCTGTAAAAGTCTGAAGTTTGGGGCTGACGCACTTCTCTACACGCCGGCTTCCATGCTCCAGTAACGGCTGCTCTGAGGACCAAAGTTCCCGGTAAACGCACTCCTGTCGTTAAACGGTCAAATAAGAGGGGCGCTTTAAAAAAAAACTGCGTTCTTCCTTCGTTTTGCCCGCGTCCTGTGGCGGAGTCCGGTTAGGATAGAGGACGTCGCTGAACCTGTCCGTGCCGGGCTGGGACTCTGAACGCTGCTCTGCCTCCGCGCGCGCACCGCTCATACAAAGAGCCGACCTCACAAGCTAGCGAAAGTTAGCTGCATCAAACCGGAAGTCTGTTTGGTTACAAAATAAAACACCGCGTTCCGCCATGAAGAATATAAAAGATGTGGGGTGATATAGCAAAGACAGACTCAGATTAATACGTTGAATATAATTATCAACCTTACTGATGTTTTATGTCTGTCGTGCAGTAATAGTCACTGCTAACACGCCCTTAAGAGTGGTTTTATTTTGGTAGGACAGCATTAAAGTGTCTGCTGAATGGAAGCACGTGCTCCATCTAGAGGAGAATGTCACAAAAACAAATAGTTTTTTTTTTGTTGTTTTTTTGCAGCCTTAATTAATATGTCTGAAAAAAAATCAATACCTGTTTGTTTCTTTATATTTTCAGCTTAGGGCTATCTAAAACTGTATGTTGCTCTGAGTGTTCACTTACACATACATGTAAAAATCTTGTCAGACCCATTTTTAAAAATTTGCTTCCAAGGAGCCACATTTTGTCTTCCTTTCAGGTGGTCTTAATCAATATCCCTTTGAGCTTTTATGAGTGCCCTTTAATTATTATTTTTTTAAATATTTCTTCGGTTTTTAACCCCACAATTGACTCAATAGGCAGCCGTGAGTCGTCTGATACAAAAAGTGACCTGAAAAGTGGAGAAAGCAGGTAAAGTGCCACACAGTGTCAGCTGCTACCACATTAAAATTGAGTCAATATCTATAAATGGACTAAAGAGTAGACATTTTTGTGTTTACGGTCAGATGGCTGTGGCAGCCATCTAAAATCAGATTGACTCAAAAAGTTAGATGGACGTCAAATGGTTACTTTCTAAAAGTTTCTACTAAATTTCTATGGTGGTTCATGCGATATTTTGTTGCCAGACAGTCACATGAACACACAAAGTGAAAAACATTAGAACAATGGAAATTAATGTTGAGAGTATAACCAGTGAGGTTACACTGTAACAGTGTTTCAAGAGACAAAGAACAAATACTCATTACAAAGTGATGCACATTTATTTTATGTTTTCCAGAGTGAGTGTTATCTGCAAATAAATTCCTGTTCAGTGATGCCCATAAACAAAGAGACCCTCTGCAGCTAAATGCACACACACACACATATTTCACAAACCCTCAGTTTTACAGCAGACAGATGGCCACGCATGCATATGAAAAAAAACGAGCTCCAACACTTAAAGAACTGGCACACCCTTACATCATTAAACTCTTCATGCTAACACACACACTCAAGCACATGTATATGGACCACACAGCCGAACACAGTAAATATAGACTAATGCATGTGAACGTTGCATGTTTGTGTACACACAACTACTGCATTTTCTGCTTTACCACACACACAAGCCTACATATACTTAGTGAACATACAGTGTGCGTCACCCATCCCCCACATACACACATACATATATGCACCCCTCCCCTTTGAAAAAAGGCATAATTCACTTTCACATTCTCCTCCCCCACACAGTTCCTCCCTATAAAACTCACTAAACCAATTGAACACACATGTTAAAATCCTAACTCGCACACAAACTGTGATCTGAGCACAGATTCCAGTGCACGACTGCAACATACACAAGTACAAACAGAACACACACATGCTCACTCTTGTTTTCCTGTATTTTTATTTTTATTTTTTTTTACTTTCTTCAGACTCCCATGCAGGAAACTCTGTCGTATGTTGGGGTGGAAACTGTACAGAAGTGTTTGAATGATGTGTGACTCTTCATGTTGGGCGAATACATTGTAGATTCACGGCACAGCAATCCACCGTTGAATAAAAACGGCTACAGCTTTCTCAGCGTGACAGATGATGCTATAAAAGAGAAGGAAATCAGCAAAAAGAATTTCATTTAGAAACATGTTGGGTCAAAAAAATCTTTACAACATACAAGTATATAGCAAGAAAAAAAAGCTTTATCATCTTGTGACCATTTGCAATAGCTCTGATTTAAATATTTTGTGTTGCTTCACTCACCCAATCTCATCATTATTTTATAGTGAACTGTTTATTACTCTACTGCACATGACGCACACACACACACACATTTTCTCATTCAAATCCACCCATATGTTTATTGCTTCTACACTCAGTTTCAATACATATGCGGGAAAAAAAATCTTCTCCTTTATGTGTCTTACTGTGTGTTTCTGTAGAAAGGTTATGAACAGTTAATATCTTACCTGTCATAAATAGCTCTTTAAATGACTTCAGTTTGGATAAAAGCTATTAGTTCAGAAGGCAAAATTTTCCTGCAGTTGTTTAAAACAACTCAAATCGCACATATTTTATAGCAGTTTATGCAGGAAGTGCCACCAGCCGCAACAGAAGTGCTACAGCTAGCTGCTAGTACATCTTTCATTTTGGCATTTGAATGAACTGCTATGACATCAATAAGATGAGAGTTGTAATATTGCAGTGATACTCTTTGCTGTTGACCTCACTCACACTTACTGCTAGCTGGTCAATCTACAACAGGTAAGATATTGTTTCTTCATAACTTTGCCACAGATTTTCTCTTCAAACAGTCTGAACCATTACTTTAAGTTTGAAGCTGTATAAAAACTGTGTTGTACCTTTTGATTTTGTTGATGTTGTCATAATTATTTCAAAGGTTCCCGTAACCTCACAGTAACATTCCTGCCCTCTGGTGTTCTTCTGGGGAAAATCGACCATCGTAAATGTATCTGCTGGTCCTTCATTTAGCCCTGTGTTGGACTGGAGACCTGTCCAGGGTGTCCGCCGCCTCTCGCACAGTGACTGCTGGACATGGACACCAGTGACCCCCGCGACTCAAACAGGAAGAAGCGGGTAAAGATGATGGATGGATGGATGAATGAATGGATGATGGAAGGATAGATGGATGGACAGTCCCTTATTGTACCATACAATAATGCAGTCCTTTCAGTAATGTTTTTTTTACCTCTATCATTATACTATGGATTTTTATATTAGCCCCCACATCATTAGGTGGTGCTCCACTTTTACATTTGAGGGACAATGTAAAAATCACAGACAGAGGCTGCAGTTTATTTGGAAGAGACGTGTCATATCGCGGCTGGACGTCTCAACTGACTCAACTGTATTAGTTTGGCTGCAAAGAGCAAAAGCCCCCTTACATTTTGCACGAGTAAACCATTTAGTAAATAAAAAAGATCCACTTGCTGAAGAATTGGCCTCTCCAGGGCTTGTCAACCTTTTTACAGTAACTATTGTGCATGCATAAAATCTGGCACCTTGTGCTTCTTTAGTGACTATTTCTGGCTGGTGTCCAGCTCTGTTGTTTGGGTCCGTTACACTGGCTTTTTAAATTACTTGTATAAACAAGCCTTTTCATAAATTAATTTTATTGGTATTTTATGTTGATAGCAATGTGCAATGTTTCCAGGTGTTGGAATGACTGCAGAGCACAGCTGGAACAGAGGTAGATATGAACACTATTTAGACTAGATGTATTTCAACAAACTGAAAGTAGGCAAGACCCTGTCTAGACCACAATGCATTGCACCATACTGACTTTGAGTATGTTCATTAGTAACTGTAAACAGTTCAGTTACAGCTGACTCTTGTTGGCTGAAAATGTGGCTCTGCTGGATGGACCAGACTGCAGCTGCTCAAATGATTCAGTAAAAGTAAAAAAAAAATAACACACACAAGTGTGCATAAGTAGTGTTTTAGAAATTAAACTTTTAAATAAAAATAAATTCCCATTGACCAACTCGTGCAACTTTGACCAAAAATGAAGCCTTATTTTCAGCTAGAGAGTCTGGTAGGCTGCATGGTCTTTATTTCTTTATTTTTCATGTCCAAAAGTCCTTTGGGGCATACTAAGGGGAAAAATACATTTTAATAAAACTGCCATAAAATAATTAGTACGTTGATTACAAAAAAAAAGGTTTGAAGAAGGTTTTTTTTAATAACTAAAGGCTCATTTAAGGAGCTGAAATGTAACAAAATAAAAAGGTATTTAAATTTGTTTTTATTTCAGGCTGAGATCACTATAAAACGTTAACTAGTTTGTTGTGAATACATAAAATATTAAAAACTGTATCTTTAGGCAGTTTATAAGGTAAATCTTTTGCAACCCTTTTTGACAAAAAGTTAAAGGACATTAAGAACAAGGAGGAAATTAAATATTTTCCTCTTCAGCCTTTCAGGACTTCTGAGCTCCAGAAGAAGCTACAACACTGCATGAAACATAAGGAAAAATAAAATACAAGTCTTAAATGAGCTTTCTGGTCTTCTTTCAACACTTGCTCTTCTCAAGGGCGGACGTCTTCTCCTCTCCCTCTCCGCTTTGCTTTTGCTCTGTCCTGTCTGTGAAACTGCTTTAGAGCCTCTTTGGATTCGGCTGGTTCCTGGTCTATCAATAAACAAGAAAGTTGTCGGCAGCAAATCTGGACCTGGTCTGGATCCCTGCCTTATATGATGGCTTGGTTCGTGCCTCGAGCACCCAGACTTTTGGCAGAATGGATCAGATTTGGGGATTATTCTCAGGCACGTTCCACTGATAAGGTCATTTAATTTGGACATTTTGGAACCGAGTGGACCGACACAGACTCAAGGTAGATGCCATTAAAGTTCTGCCTGTCCCCAAAACAATCGTGTTTATCTGAATCCGGCTCCCTGACTGGCCTTGACGGGCCATCTTGTCTCAACCTGCCTGGAAGTTTTGTAAACCTGATGCTCTACCCTCTCCCTCCTCTCCTACTGAGGAATTCCATGGACTTTTCAGAGGAGCCCAGCTGAATAAACATTCTGTCATCATTTCAGGACTCTGGATTTGTCTCTGGTCGTCCTTGGCACCCCCGAGTGTGCACGGATCTCTCCAGAGGGAACTATTTGAACTTAGTGATTTTATCTGAACTCTGAAGTGCCTCTGTGTGTTGTCTCTGACTGCTCACCGCCCTTGTATCCCCCCCCCCCCCCCCCCGCGCTGAATGTTGGCATCATTATGTGTTCGTGTGCAAATTATTTTTTTTTCATTACCACACTGCTGACCTTCAAACAGAGTTTAAACTTTTATTGTCTGTCCATACAGGTCTCACTTGTAAATGAGACTTCGAGGCTCAGTGTGACTTATCTGTTTAAATAAAGGTTGAATGAATGGTTAATAAACAATGCCAACTGAGCAAAGTGTTCATTAACGAAAACTTGTTGTCTTTCAGCTGTTTTAAGGAGTTAAATGCTTACAAATGAACACAAGGCAGAAACAACAATTCACGAGTTCTGCCTGACCCAAACTGTGGCCCTGATGCCGGACTTATCTCAACTCCTCCTGGAATGTTTTGAAAACAGCAAAGATGCTTTGTCTGTCTCCTCACCCCTCCCTTCCCCAAGGCTGTGGATATGTGACAGAACCTCAACCGAGCTGATGATGAATGACACCTCTCACCTGGACAATGGCTGGGGGGGGGGGGGGGGGGGGGGGGCTCTTTATTTTGGTATGACTTTCCCTTAAAAATTCAATGCCTTCACCGGCCTATATGTACATTTATCACACAAGGGCGTCAGAAGCATCCGTAATGTGGGGGGGACACAATGATGTGGGTAGGTGTGTGTGTGCACATGTGCATGTGCACACGTAAAAAAAGGTGTTCCCTTACATACAAAAAAGCAACATTTCACCTAGATTTCCTTTAATTCCACACATTTAAAACATGTTTCTCATCAAGTTTGTGTAAATTCATCTGTGGGTTTTAAAGACATTTTAACTTTAATACACTTTAATACAGAGCGTCAGATCGGCACTATTTGTCTTTATAGAGAAATAAAAAACATCACCACTGGACTTTTGTACTTGTGTTCAACACTACTCATCTAAATGATGTTTCTCATGAAGCTTTGAGGACAATAAGGTGTGGGGTTTTAAAGACATTTCAACTTTAATGCACCTGAACACATAGCGTCTCTTACACCTGCAGCGTCTTACAGCGTCACACTTACTGCTAAGCTAAGATGCTACGTAGCGCTCCTCTCAAACATCCTCCTAACATATATGTTTATGATCAACCCCCTGGTCAACAACTGCCCGCACTAAGCTGCTAAGCTGGCAAGCGAGTAACACAGAGGTATCTCCATCTCCTCCACCTGTGCGCATTTTCTGCTGAGGCAGGAGGAGACACAGAAACACTGCAGGTGTTACACCATATTCTGTGACTGTTATGTTTATAAATCACTGTTTGGTGTTTTTGTTTGAACTCTGTGATGTTATGCACTGTAAGTGATTTGTTACTGTGCCTTTAAGGGATATAGCCGTGCTTTACGGCTTGGGTTAAACTGTGAGGGTGGGGGGAGTTTTGGTTCAGTAAAGTTTGGTGCAATGAAGCGACACGGTGTGGTTCTTTGAGTCATCTGCAGACGTTACATTTGGCAGACGAGGATGTCCGAACTCGCCTTACCACCGTCGCCACCTTTCCTGCCTGTCCCCGGTGACCCAGCTGTCCCCTGGGACAGATGGCTGACATCGTTTGAGGATTATTTGCTGGCTTTGGGACACACTGAGCTGGCGGAAGTGAGGAAGCGCTTGCTCCTGCGCCATTGTCTCGGGCAGGAGGGTCAACGAATCTTTGCCACGCTCACGTTACGGGATAATAAATACGCCACAGCCACGGCCGCATTGAGGGCTCATTTCAGCTCCGGACAGAGCCGGCAGATGTACCGCTTCGAGTTCCGCCAAAGGACCCAACATCTGGGTGAGTCTGTCGCCCACTACGCCTCCGCATTACGTGAGTTGGCTAGACTCTGTGACTTTGGGGCGTTGGAGGATGGACTTATAGTTGATCAGCTAATAGAAAAAACATTGTGTAACCAACTGCGGGAGAGACTTTTACTAGAACCAGACTCCATGATGCTGGCGGACGCTCTAGTAATTGGAAAGCAGCTAGAAACGGCCCTGACAGAGGTGTGAAAATTCAGCCGCGCAGTGCACGAGCCGATGATGTCATCACCACCGTCTGTCCATCACACAGAGGCTGTCGAGGGGGCTGACGAGCCGAGTGGCAATTTGGATGTGCAGCGAGTGGACAGGGGGCCCAGGAGGAGTGGAGTCAAGAGCTGTGGTGACTGTGGCTCCACTAACCATGCTACTAGAGACCAGTCATGTCCTGCCCATGGGAAATTCTGTCGTAAATGCAATAAGTTGAATCATTTTGCATGCTGCTGTCGCTCCTCTTCTGCTCGCTATGATACTACTGTGGTCCCCATTAACACTGTACAGACTCTTCAGCCATCATTCAAGCTCTGCACATGTCGTGTGGGCACAGTTCTCATCCCGCTCCTTGTGGACACAGGGGCCAAAGTTTCAATTCTGAACAAAAGCACATATGACCGGTTTTTCAGTCGCATACCTCTGGAAGCAACAACTACACCCCTGCTGGGCCACGGCCACTCTCCCATCAACCCTCTGGGTGTGGCCTGCCTCCCTGTCAAGTATGATCAGTAAATTGCACCTAACGCTAAGTTCTGTATCACCCGGAAGGGAGCTAACATTATGGGCCTAGACTTGTTCCTCGCCCTGGGTTTTGCGGTGAGTGATGCTAAGGGCCAGCATATCCTACAGGTTGCCACCTCCTGGCCTGACCGCTACCCACAACTGTTCAGCAGATTGGGCCGCATGACAGGTTTTGTCCACCAGCCTACAGTGGACCGGTCAGTCCGTCCTGTTATCCAGCCTCTTCGGCGCATTCCCCTGGCTCTCCATGATGCCGTGGAGGCCGAGCTGCATCAACTGGTGGAGGAGGACGTCATAGAGCCTGTCGATGCTTCACCGTGGTTATCAAACCTAGTGATAGCCAAGAAAAAGGGGGGTGGACTGCGACTCTGTGTGGACCTCACTGATGTGAACAAGGCCATCGTATCTGACAAGTATCCCTTACCCACAGCTGAGGAACTCACCAGCCATTTCCACGGCTCCACTGTTTTCAGTAAGATGGACCTACGGAATGGCTACCTGCAGGTTCCTCTAGCACAAGCCAGTATGGACCTTACAGCGTTTGTCACGCACGTGGCAGTTTTTAGATTTAAACGCATGGCGTTTGGTCTTTCATCAGCCCCAAGCTGTTTTCAGAAGATAATGTCACTGGTACTGGCTGGTATTCAAGGCATCTCCATTTACCTACATGACGTGGTGGTGCATGTACCATCTACCGTACTGCATGATGCTCGCCTGGAGCAGGTCTTTCAGCGTTTCAGTCAGCATGGGGTCACACTGAACTCTCAGAAGTGCATATTTTGGGCTGAGGAGGTTGAGTTTCTGGGTTTCAGGCTCTCGAAAGAGGGCATTGCCCTGATTCTGTCACACACTGAGGCCATTCTGTCCCTGCCAGACCCACAGTCACCATCCCAGCTGTCTTCTTTCCTGGGAATGGCCACCTACTACTTCAGATTTATGCCACACTACTCAGACACGATGGCCCCTTTGCGCCGGTTGCTCAAGAAGGACGTCACGTGGGACTGGACACCAGCATACCATACCATACCAATTTATTTATATAGCACTTAAAACAGCAACAAGGCCAACCAAAGTGCTGTACAAAAGAACCAAACATGCACAGCAGACAGGAAAACATAAAATAGAAATACAGATACAAATAGCAGCAGAAGCTAACTAAAATGGCCAACAGAGTAGAGAACAGACCGGACCAAAACAAATCACATTGTGTTAAAGGCAAGCGAATAGAAGTGGGTCTTCAAGCGAGACTTAAAGACTGAGAGTGTGGGAGCCTGCCGGACACTCAGTGGCAACTCATTCCACAGTCGTGGACCTGCGACAGAGAAAGCCCTGTCACCTCTGAGCTTACGACGGGTTTCTGGGACTGAGAGAAGCATCTGGTCTGCTGACCTCAGAGAGCACGGTGGGATATATGGCTGCAGAAGATCAGTGAGATAGGATGGGGCAGAACTGTTCAGTGATTTAAAAACATACATGAGAATTTTGAAATGGATCCGAAGGTGAATGGGTAGCCAGTGCAGGGAGGCCAAAACTGGCATGATGTGCTCTCTATAGCCTGTACCAGTTAAAAATCAGGCTGCAGCATTTTGGACCAGTTGTAGACGAGCAATGGAGGACTGACTGATTCCAAACAGAAGTGAATTGCAGTAATCAAGCCTAGATGTTATGAAGGCGTGGATCACTGTCTCAAGGTTCTTTTTGGAGAGTATAGGCTTCAGCTTAGACAGCCGTCTCAGCTGAAAAAAACAGGATTTGACCATCATGTTTATGTGACTGTTGAGTTTTAAGGACGGGTCCATTATCATCCCCAGATTAGTGACCTTTTGTTTCTCTAGCGGGGCTAGAGAGAAAAGGTCAATGTCATGGTTCATGAGTGAGCCACTGGGATGGAACAGCATGACTTCAGACTTCTTCTCATTGAAGCTTAAGAAGTTTAAAGCCATCCAGTCCCGGATGTCAGCCAGGCAGTCAAGAAGAGGCTGAATAGAGCGTGTGCCTCTGTGCCTCAGGGGGAAGTAAATTTGGCAATCATCGGCATAGAAATGAAAGGGTATGTCATGTTTGCGGAAGATAGCACCTAGTGGCAGCAGGTATAAAGAAAAGAGAAGGGGACCGAGGATGGACCCCTGCGGTACCCCCCACTGGAGCGCTGTTGATGCCGAACTAAAATCTTTGATATTGACACAGAAGGTTCTGTCAGAGAGGTAGGACCCAAACCATTTAAGGGCTGACCCTGTGATGCCCACCCACTGCTCCAGTCTAGAAATGAGGATGTTGTGGTCGATGGTGTCAAAAGCAGATGTAAGGTCCAATAGGACAAGCAGCACAGAATCACCTGCGTCTGTGGATATGAAAATGTCATTAAAAACCTTCAGTAGAGCAGTTTCAGTGCTATGGAGAGATTTGAAGCCAGATTGGAATAACTCAAGGATAGCGTGATCCCCCAAAAACTGTTTCAACTGAGACTCCACAATTTTTTCCAGTAGTTTAGGGGTGAATGGGAGTCTGGAGACAGGCCGGAAGTTGGACATGACTGAGGGGTCAAGGTTAGGTTTTTTCAGGAGGGGCTGGACAGCAGCATGTTTAAAAGTCTTTGGCACCACACCTGAGGATAAACTGCTATTCAGAATAGCGAGGATAAAAGGACCCAGGGTAGGAAAAACTTCCTTTAGTAGTCGAGGGGGGACCACATCAAAGGGGGAACCAGATGGCTTCATGCTGCACATTACCTGCTCCAGAGAGGACAGAGAGATGGGCTCAAAGTGGTCAAACACAGCCACACACTGAGATGGGATGGACAGATCATGAGCTGGTGGAGAAATGAGTGCCCGGGTGTTTGCCACTTTTTCTAAAAAGAAATGGAGGAAGTTTTCACACAGCTCAGTTGAGGCTTCCAGAGGTGAAGGCTCACTGAGGTGTAGAACTGAGTTCAGGGTGGAGAAAAGAACTCGGGGGTTGTGGGAGTTGGAGACAATTAAATCAGAGAAGAATTTACATTTGGCAGCTTTAACGGTTTTCTGATAGTGACGCCAACTCTCCCTTAACATTTGAAAAGAAATTTGCAGCCTGTCCTTCCTCCACTTTCGTTCAGCTTTGTGACACTGCCGCCTAACGGCTCGCGTGACGTCATTCAGCCAGGGCTCTGATTTAAATTTCGTTTTTCTGGTCTTAAGGGGAGCAACACGGTCCAGAACATTTAAACAGGCAGAGTTGAACTGCGAGGTTAGCTCCTCAGTGGTAAGAGACGCCGAGAGCTGTTCGATCCTCTCAGAGTTAAACCTTCATTAAAACGAGCAGCAGTGAAACGGTTAATAGAACGCGTACGTGCAGGAACGCACGTCTTAGCAGTATGACAAGGGGGTTGAAGTCAAACAATACAGGCATGTGATCTGAAAAAACATTGTCACCAATTTTCAAATTAGAAACTGAGACATCGCGTGTTAAAACGAGGTCCAGCGTGTGACCATGTTCCTGGGTGGGGCCGCTCACCTGCTGAGCTAAGCCAAAAGAGTCCAATAAATCAAGAAAGTCCTTCACTAAGGGCTTCTCCTGACAACACACATGCCAATTAAAGTCACCAATAAGCAAAAAGTGAGTGTATCTCTGTGTGATATCAGCCAAAAAGTCAGAGAATTCATTTATGAAGTCCTTAGAATGAGGTGGGCGGTAGACAAGCGCGCACAGAACCGTAGGAGAGTGTCCGAGTTCAAAAATGCTCAGCTCAAAGCTGGCGCGGGACACCGGGATGGACAACTGTTTACAGGCCAAGTTTGCTTTAAAAACTGTTAATAATACCCCCCCCCCCCTGCCCGCGCCGACCTGATGGCCACGGGGCATTGAAACACAGACAGTCCGGAGGTAGTAGTTCCGCCAAGGTGCTGGACTCACCATCAGAAATCCAAGATTCTGTGACGAACAGAAAATCCAACTCCTCATCATTAAAAAAGTCATTGAGGATAAAGGTCTTGTTGGAAACAGACCTTGCGTTGATTTAACACATCCTGATATTGTCCAACACAGGCACAGCCGTGGATGGAGACGCGCGCGCCAGCGGGCGCAGGTTATGAAGAACAGCTCCTCCTGGTCTGCTGGTGCGGCGCACAGGTAAACAACTCCAGGTGTTTCCATGGACTGAGCGCGCGGGCAGCTGGCCAGCAGCCGGGCCCCGGGAGCACCACGGGTCAGAGAGGAGATGATCAGATCCAGAGCGAGTCCTGATAGAATAATCCACACTTTGCCTCAGTTTCACCAAAATCCCTGCACGCTTTCCATGACGTCTGCGACGTTTCCTCCATGGAGAAAGGCCAGGGTCACGCAGAAGGAACGCAGGAATCTCAGATAGGACCGGTGGGGGAGAGTGCTGGCCACTGTTCAAAAACTCAGCGGGAATTTCAGCAAATGTACGGAGCTCCAAAAGTGCCCGATGATCATACTGAAAATATGACTCGGCACACTGCACAAACCATTGTAAAAATAACAAAAATAAAATACAAGCAGAGAGCGAGAGACGGGCAGCCCTACACACCGGCGCCATCTTGGATTTTATTTCCAGCATGCCATGACGCTGTGCAGATCATCAAACAGCAGCTCTCGTCCCCACCCACGCTGATCCATTTCAGCTTGACTGCTCTCACCATGGTCACCTGCGATGCTTCTGGGGTGGCGCTAGGCGCTGTGCTCTCCCAGATTCATAATGGTGTGGAACGCCCTGTTGCTTTTGCCTCACGTGCACTTATTCCAGCAGAGCAGAAATATTCGGTGGGGGAGAGGGAGGCCCTGGCCTGCCTGTGGGCGTGCGAACGCTGGCACGTCTATGTATACGGCAGACCATTTACCATCCGTACAGACCACCAAGCGTTGACAGCACTGTTGGCGACCCAAGGCTCGGGGCACAGACCCATGAGACTGCTGCGGTGGGCTGACAGGCTAAACCAGTACAATTTTAGCCTGGAGTTTATGCCTGGGCGGGCCAACACGGTGGCTGATCTCCTGTCAAGAGCTGTCTCAATGACAAAGGAGATGGGCGGAGCAACGTTAGACATTGATAGTGATGAAGATTGGGTTCATGTCCTGCATGGGCCCCTCAGTTCAATATTCACCCTGGCAGAGCTGCAGCAGGCCTCAGCTGCAGATGATACATTCACAGTGCTCCGCACCTATGTGTGCAGGATGGCTGGCCTGACAAAGTGGATGACAGGGTGCTTCCCTATTACCGTTTCCGCAACGAACTGTCCTGCTGGGGGGTGGTGTGCCTAGCTCGTGGTCACCGGGCAGTCATTCCAGAAATTCTCAGGGCCAGAGTATTGCATATGGCACACGAGGGGCATCTGGGGGTGGTCAAGGTGAAGCAGTGCTGCCGTGATACGGTGTGGTGGCCCTGTATAGACTCTGACACTGAGGAGCTAGTACGTAACTACGCTTGCTGCCTTCTGAGTGGGAAAACTGGCCAGCCTGCCACAGCCCCTCTCACTTGGCCTTCTTCACCTTGGGAACATATTCAGGTCGACATCTGTGGGGAACTTCATGGGGCACCTGCTCACGCTCGCTACCTGCTAGTTGTTCATGATCTTCACTCGAAGTGGCCAGAGGTTTGCCAACTGAGCTCCATCACTGTGCACACCATCATAGACTACCTGGACAATCTGTTTGGATGCTGGGGCCTTCCCAGTGTTGTTACAACAGATAATGGGGCCCAGTTCGCCTCAGCAGAGTTCACAGAGTTCCTCACACTACGGTCAATCAGGCACATCAGGACAGCAGTGTATCACCCAGAGAGCAATGGGGATGTGGAATGACAATAAAACTCTCAAAAATGGAATCAGAGCCTGTCTGGAGGAAGGGAGAACCTTCAGCGACGCTCTCAACCAAACCCTCCTGACCATCCGGGCATCCAAGCATTCCACCACAGGAGTTTCACACGCAGTGTTAATGATCGGGCGCAAACTGAAGCAACCCCTGGACTGTTTGAGAGCTGAGCCAGCCCCTGCACGTGGGAGCCCAGAGCTCCAGAAAGCCAGAGCTCAGGTGAAGGGTTCGCAGGCCCGGATAAAAGACAGGTTTGATGCCACGCACCGAGTGCGGACCCCCTCACTGGCTGCAGGGGATTGGGTCAGGATCAAACGGCTTCATCGGGAAAATAAACTGCAATCATTCTGGTCAGAGCCACTGCAGGTGATTAAGAAGTTGGGGCCAGCCACATACAAACTGGAGAATGGGAGTCGTTGGAACGCAAACCGTCAGCATATGGTCATCGCCCCACCAGCATCACTGCTGTCCCCGGCAGCGGCGTTGTGTTGGCAGCCTAGGCCAATGACTTACCGGGTAGGGGATAATCCACCAGTTTTATCTGACTCCTCTCAACGACCGGCACGGTCCCAGAGACTGAGGGTCCCATCTGTCTGGCTGGGGGACTATGTGACAGGGTGATAGTGATACTGAAATATGAGCTCAATATTATGTTCCAAGGGGTGGGGGGGGATGTTATGTTCAGAAATCACTGTTTGGTGTTTTGGTTGGACTCTGTGATGTTATGCACTGTAAGTGATTTGTTACTGTGCCTTTAAGGGATATATCCGTGCTTTATGGCTTGGGTCAAAATGTGAGGGTGGAGGGAGTTTTAGTTCAGTAAAGTTTGGTGCAACGAAGCGACACAGTGTTGTTCTTCGAGTCATCTACAGACGTTACAGTGACCACCGTATATTGTGACCGTAGCGACAGGATGTTGTGTTTAGATTTGGAGGTAACCAGGAAAACCTGGAGTGGAGTTTTAGTGGTTTGAATATTATCCTATTAATCAAGTGGAATGGATTTGCTCACGAAGAAAGAAACTGCGCCGCCTGAACAAATGTTTCATAGTAAAAGTGGGGGGGGGTCCAAATGAACGTTTTTTTAATGTGGGGGTGACTTGTCCCCTTCACATATAATGGTTGGGACGCCTATGGTATCACGTCAATTTATGTTGCTTTGCTGTGGTATGTTTTTTTGATGCCTCAAATCGTGCCCTGTCTAGGACACGGCGTGAGAGATCTTTTTTTTATACCCTCTCTCCTCATGTTTTCTTCCCTTTTCTCATCTAAGCAAAATATTAATCTGAATAAGAATAAGAAGGCCGCGCTATTTATAGCCGCAGCTTCGTGCACTCCGCCCATCTTTCGGACGACTGTACGTACATATTCATGTTGTATCTTGGTTCATTCAGCATGAACGTTGTTAAACACATGAAGGTGGTGCCATGGGGGCCTAAAAGGTGGGGCCCCAAATCAAACTCTGCTCAAGTACTCATGCAAGCTTATGCTGGTTCTGGTCAGACTTTTGCTTCTTGACATCTGAAAACATCCACAGCAGGTGAGCATGTGAGTCTTTTAGGGTGGCTGCAGCAGTTCCAGATCCAGGTCTGAACAAAACAATGTTACAGATTGAGGCTGTGTTAATCCTCCGCCCACTGCTGCACCAAAAACTTTCACATATGAAACGGACATGTGACAGTGATTTTTGAAATTTGGTTGTCTAAAATGAACGATATATGGAAGGCAACTGACATTTTGTAACTTCAAATACTTCAATATATTATAGAAATGTTAAAATATTAAAGTCCTTATAGATTTGTTTTCAAAGTCATTTACAGTAGTATTATTCTGAAGCATCTGAGGCTATGAATGAATAATTTATTCATTCAAGGGTAACTGAGTCAATATGAAAACTTCAAAACTGTCTTTTGGACTGATCTGGTTATTTCCCTTCATAAACTTTTTTTTGCTTCAAAGTGATTTGGATCCTCTTCTGGCATAGTGACTCATATGGAGGCAGAGATTCTTGCATTAACATCTGAAACTAGTTTTCAGAAATCATAAGCTCAACGTTTTAAACCTAACTTAAAATGAAGTATATACACAGTACAGAATTTGATAATTGTACTGAATACATAACAAGGAGACTCAGTCTGCTTGGTATCTCCTCACAAATGGGAACTTTAAGCAGGAGAGAGGAGTAAAGAGGTGAGACAGTGTTGCAGACAGCCTGTCAGTTTGCATTGACAACAATGTGACGATTAGGTCTGCTCCATTTTGACAGTGTCCTACACTCGCTCCCTCTCTCTCTCTCTCTCACACACACTCACACACACACACGCACGCACGCACGCACGCACGCACGCACGCACGCACGCACACACACACACACACACACACATCTTTTCTATATTTACAGGAACTTTGTATTGACTTCCATTAATTTTTCATTCATTTCTATAGCCTAACCCTAATCCTTACCCTAAACTACCCAGGGGGAGGTGTGGCGCGGAGGTTAGAAGATGGGCCTGTGATTGGAATGTCGCAGGTTCAACTCCCGGTACCGTCTACATCAAAAAATGTGGGTGGAAAAGGTGAAACACCCACACCTGCCTCCACCTTCATTCTCCCCACTCTGGGCCCCTGAGCAAGGCCCTCAACCCCGACCATCCGCTCCCTAAACAGGTCTCTCTTGAAAATGAGTTCTCGTGACTCAATAAGACTAACTGGAAGGGTAAATGGAAAAAAAGAAAATCCTCAATTTATACCTTAGTCCTAATTCTAACCCCTAATCCAAAGCAGAGCCGCTTCTTAGGGGGCCAAATTCTGGGCACGGAGCAGTGGGTCCTCACAACATAGTATACAGGTGCTGGTCATAAAATTAGAATATCATGAAAAAGTTTATTTATTTCAGTAATTCCATTCAAAACGTGAAACTTGTATATTATATTCATTCATTACGCACAGACTGATATATTTCACATGTTTATTTCTTTTAATGTTGATGATTATAACTGAAAACTAATGAAAAGCCCAAACTCAGTATCTCAGAAAATTAGAATATTGTGAAAAGGTTCAATATTGAAGACACCTGGTGCCACACTCTAATCAGCTAATTAACTCAAAACACCTGCAAAGGCCTTTAAATGGTCTCAGTCTAGTTCTGTAGGCTACACAATCATGGGGAAGACTGCTGACTTGACAGTTGTCCAAAAGTCAACCACTGACACCTTGCACAAGGAGGGCAAGACACAAAATGGCATTACTAAAGAGGCTGGCTGTTCACATTAATAAAGCACATTAATAAAGAAGCGAAGGGAAGGAAAAGATGAGGTAGAAAAAAAGTGTACAAGCAATAAGGATAAAAGCACCTTGGAGAGGATGGTGAAACAAAACCCATTCCAAAACATGGGGGAGATTTACAAAGAGTGGACTGCAGCTGGAGTCAGTGCTTCAAGAACCACCACGCTCAGATGTATGCAAGACAAGGGGTTCAGCAGTCACATTCCTTGTGTCAAGACACTCTTGAACAAGAGACATTATTATAATAGTCTCTCCTGGGACTGCTGCTGAGTGGTCCAAAGTTATGTTCTCTGATTAAAATAAATTTTGCATTTCCGTTGGAAATCAAGGTCCCAGAGTCTGGAGGAAGAGAGGAGAGGCACAGAATCCACGTTGCTTGAGGTCCAGTGTCAAGTTTCCACAGTCAGTGAGGGTTTGGGGTGCCATGTCATCTGCTGGTGTTGGTCCACTGTGTTTTCTGAAGTCCAAGGTCAACACAGCCGTCAACACAGCTTCTACCAGGAAGTTTTAGAACACTTCACTGCTGCTGACCAACTTTATGAAGATACAGATTTGATTTTCTAACAGAACTTGGCACCTGCACACAGTGCCAAAGCTACCAGGACCTGGTTTAAGGACCATGGTATCCCTGTTCTTAATTGGCCAGCAAACTCACCTGATCTTAACCCCATAGAAAATCTATGGAGTATTGTGAAGAGGAAGATGTGATACACCAGACCCAACAATTCAGAAGAGCTGAAGGCCACTATCAGAGCAACCTGGGCTCATAACACCTGAGCAGTGACACAGACTGATCGACTCCATGCCACGACGCATTGCTGCAGTAATCCAGACAAAAGGAGCCCCAACTAAGTATTGATGCTGTACATGCTCATACTTTTTATGTTCATACTTTCAGTTGGCCAACATTTTTAAAAATCCTTTTTATTATTGGTATTAAGTAATATTCTAATTTTCTGAGATACTGAATTTTGGGTTTTTATTAGTTGTCACTTATAATCTTCAACATTAAAATAAATAAACATTTGAAATATATCAGTCTGTGTGTAATGAATTATATACAAGTTTCACTTTTTGAATGGAATTACTGAAATAAATCAACTTTTTCATCCATCCATCCATCCATCCATCCATTCATCCATCATCTTTTACCCGCTTCGTCCATTTTGGGTCACGGGGTCGCCGGTGTCCATGTCCAGCAATCACTGTGTGAGGGGCGGGGGACACCCTGGACAGGTTTCCAGTCAATCACAGGGACACATAGAGACATAGAAACAACCACTCACTCTCTCACTCACACCTATGGACAATTTAGAGTTACCAGTCAGTCTAACATGCATGTTTTTGGTCTGTGGGAGGAAACTGGAGTACCAGGAGAAAACCCACGCATGCACAGAGAGAACATGCAAACTCCACCCAGAAAAGCCAGACGACTGGATTTGGTCCGGCAACCTTCTGGCTGAGAGGCAGCAGCTCTACCAACTGCACCACCATGCTGTGTACTAAAACATATTTTTAAAATGTATACGTCTTAAAATCTGAATGTATTTATATTGCTACTAGTCTACAAGAACATCTCAGCGTCATAAGAGAAGCTCAACCAAGACAAAGCAAAAATAAATGAATTTCTACAAAAATAAATAAACCATCATGAAAGGGGGTGGGGAGGGGTTTATTTTAAAAGCATTTTATTTGTGTTGTTTTATCCATTTTGTCTAAAACTCTGCAGCTGGCTGACACTGTCTGGTCCTGAATCATAGTTTTACTACCACAAGTAAAATAAACCATTTTATCATTTATATAGCAATTTACACACATATACACAAATACACACATATACACAAATACACACTGATACACAGAAAGATAAAGACACAATGCATGATAGTTTTAAAGCAACAACAAAGATTTATTCAGGCTAAAACATATAATGACATTTAATACTTTTACCTTGTTTTCTTTTCTTTCCGTGGATACCCAGATTTGAGTCAGTCCATCACAATCTACCAGATAAACATTTGTTTTAACAGGAGAATAGTTTGTTCTGTGACTGTCTCGCTTTGTCTCTGTAAGATTTTAATGTGCATTTTGTGTTTGTTTTTTCTTGTTTGTTCAGTACTCGGTGTTTCACAGTATAATGGTTTAAGTAACAACAAGAAAACAAACTCAGACAGACAGACAGACAGACAGACAGAGG
>NC_056506.1:20595052-20596781 GCF_014905685.2 Nematolebias whitei | reverse complement strand
GAATAAAGTAGATGTGATTTCCTGCATTTTGGTGTATTTTAACGGGTTGTTAAACATCTATGTGCTTGTAAATAATTTTTTTTGGGTGTGGGGGACCTCCAATCACCAGTTCGCAGACCCCTGGGGGTCCAAGGACCCCAGTTGGAGAACAACTGATTTAGATTTTTTTGTTTGAACAATGCACTCAGAGCTAAGTGTGAGTAAGGAAATGTAAGTGACTGATAACCTGCCAGAGGGTACAGAAAACATTTGACTTCTTCCAGTCAGAGTTGTGAGCACCGCAGTGTTCTGCTGCAGACTCGTATCTTTTTCTGGCAACATGTGCTTTTCAGCTTGTTTCCTCCATTTATTCTCCGTTTATTCTGTTTTATTACGTAAACGCTGGTAGCCTCTAGCTCTGGTCTGTTCATGCTCCAGCAGACTGACACAACAGATTAGTTTTATAATAAAATATAAAGATTTTCCTAAAAGTCACCCCTGTCTGCTTCATTCACAGCTCTTTTTGTCAGGTGGGTTTGAGCTGGATCACATCAAGATCTGTTTTCACCCAACAATAGTCTCCTTTGTTGTTCTTTATGCTTTTTTTTTTCCTTCCTCTTCCTTTTCCAGCTTTCTGGAATTCCCACCTCCGTTCATCACAGACCTTTGCCTTGTTCCCCTTTAAACACACCTTTCTGGTTTACTCCTTCATTCCATAGTCTTTTTGTTTCTTTCATTTTGTTGTACCTTGAATGTGAACTGAAGGTGATTCAGATGTTCTGAAGCATGAAATAACTTCTGCGCTGCTCACATTAACCTTCAAAGAGTGGTCATTTGGGTTACTGCAAAACTTAACTGTAGTCAGTGAAAGTTACTTTGAAATAAAACCTTGTAGCTAAATTTTTCAGTAAAACACCAAGGGGTCAGGAAAACTCCTGGTTTTCATCTGTGATTAAAACTGATTTGAAAACTTGTGAGGAGTTGAGTTAAATTATTTTTTTCCGACACAAGTATGAAAACAATATAGAATGATTTCATATCTTTTGAAGTGTGATTCTGTGGAAAGATGATGAATAATTGATATCTGAGCTGTTGTAGAAGGCTTTTGAACGGCCTCATTTTAGAGAACCAGGTCTTGTTTTTGACCAGGCTGATGATCTTACTGCAGGACCAAAAAGAACGATGTTTCGGTAAAAACTAATTTATAACCGTTTACATCACCATCACTTTGGCATTAGACAGTTATTTACATGAATGGTGATTTATAAGTGCAATTAGTACCAGAGGGTAATCTGGGACTTCCATCAGTAATATAATATTTCTGCCAGGATAGCATTTATGCATCACAAATGGCACAACGTTCCCCTCCAAAAGCTCCAACAGCTGGTCTAATCAGTTCCCAGATGTGTTCAAACTGTTGTTAAAAGAATGGGGGGGGGGGGGGGGCATCACGGTGGCAACAGGGCTCTGTCCCAATTTCTTGAGTTGTGTTGCTGCCGTAAATGCGGCAGCCCAATTTTTAACCAGTACAAGCAAATGAGAGCACATTACACCAGTTTTGTCCTCCCTGCACTGGCTACCGGTTCACTTTCTTATCCATTTCAAAATACGTATGTCTAT
Organism: Nematolebias whitei; assembly: GCF_014905685.2. Lineage (NCBI taxonomy): Eukaryota > Metazoa > Chordata > Actinopteri > Cyprinodontiformes > Rivulidae > Nematolebias > Nematolebias whitei. The sequence continues at coordinate 20,595,182 of NC_056506.1, read as the reverse complement.
AAATAGTATGTCTATAAATCACTGAACAGCTCTGCACCCCCCCCCCCCCCCCCCCCCCCACCCCCTCCTGCCCCCACTCCGCCCCCCCTGCCCCCCCCTCGCCGCTGCGCCTTGTCCCCCGCCCCATGTG
>NC_056506.1:20576102-20594952 GCF_014905685.2 Nematolebias whitei | reverse complement strand
CCCCCCCCCCCCCCCCCATTTCACTGATCTGCTGCAGCCATATGTCCCACCGTGTTCTCTGAGGTCAGCAGACCAGATGCTCCTCACAGTTCCAGTAACCTGTCTGAAGCGCAGAGGTGACAGGGCCTTCTCTGCCACAGGTCCAAGACTTTGGAACGAGTTGCCTCTGCTTGTCAGGCAGGCCCCCTCCCTCACAGTTTTTAAATCCTGCTTAAAATCCCACTACTATTCCCTGGCTTTCACCACTGTATCATTTGTGTTGATCCTGTATGCATCACACTGTTAGTCATTATGTTATTATCTGCTATTATTTTTTCTGTATTTTGATTTTACGTTATGTGTTGCTGTGTGCTTTATCTGTTTGTTTCTGTTTGTACAGCACCTTGGTTGTCCCTGTTGCTGTTTAAAGTGCTTTATAAATAAAATGGTATGGTCAAATTCAACATATCCCTTTTTAATTAAAATGTCACAATATTTCCTGTTTCATTGTGAATGAAATGAGTTTATGAGATTTGTGCATTTTGATTTTACACAGCGTCCCAAATGTTTTGGAATTGGAGTTGTAGGTTTTCTATAAAGGATAAAATAAAATAACAAAAATTGAAAAGTGTTTAATAACATGGTAAATGGACTGTACTTATATATCACCTTTCTATCTTATCGAGACAATCAAAGCTCTTTACAAGACAATCTGTGTCCTCATTCACCCATTCATACACTCTACTAGATCTCTACAAAGACTAATCAGAGCTTTATCACATTCACACACGGATGGGACACACATCAGAGGCAATGAGGGGTTCAGTGTCTTGCCCAGGGACACTTCGGCATGTGACTGCTGGTGGATTTGAACCCTCAACTCTTGCAATAGAGGATGCCTGCTCTAAACACGCAGCTACAGCCGCCCTTATGTAAATATGGTTAATAAGGACAAATGAGACGATGTCTCCAAACATGACTGTTGCAACAACTTATTAATTTGCACAGTAAGCAAAAACATTTAAACAGTTTTATTTTGTTAGGTACAAAGCTGGACTCTTGGGGAAAGAGAAGTCTAATATTTCTTGTACACTGCCATTGTCATGCGCTCTGAGTTTAGCTCTGCCCCGTCTTCCTGCCGCAGTGCTCCTGAGTTAAATCTGGGCCCTTTCCTTCACTCTAATGTGTATATAGGCTCGTCCCAGATTAGTACGTGAACTGGGTTAGCTCTGCCAGGGCCTGGTCCGGTACGTTTCAGTTTCAGAGGACCTGAAAGCCTGCGGGACTGCCTGATTGTTTCAATTAGAAATCTGTCCCTGGTGAGAAAACGTGCTGAATAAACTAATAAAGTGTTTGGAGATAAGTGGCACAAGCTCTGGTTAAGTTACGTTTTCTTGCATATGCAATCCTTTTGCCTCTTAAATGCAAACAACACACTGCAGGACAAAATGTAAAAGGAAGGACCAGACACATCACACAGCTTTGAAGAGCTTTTCTAAAAGTGTTTTAAATGTTTACTGGATGGAATATTTAACCACAATATGCATGACTGTAGTAGTTTATAATCTTGAGGACCAAGTGTTTGCAGTTGTGGACTCTTGAATAATCAGGACAGAGCTGGACTCTTTGTAAAACTCGTACCTTCTATAGTTAAATCAGCAGGTCCCACAGTTTGTCTCAGATGGCAGGGGTCGAGTGAAGGTCATTGGAACGCAGCGCGAACCGTTCGGTCACTGAGTGGCTGGGTGGGGCGGAAGTTGTCCCCCAACATCCCGTCGTTCCCTTCGTGCAGCTCCGCTCCTTTGCTGTGGGACCGTAACCTCCGAAACTCCTCAATCTGCAGACGGACAAGTGAGAAGATTCAGCAGGACGTCGTTTTGTTTCTCGCACGTCTTTGCTGATCGTCAGAGCTGCGAAGGACAAATGCTGACATTGCTGCTTCAGGTCGCACTTGTAAATGAGCCCCCGAGGCTCAGTGTGATTAATCTGTCTAAATAAAGGTTGAATGACAATGTTCTTTATAATATTTTTGTTTGTTTGTTGATAGTTTGTTTGATGATTAATTTAAAGCCTTTCTTATCCAAAATTATAATGTCAGATAAGTGTTTAATAAGCAGGATTTGTTATTTCCTCCATAATCTGAATGTGTCCAGGTTGTCCAGGACAAAAGCAGAATGGACCAGGTCAATGTGTTTGTATGCATATAAATACAAATGCATACTGTTTCTTTTTATATTTTATATTCCTTTTTTGCTATGTTAGGGTGTAACTGGGACCTTGAATACACAATTTTGTTCCACCTCATGAACCACGTGATGCGAATGACCATAAAGAACCTTGAACCTTGAAATATATGAAGTGAAATGTACACTTAATGCATTTAGTCTAGTCTGAATATGGACTAAAAAACATGTATATTTTAGACAGACAATAGAAAATTGCAATCAATGGCCAAATGTGAATATGTTCAGTTTTTAGTGGGTTTTAAATGGTTGTATACGGTGGCCCTAAGGTGCAAATGAACAAGATGTGAAAAAACACAATTACATAAAAAAACACAATAAAACAACAAAATCACAACAATGTTTGAAAAAACAGAATCACATTAGAAAAAACTGGATTACATTAAGCCAAACAGGTAGATTTTTTTTACTTTAACTTTATTATTATTATTATTATTTATTATTATTATTATTTATTAACTTTATTTTTCAAATGTGATTGAGTTTTTTTCAAATGTAGTTACTTTTTTCCCAAATGTTGTCCATTTACACCTTAGGGCCACCGTAGTTGTAATATTTTGCACACCGATAAACAATAGCCGATGCTGGTTTATATACTAGACTCAGTCATTTTAAAGTACTGGAATGTAAACATATTCAGCACCAGGCCAGTATGAGACTTTGATGCCTGGTATGGGAATTTTGAGCAAAATACTGATTTTATTAAAGAAATAAAACAAAATTATAGATATAAGTTCATGATGATAATGATACTAAAATAATGATGATGATTTTAATTGTTGTTTGTTTAAAATCAGTGTGTCAGGACAGATTTTAAGCTTTTTCATGCATAACGTTTCATTTACAAATAGATTTAGGATCAAAGCTAAATTTACAATTTAACCACAAGCATTGAGATTGACTTTTCAACGTAGCCCCACAGAGTCGGGAGACTGTTTTAAAAAAGTTGTATATTTCACATTTTGTGGCAAATGAACATAACATGGCGACTGTTTGATGTTTGTTGACTGTACTGATGTGTAACTAACAGAAGATGCACCCTTTCAGAAAAAAAGATGAAGGAAAAGACTTCTCATCAGCTCCACAAGATACACACAAGTGTCCAACTAATTTACATCACCATTAATTTCCTTGTCATTTTAAGGTAATTGTGCTGATGATAGTTATTCTGTTAGCTGAACTTGCAGCAGTATTTTTTCACCTGCTAACATGCTAACTCTTGTATCTTATTGCAAATATTTGCTTTGAAACAGTGTTGCCTTAAAAAGAGTGACAGGTGTCACCCCTCTGGTATAGAAGTCATGACTGGCTGTGTTATCTGACAGATTAAACATACAACTAATCTATAGAAACTTTTTTAAACATCTGGGGAACCCCCTTCCACAACTGAAGAACAACAGGTCTGGTAATGGAGGGAGGAAATAAAAAATGTTTCCTGTCTGTGTTATCCTGATTTAAGGCATTTGTAATGTAGGACCAGTCCGACAGAAAACATATTTGTTCTGACATTTGGACTTTTTAGTAATACACAGTTGACCCATGCAGCACTAAAGAATTATGGTTTTGTTTCCATTTTTTTTTTTATAGTGTGAATGTTTATGAAGTATGGTGGAGTATTAGGGCCAAGCTAAGAAAAAAAAGATTACATTACCAATGAGAACAAAGTCATAGCATTACGAGAATAAAGTCATAGTATTACGAGAATAAAGTCATAGTATTACGAAAATAAATTCATAGTATTACGAAAATAAAGTCATAGTATTATGAGAATAAAGTCATAGGATTACAAGAATAAAGTCATAGTATTACGAAAATAAAGTCATAGGATTACGAGAATAAAGTCACAGGATTACGAGAATAAAGTCATAGGATTACGAGAATAAAGTCATAGGATTACGAGAATAAAGTCATAGTAATACGAGAATAAAGTCATAGTATTACAAGATAAAAAGTAGAAACAATATGAGAATAAAGCCATACTATTATTGAACTAAACTTGTAATATTACCAGGATAAAGTCTAAATATTATCAGAACGCCGACATGAAAACGCAGTCTTACAACCGCAGTAAAATGATGAATGTTGACGTCAGCAGTACAATAGCAGGGGCCCAACGCATGTGGCATATGGATTCTTATGATTAACTTAAGCTGTGTGGGATTGCAATTAATGGCTGCATTGATTGATTTAGTCGTCACATAATGTGAATGGAGGCATATTTCACAAACAGTGATCAAATAGTGATCGTGGACTACTTCAAAAACACAGTGATTCTCATCGGAGGCTGCCCACAGCAGGTGTTAGCGACCCAGGACGTATTACGGCTTTATTCTTGTATTACTACGACTTTATTTTATGCTTGTAATATTTCAACTTTATTCTCCTACAACTTTATTCTCGTAATATTATGACTTTTTCTCGTAAGGTAATTTTTTTTCCTTAATGTGGCCCTAATCCGTCATAACGACGCATTCACACTATTGTGATCCTTTTTTTTTTCCCGTATGTTTTTCAGCACGGTTCTCATCATGCTTTTTACAAGATATTTCAATAAATCGTATATACAATGTTCAGCTCTTTCAGGACAAACCTGCTATGACTTTTGGTATTGGTGCAACTTTAGCTTTTTGAAATATTTAGCCTTTTCTGACATTTCTTTTTTCCTCATAGAAAATGAACTCAGGTCATTTTACATCCTTCAGATCTTTAGATCTTTACAACCTTTTACTGCTCCTTTCACATTTAGTTTTGGTTCAGTTTCTTTCAGCTTCCTTAAGCAAATTTAAACTTTTTTCCCAGCTATTTTCAGCTAATTTGAGCTGTTTTTCTAGCAGCTTCTTTGCTAATTTCAGCTCTTTTTTCAGGTAATTTCTACTTTTTTGCGTCTTTTTTTTTCAGCCTAATTGGGCAAACGTTTTTTTCTGCTTTCTTCTGTTAATTTAAGCTTTCTTCCTTTTCAGCTACATTTTTAGCATTTTTAGCTACTGATAATTTAAACAGTTTTTAGATAAATTCCATTTTTTTGTGATAATTTCTGCTACTTTTAGCCTAATTAACTTATTTATGCTAGTTTCAGCTTTTTCTGCTATTTCAGCTATTTAGTTGTTTTATGCTCAATTTCACTTTTTCAGCTAATTCCACATTCTTGGAGCTCATTTTTAGCTCCTTCTGCTTCCTTCAAAGTATTTTGATCTTTTTTTGCCTTTTTGGCTACTTTCAACTAGTTTTGCTAATTTCAGCTTTTTTAGCGAATTTCCTAATTTTTGTGCTAATTTCTGCTTATTTAAACTTAATTCAGCAAAAATGTGTTATTTCTGCTTTCTTCTGCTGTTAGGCTTGTTCATCCATTTCAGCGTGTTTTTAGCTAATTTCACTTGTTTTTCATCAAGTTCTTCTGCAACAAGCATTCACACTGCATTTTCACAGGAAATGCAATTTCTCTAGTTACAGTTGTGTTCCTCGCAGCCTTGAATAAACGTAGAGGGTGTGTGACTTGCACATTTTACATTGCCACCAAGCTGAACATTTGCCTAAAGGGCAGCTGAGCAGACAAACATCTTGCATTTTCTTGTTCCGTCTGAAGGAACAACGTCTGCTTTTTTTAATCTCAGGCCAAAACACCAAAAACAGAAATGAAGTTAAAACGAAACAAACTTTGACTTCCCCTTCAGATAAAATCACAACCATTGCAGATTGTATCGGTTCACTACACACTGACTGTCTCTGAAACCAAACAGGTCTTGATCTGTCGTGGCAGATATGGGGAGTTTTACAACACACCGTCATAGTGCAAAGGCTGTGGGCATAGCAACTGCGTGTGACATTTATGTGCACACACTCACTGTGCACACACGATCTTCAAGCAGTCAATAATAGCCGGATATTTGAAGAGTGTATTCTAAGAAACCGGAACCTGCTGTTATAAAATAGTTCTGCTGGTGTCTGTGCAACTGTGGTTGTGATAAGAAACCCCCACCAGACCAAGAATGTTTACGTCAGGTTTTTTTAAACTCTTGCTCAGCAACTTCAAACCACCTTAAGAAACACACGACATATTGAGAGTGGCAGGTTTTCAGAGTTTGATGAGCCTAAAAAGACACAAGGCAGAATGCCACTTCAGCGCTGAACAAAGATACCAGTATCATAATAAAGATCTGTCTTAATGGGCGTTACTTGGGAAGTTGTCAGCAGCATCACAATAATAACCACCTGTTGCAGCACGAGTTTGCTGCAAACAGGAAGTGCTCACAGGTGAGTTGGGACACTTTTGATGCTTCCATGTGGCCAAAGCACAAACAGCTACTGAGGTCAAGTTAAATCTGCTTTTTAGTAATATTACTGATGAGTATTTACAGCCCCTAAAGAGAAAATTTGGATATTTTACAGTAAAACATCTTATGAACAGATACTTTATTTTTTACTTACCGTACATACTTCTTTGAATGACCTAAGTTTGAAGTAACAATCTTTACATGTGACAGGACTCACAAGTTTGTGCATTTGAGCTTAGCCCTGCTTTGACTAGCTGTTAGCTCGTTAATCTTGTCAAAATTAAACGATTTCCCCAAACCGAGGTTGTTTAAAGAGCTGTCTACAACAGGTAAGATATTTATTCATAACTTTTTCACAGAAACCCATTTCTAACAGCCTAAAGCTTTCTGTTTGTCCTCCAATTTCATGTTTTGCTTTTTTTTTCATTCCTCCAAGTCATGTCCTGAGGCAGGACAGAAAGAATTCAGTCCTTGTAATAGCCTTTCAAAGGGTCAGCCGACCAGAGTGCAGCCAAGATGTAAGACATGAAGAAATGTCAGAAGGTTAGCACCACCACCCATTACAACACCCTGCTGGAGGAGAGCCATGATTCAAGGAAAGGTTGAATTAACGTTTAAATCATTCAACGTGGCTGACTTATTGATTGGCCGCGGGTGTAAAAGCTTCCTGGAGCCTATACTGTGGCACTGCTAGAAAACTGAGTTCATGCTCTTGTTATAATAAAAGTCAGATGGATGTTACATCTTTGACCAAACAAGCTGTTAAGTCAAAAAGGGATTCAGAAAATAAGAAAGTATGGACAGAACAGTAACTGATGGTATATTACACTTGGCTTTTGATCATGGAGGTATTAATAAGAAATTTGTTCACATTTTTACAATTCATACATGGTCTTAGTTAAAAAGGAGGTTTCTAAAAAATATTACTTAGAAAATTTTATGTTGAAAGAGAAGTTTAATGCAGTTCCTCAAGTTTATTAAGACCTTCTTGTATAGAGATTCCAGCATTTTCTGTGTTCACACCACAGCTCAGTCCTCACCTCCTTCTACAGGTGTACAGTGGAGAGCATCCTGTGCTCCAGCATCAACGTGTGGCATGGAGGCTGCACAGCTGCAGAAAGAAACGCTTTGCAGAGAGTGGTGAAGGCTGCACAGAAGATGTTGGAGTCAGTCTCTCCACCATCACAGACATCTACACCTCCAGATGCAGGAAGAGGGCCACCTGCATCATGAAGGACCACACCCACCCAGAACACACACTTTTTGCCCCGCTCCCCTCAGGAATGAGGTTGAGGAGCATTAAGTGTAGAACCACTAGACTGAGGAACAGCTTCTACCCTGAAGCTGTCTCATGAATCCCTAACCATAAAAATCACTGTAATGCCACTTTAAGTGGTGATATGTCTCTTTATCTGTGCTGCTGATTTATTTCCTTTAAGCTGCTGTTTTCATATCCATCTGCTCACAACAGACTCGTGTTCAGGCTGCTGTTTAATACACTATTATATTACATTACTATTGATCTTAAATCCTTATTTACTGTTTCTTTTTATACTTTATATTTTTGCTATTTTGGGGTGTAATGCGGGACCTTGAATACACAATTTTGTTCCACTTCATGTACCACATCCAGGATGAGAATGACAATAAAGACCCTTGAACCTTGTTGCAGTTCCTGAGTGGCAGGGGGTAGATCTTCTCCTCCTCAGCTGTGGACCAGCTCCTTAACGAGCCGCCTGCTGTATTAATGTCCGAGGCTGCCGAGGACGATGTTGAAACGTTGTCTACTGAATGGTATTCAGTGAGTGGCCAGTGTTCTTCTAGTGATTCTATAAATTAAGTTTAATCATATTTTCCTTGTGCTCCTCCCAGATGAGAACAGTTCCTGTGTCCTTCGAGTTTTGGAACCTTCCTTTATCTGAGGGTTGCCTTGGATCACTCACCTCAAGACCAGCTCCTTTCACCCTGACAGTACTGTACAACCAGAAAGATCTGCCACTCACCACAACCTCCTGGTCCAACCTGCTGCTCTCCAACCTGTGAAACTCACCTTCCTGGAAACCTGGAATATACCCTCCTCTTTGGACCTGGAAGATTAACATCCTGAGTAAGCCATCTCACTTGAATAATTCTGGTTCAAAAGATTCTTCACCTAAAACCATACTTCTCCTTCACTCTCCCTCATCCTGTTGTGATCCCTGGGTCCAGCCCTGTAAATATTTTTGTCATCATTACTTTTAATCTCTTGTCTTCCAGGGCTTCAGCTAAAATCACTCTGAGAAACACAAACGTGTCGCTCCTCCATAACCCAAAAGGCTGTCACGCAGCACATTTAATTAAAATAAATGAATTTTTGCAACCTTGATTTCACCAGGCCAGTCCTCTTGAGATCACACACCTCTTTTGTAAGAAAGGCCTGGGCCTGAAGGCAACCTGACATGTTTATGGACTGTGGGAGGAAACTGGAGTACTCTGAGAAAACTCATACAAACACAAGGAGAACAGAAAGACCCCAGGTTCCAAGCCGGGACTGAACCCAGGACCTTCTTTCTCTGAGGCAACAGTGTTAACCACTAATCCATCTCGTTGCCAAAGCTAGAATTAATAAACACTAAACCCAGGATGGTAGAACCATGAATACAAGACTTAGTAAGATAATTAGTTAAACCGTTGATTTGACTGACTTGATGGTTCATCCTCAGATGCATGCAGAAAATGATCATTTTAGTTCATCACTTTACCTTTATGATTTTATTTTATTAATTGTAAAAATGCTGCAGGTTGAGCTGGTTTCCTCATAAAGGTCAGTGTAACTTGCAAATTCTAACTCATTCACATATAAAACTATAAAAGAATGAAGACATTAACTTAAAACACTATAGGATTTATCAAAAAGGAAAGTCTTGAGCCCAGTCTTAAAACTGGACAATGTGTCAGCCTCCCGGACAGAAACTGGAAGTTGGTTCCACAAGAGAGGAGCCAGATAACTCAAAGATCTTCCTCCCATTCTGCTTTTGGAAACTCTAGGAACCAAAAGTAAACCTGCAGTCTGACAGCGAAGTGCTCTGTTAGGAAAATATGGAACAATAAGATCTGTATTATAAGATGGAGCTAGGTTGTTGAGAGCTTTGTAGGTTAGAAGTAAGATTTTGAATTCTATTCTGGATTTGCTGGTGAAGATTCTCAGTCATCCAGGGCATGATAAATTCAAAAAACGTTCAATACACGTTTTTTTAATTCTGGACTTGACAAATATTCCTTCTAGATGCTGCTGCTTTGTAACCTAACAAATAGTTTTTACCCTGATATTTTCTGAGACACTCTCATCATGCTCTTTCTACCCACTCTGGTCCACGGTTCGTCTTATCGTTTTACCTGTAGCTGTGAGATGGTGAGAGGATAGCGGTAGAGAATCCAGGTCACACTTTCACTACAAGGCGGCGTAGTCAGAGATCCTTCATACACCCAGTAGTCTCTCAGTAGTGGGTCTGGTGGCAAGTTTACCAAAGCAAAAACATGAAGAACAGGATTTATTCTTTAGCTCTACTGAACTAAAATCATACAGAACATGCTGGTTTCTGACAAAGTAATCTTCCTCTCTTGTCACAAATAAGGAGAACTTTATTTTATCATGCTGACTGAATTTCAAATAAAAGAGGAAATGAAGCGACTACCTCATTAATGATTTGAGATCAGCACTAAGTGTAAATTTGCTTCAGGAATTTATTGACTGGTTTTAGTAATAAAGACGCAAAGCAGCAGAGCCATGGATTGTTTGGAGGATATTGGGGTTAATTTACTGGTTATCATTCTTTACAACTACTGTGATTTCTCCATGTGAGTTGTTTCAGTGACCCAACATATATGTTATATTTTGGGTCCGAAGTCAAAGTTTCAAGCTCAGAAAGACCAACACCCAAAACAATCCAAGTCCAGTTACAGTCAGACACTCTGCAGGGTTAGCTCCCTTTCTAGCCTAACTTATATTAGCAGCATCAGATAATTGCTTGTAAAAGCTGGATGGTGCTGCATGTGCAACTGATTTAATGAGACACGAGCTGAGCGGTAATCAAATGTTTGAATTCAGCTCTATAAGACACAGTGTGGCAGCACAGTGTGCTACAAACATGTCAGTGTTGCATATTTTCCTGGTTTTGTTTGAATGCTGCCTTCAAACACCTTGTAACTGTGACTTTCCTTCCCTCCAGTGACTATGGTGACATTATTTACATGAACGCTCCTACAAGCACCTTAATGTCTGTCTATCTGTCTATCATGGTGCGCTAAGATTCATAACTAAAATTAGCTTTGTATAGATCTAGTAGAGTGCTGTATGAATGGGTAAATGAGGACACAGATTGTAGTGTAAAGAGCTTTGAGTGTCTTGATAAGATAGAAAGATGCTTTATAAGTACAGTCCATTTACTATAACTGGCTGTAACTACCGTCACCACCATTGCACCCTATAGTCACTGGTTAACTGGACATCATTAGCTTCACGCAGACTCTCCCACTGGTATATTTTCATCTTTGCATCACTTCTTGGTCTGCTGACTTCATACATCTCCTCCTACGCGTCACTACGTGAGTGCAGCTCTCAGGACATTATTACCTGCAGTGTCCCCTCACTGAGGACTGAACTTGGCAAAAGGGTCTTCTCCTACTCCGCTCCTGTTTCCTTGAATATCTTACAAAAAGATCTGAAGCTCTCAACCTTGACCTCTCTAGTGGCTTCAAACATCTGCTAAGTTCATGGGAAAACCCATTGAAGAACATGTTCTTGTTTTTAGTATTTTACATCGCTTTACAACCTAGCTGTTTATGTTTAAACTTTTTTATACTATTTTCTTTCATTTGTTCTTCTCAATTTGTATGTTTTCTTTTATGATTGTCCACTGTTGTCATCACTCTTTGTTAAAATCTGGTCTCTCTTGTAAATGAGTCCCCGAGGCTCAATGTATTAACCTGTCTAAATAAAGGTTGAAAAAAAAATATCTTCAGGTTTTCAGCTTTCATGGTTAAATATTTGTTAGAATTTGCTTACATTACATTTGAAAGCTGGATGATGTTGCTTTAATGATGCATATACAATTGTGATGTGCAAAGCTGCAGGTTTTTTGGATTGTTATAACCTCGAGTTTTACTATGAAGTTCTAAATCTGTAAGGTTTGCTCAGAGTGGTGGTATTTAAAATATAATCAGAGTCAGAGTCAGAGTCAGAGTTTCTTTATTGTCATTCGCACCTCATGTGGTACATGTGGTGGAGCGAAATTATGTACACGGGGTCCATAATTATGTACATAATTGGAGGCAGTGAAAGAATTGATTATGTTCTTATGTATTTCCAGGCATCTTGATACAACAAAGCTGCCTAATAATGAACAGAAATACCCAAAACGACCATATATACTTTTCAAGAAATGAAACTCCCTTTAATTTTTTACATTCTTTATTTCCTATTTTCACTTCCTGTCTGTATAATCCTGTAGGTTTCATTAAAATCTAATTACTGCTTTAGTTTGAATATTCATGATACATAAAATAAATCAAACTATTTTGGTCTTACCAGGTAGGAGAGTGTTGGGGTTGAAACATGGGATTACTTTGCTCTTCCCCTGATAGAAGCACATATAAATATGTTGTGTCAGATGTAACATAGATAATAAAATCAAAGATCATTTGTCATCCTGTGATCATCAGACTGCTCTCACCTTGTACTGAAGGTCCTGTAGAACTTCAGTGATGGCCTTCAGACCCAGATGCTCTTTGCCAATCTTATAACAAGAAATAAACAGACATGTATTTTGGGTTTCAGTGCACACTTGGTGGTTGTTTTACAATCATGTTTTCAGCACAGATAAGTTAGAGGTTAAGTTATTGCATGGGGTGAAAGCAGGACGTACAGAGGGTGAAGAAAACAAGACGTCTGAGGTTGAAAGTAAGACTTTAAATACCTCATGAGGTCGAGAATGTTTGGGTTCAAAAGAAAAATGAGAAGGACAACCATTGTTTAGGTGTGGTTTCCTCAGCTGTGACTATTCACATCATCCTAGAGCCAAGTCATTTCTCTGTTTTTATTCCTCTAACATGAATCAAAGGTTTCAAAGGTTTCCTGGCAGGAGCACAGTCTGTTGTTCTTTCTGGAAGTTATTGGGAAAAGAGGGACGTTAACACATGCACGGTTCACGACCGTAAAACCCTTTTCAGCCCTAAGATTGGTGGGTCAAACTAATCTAGACGCAGCTTATAATGAAAAGATGGTCAATGTATTTAAGTTATCTTCTTAAAAAGTCAGTGTTTTACAATGAACACATTGGAGCGGAATATAAAACTTTACGTCTCACAATGCTTTAAAGAAATGTGCTATCTCAAACAATTACTGTTAACTTCAACAAGCTCAAGCTAATCAGAAAGGAAAAGTAGGGAAGTGATTTACTTTTTCAAGCAAAACTTTAGATTTATGTTCATCATCATTGATTTAAAAAAACAATTATTGCCATTTTCAAAGTATTCAATGTAATGTTATGAAGAAAGGTAAAATAAAAAGTAAAATGAAGTAAGAAATAAAATCTGCACAATTTTTTACTCAAATCAATGGAAAATCTGTCTTAAAATTTGTGACCGGATGCCAACCACCATGCGTGCTTGTTTACTGTACCCATGGAAACAGCTAAAGTGACTGAAACATGTCAACGATGACCATGTCCATCAAAGAGCTGTTTGGGATCAAGACGTTTGCAAGTTGTGACGTGTTGGTACGTATTTACATTTCCTGAGTCTTCAGCTGTGCTTTGTTTACATTGAGTGTGGACCCACATTTCAGAATTGCTTATCAATAAATCTGGAAAACTGCTGGAATAAGTGCTTTCAAACTGCATCATTTGACATAATGTCAGTTTATATATATATATATATATATTTTTTTTTTTTTTTTTTTTTCCCGTCAGTTCAGAATAAAGGGACGAGACAGCCCCTGGTTTACTCCAGAGCTAGCTGACCTCCTGCACAGGAGAGACCATCTTTGGGCCACAGTGAGAAAATCTGGCTCAGACACTGATTGGTTGAGTTTTCGACAGATGAGGAATAAATGCACAACTGCTGTCAAAGCAGCAAAACGCAACTATTTCTTATCTCAGACCTCCAAAAATCTAAATGACCCTAACAGATTCTGGAAAACCATCAAATCTCTCAGGCAGCTCCCAATCATCTGACCTCCCATCACAACTTCTCATTAACTCTGTTCCTGTGTCAAATAAGCACGAGATCCTGAACTGTTTAAACAAACATTTTGTTGCTTCTATTTCTTTATTTGACACATTTACTAATGGAAAATCAGCCACTTCACTTAATAATCAAACTTCTACAAATCAAATCCCTCCCTACAAGTCAATCCTCAGTTAATCACACCTTCTCTTTTTCTCCATTCTCAGTCAGTGAGGTCAATAAACTGTTAAAAGATCTTGATCCTAAAAAATCTGCAGGTCCAGATGAACTTCCACCTTATTTCTTAAGGCTGGCTGCTCATATCATCACAGTCCCTGTGACCCACATCTTCAATCTCTCCATAAGACAAAACTCCATTCCAGACACTCAATGGGATTTACCTGTCTAAATAAAGGTTGAATGAATGAATAAATATATATATCATTTTCAATGATTACCTTTAATTTAGGCGCACCTAATGAAGTTCAAATAAGATTTTAACTCACTAAAAATTTTGCATTTACATTCTGAAACACACATTTGTTTGTCCTAGAGTTTTTCATACACCTCTACAAAAGTCTGTAAAAGAAGCAATTTGGCCTGCCTCATTTAAAAATATACACTTCATCCAAAATGTTAAAATTGTTGCTTTTGTTGACATTTGTTTCAAAACATATGTATGCATTACTCTTGTTCTCATATAAAACAAGTCAAACATACACACATTTAAATATGTTGTAATTCAATGTATAAATCTAGGTATATTGCATTGGGAAACCATTCTTGAGGACTCAGATTCGTTAAATCTGGGAGGAAAACTCACCAAACCAACATTAATTGGGTCACACTGGTCTCTGGTTCATGCTTAGGATGTTTACCTGCACAAACAGTGCTATGATGAGAACTCCATTCTTCTTCCCCAGAGCATCCTCTAATGAGTTGAACAAAGTACTGTTCCAGTGAATCAGATGGAGCTGTGCAGAAGAAAAAAAAAAAAACACACGATCCATGACTGAAAAGTAAACTGATGTGCAAAGTATGAGGCACATCTGTTAGCAGGTTAAAATATATAAACATTATTATAAATACTGGCTGCTGGCTTTTTAAAGTGTGTGTAAAGAAAGAAAATTGCAAAGCTTCTAAATCCTGAAAATGTGTAGGATCTCCTCCTTGAATTGCCACCGTATTGTGGTAGAGGAGTTTGTGCGCCTGAATGAGCCTATAGGAGCTATGCTGTCTGCGGCAATTTTAATTGTCCCTACTAGGGTCTCCCAAGGCAGAATGGTTCTAAGTGACAAGCTGGACAGAGAGTGATTCAGAAAACTCTTATGGACAGAAACAAACAAGGAACTCTGTGTCTCTTGCCCAGACGTATGTTGCCCCACCCTGGAACAAGGCTTGGGGGAGGGGCTCGTTGGCAAGCGCCTGGTGACCGGGTCTCTACCCAATGGGCCCGGTCAGGCTCAGCCCAAATTATCAACATGGGTTTGCCTTCCTGTGGACCCAACACCTGCAACAGGGATCATGTGAGTCAGGTGCATGAATTCATGGGCAGTGGCCTAAGGCGGGTACCTTGTGATTGTGGCTTGCCAAAGCTGGTTCTTGGGACATGGAACAGGACTTTTCTGGCAGGGAAGGAGCCTGAGCTTTTGCGTGAGGTTGAGAGGTACTGACTAGATATAGTTTGGCTCACCTTGATGCACAGCATGGGCTGGAACCAATCTCCTTGAGAGGGGCTGGACCTTATTCCACTCTGGAGTCGCCAATGGTGAAAGGCGCCGAGCTGGTGTGGGTCTACTCTTAGCCCCTGACTTGGTGCTTGTGTGTTGGAGTTTTCCCTGGTAGATGAGAGGGTAGCTTCCCTTCGCCTTTGGGTGGGGAGACAGGATCTGACTGTTGTTTGTGCTTATGCGCCAAACGGCGTTCAGAGTATCTGGCCTTCTTGGAGTCCTTGGCAGGGGTGCTGGAAGGTGCACCAGCTGGGGACTCCTTTATTCTGCTTATGGACTTCAATGCCCATGTGGGTAACGACAGTGTGACTTGGAGGGGTATGATTGGGAGGAACGGTCTCTCTGATCTGAACTCGAGCGGTGTTCTGTTGTTGGACTTCTGTGCTAGTCATAGTTTGTCCATAACCATACCATACCATTTTATTTATAAAGCACTTAAAACAGCGACAAGGCCAACCAAAGTGCTGTACAGACAGAACAACAGTTAACACACAAAGCAACATACAAAATGAAGTAAATCAGAATTTAGACATAAAAACGATGTAGATAATAAATATGACGACTAACCTGTGTGAAGCATACAGGTTCAAAACACAGATCATCTGGTGTTGAAAGCTACTGAGTAGTAGTGGGTTTTTAAACAGGATTTTAAAACCGAGAGGGAGGGGGCTTGTCTGACAAGCAGAGGTAACTCGTTCCAAAGTCTTGGGCCTGCTACAGAGAAGGCCCTGTCAGCTCTGCGCTTAAGATGAGTTCCTGGAACTGTGAGGAGCAACTGGTCCGCTGACCTCAGGGAACGTGGTGGGACATACGGCTGTAGCAGATCAGAGAGATGGGGGGGGGGGGGGGGGGTAAAACTGTTCAGCGATTTGTAGACATACAGGAGTATTTTGAACTGGATTTGAAGGTGAACCGGTAGCCAGTGCAGTGAGGCCAAAACTAGTGTAATGTGCTCTCTTTTGCCTGTACTGGTTAAAAATTGGGCTGCTGCGTTCTGGACCATTCTGGACCATCACGAACATCATGTTCAAGCATAAGGGTGTCCATAAGTGCACTTGGCACCAGGACGCCCTAGGTTGTAGATCAATGTTGACTGTAGTCGTGTCATCTGATTTGCGGCCATTTGTTTTGGACACTCGGGCGAAGAGAGGAGCTGAGCTGTCAACTGATCACCACCTGGTAGTTAGTTGGATCAGATGGCGGGGGAAGATGCCAGATAGACCCAGTAGACCAAAACGTGTAGTGAGGGTTTGCTGGGAACGCCTGGCAGAAGAACCTATCAGAGAGATCTTCAACTCATGCCTCCGGGAGAGCTTTAACCACATCCCAGCTGAAGCAGGGAACAATGAGTCAGAGTGGGCCATGTTCTGTGAATCAATTGTTCAAGTGGCTGCCTTGAGTTGTGGCCGCAAGGTTGTCTGTGCTTCTCGCGGTGGCCATCCTTGAACTCGGTGGTGGACAACCCGGGTTATGGTGGCTGTAAGCTGAGGAAGGAGTCCTATCGGTCCTTGTTGGCCAGTGGGATTCCGGAGGCAGCTGAGGAGTACCGCAGGGCCAAGCGGTCGCAGCCTTGGCTGTTACTGAAGCAAAAGCTCAGTAGTGGGAGGAATTCAGTGAGACCCTGGATAATGACTCTCGGTCGACTCCGAGAAGATTCTGGCAAATCATCAGGTGGCTGAGGAGGAGAAAGCAGCGCTTTACTAACACTGTGTTCAGTGAAAGTGGGGTGCTGTTGACCTCAACCAGCAATGTTGTCGAGAGGTGGAAGGAATACTTCTCAGACCTTCTTAATCCCACTGGTACGTCTTCCATGAAGGAAGCTGAATCGGGGGACTTCGGAGTTGGTCTGTCCATAACCGTGGCTGAGGTCACAAGGTAGTCAAAAAGCTCCACAGCGGTAGGGTTCCGAGGGTGGATGAGATTCATCCTGATTTCCTTAAGGCTCTGGATGTTGTGGGGCTGTCTTGGTTGACACACTTTTGCAATATCACATGGACATCGAGGGCAGTGCCACTGGATTGGCAGACTGGGGTGGTAGTTCCCCTCTTCAAAAATGGGGACTGGAGGGTGTGCTCCAGTAACAGGGGCATCACTCTCCTCAGCCTCCCTGGTAAGGTCTATTCAGGGGTACTGGAGAAGCAAGTCTGATCAGTGGTCAAACCTCAGATCCAGGAGGAACAATGCGGATTCCATCCTGGCTATAGAACAATGGACCAGCTCTTTACCCACACTAGGGTCCTTGAGGGGTCATGGGAGTTTGCCCACCCAGTCTACATGTGTTTTGTGGACTTAGAGAAGGCATTTGACCGTGTTCCTTGGGGTACACTGTGGTAAGGGCTCCGTGAGTATGGGATTGGGGGCCCGTTGTTATTGGCTGTTCAGTCACTATACAAGCAGTGCAAGAGTTTGGTTTGCATTGTTGGTAGTAAGTTGGACCCCTTCAGAGTGAGAGTTGGACTCTGCCAAGGCTGCCCATTGTCACCGATTCTGTTTATAACTTTTATGGACAGAATTTTTTGGTGCAGCCAGCTGGCAGAGAGATTCAGGTTTGGTGGACTCAGGATTCCATTTCTGAACTTTGCAGATGATGTGGTCCTGTTGTCATCATCGTGCCATGATCTTCAGCTCTCACTGGAGCGGTTCACAGCCAAGTGTGAAGCAGCTGGGATGAGAATCAGCACCTCCAAATTTGAGGCCATGGTCCTCAACCGGAAAAGGGTGGATTGCTCTCTTCAGGTCAAGGGTGAGGTTCTACCTCAGGTTGAGGAGATCTAGAATCTTGGGGTTTTGTTCACGAGTGAGGGAAGAATGGAGCATGAAATTGACAGATGGATTGGTGCAGCATCTGTAGTATTGCGAACTCTGTACCGATCCGTTGTGGTGAAGATGGAGCTGAGCTGAAAAGCAAAGTTCTCTGTTTACCGGTCGGTCTATGTTCCTACCCTCACCTATGGTCACAAGCTCTGGGTAGTGATCGAAAGAATGAGATTGTGGTTACAGGCGGTTGAAATGAGTTTCCTCCACAAAGTGGCTGCGCTCTCCCTTAGAGATAGGGAGAGAAGTTCAGTTATCCGGGAGAGAATCAGAGTAGAACCACTGCTCCTCCACATCAAGAGGAGCCAGCTGAGGTGGTTTGGTCATCTGGTAAGAATGCCTCCTGGGCGCCTCATTAGGGAGGTGCTTCGGGCATGTCCAACTGAGAGGAGACCCCAGGGAAGACCCAGGACACGCTGGAGAGACTATGTTTCTCCGTTGGCCAGGGAACATCTTGGAGTCCTCCCAGAAGAGCTGGAAGAGGTGGCTGTGGAAAGAGATGTCTGGACCTTCCTGCTCAAGCTGCTGCCCCATGACCCAATTTCGGAAAAAAGCAGAAGATAATGGATGGATGGATGGATGGATGGATGGATGGATGGATGGATGGATG
>NC_056506.1:20568077-20576092 GCF_014905685.2 Nematolebias whitei | reverse complement strand
ATGGATGGATGGATGGATGGATGGATGGATGGATGGATGGATGGATGATCTCCTTTATCTCAGTAGCTGTCAGCCATTTGTTTTCTAGCAGTTCATAAAAAATAACATTGAAAGTATGTTAACAATGTAAAAAAAGGTCATATTTATTGAAAAACTGTAGATTACAAATATTAAAAAGGACGGGAGAGTCCAGTTTGGTAAAATTACACCGTGTTAAAAAATGATAATTGTCAGAAAAACAGTTTAGTTTTGAGGCACAGAAAATAAAAAAATATTTAGGCCAGGGGCACTAACCTGGTCTCAGTCAGCTTCATCAAACATTTTCATGGGATTTGCTAACATAAATCCATCCATCCTTTATCTTTTACCCGCCTCTTCCATTTTGGATCACGGGGGTCGCCGGTGCCCATGTACAGCAATCACTGTGCGAGGGTACACCCTGGATGAGTCGCAAGTCAATCACAGGGATACATAGAGACAAACGAGACAAACAACCATTCACTCTCTCACTCTCACCTAGGGACAATTTAGAGTTACCAATCAGCCTAACATGCATGTTTTTCGTCTGTGGAAGGAAACCGGAGTACCGGGAGAAATCCCACACATGCACGGAAAGTACATGCAATTTCCACCCAGAAAGGTCCCATGACCAGGATTTGAACCAAGGACCTGCTCACTGAGAGGCAGCAGCTCTACCAGTTGCGCCACCGTGCTACCACTAACATAAATATATAAATAAATATATCCATCCATTATCCAACATTTTTCAGTCCGGTCATCTAGACAGTTTCTTTTTTTGTGCTGAAACGTTTCGCCTTCGGTCTGGAAGGCTTCATCAGTCAAGGAAACACACAACAAAATTGATTCTTCTCCCAACAGCTTACTACAAAGTGGAACAAACCAGTTCTGCTTGTGATAAGATGGTCTCTTTGGTACGCACCCTCCTACATTGCCGGCCCTCTTCCTTGTTGACATACAGTCAGTGACTGAAAAATGTTGGATTGTATACCTGGATTATTGAGCATGGACTTTGTTGTTTTCAACCAGTTTGAGGGCTCTCTCCCTCACACCTAGGGACAATTTAGAGTTACCAATCAGTCTAACATGCATGTTTTTGGTCAGTGGGAGGAAACTGGAGTACCTGAAGGAAACACATGCATGCACGGAGAGAACATGCAAACTCCTCACAGAAAGGTCCCTGGCCGGATTTGAGCCAGCGACCTTCTTGCTGAGAGGTAGCATCTCTACCAACTGTGCCACCATGCCGTCCTGCTGCTTTAGTATTCACAATAATTCAGTTTAGGCAGCACATCTTTTTCTCTATAATCTACATTAATTTATTTTAGGTGATGCAGCTTTTCTAGCCTTTACAGAAATCATTTGTTTACACAGCCAAGACTAGAATTTTTTTTTAAAGAGTTTAGAGAAAATTGTGTAAGGAGTTTTAAATTATCCATCCATTATCCTCTGCTTGGTCCAGAGATGAGTCGCGGTGGCAGCAGCTCAAGAAGGGAAGCCCAGACATGTCTTTCCCCAGGCATCTCCTCTAACTCTTCTGGGAGGACCACCAAGGTGTTCACTCACAACACTATACGTTTGGATCTACTAGGTCTGTCTGGCATCTTTTCCCACCATCTCACAACTCACCAAAAGGTGGTGATCAGTTGACAGCTCATCTCCTCTCTTCACCTAAGTGTCCAAAACATACAGTTGTAGATCAGATAACAGAATTACAATTTTGATTATCGATTTGCACCCTAGGGCATCCTTGTGCTATGTGCACTTATGGACACCCTCATGTTTGAACATGGTGTTCGTGATGGGCAAACTATGACTAGCACAGAAGTCCAACATCCAACAACAGAACACTGCTCGGGTTCAGTTCAGAGAAGCCGTTCTTCTCAGTCATGCCCTTCCAGGTCTCACTGTTGTTACCCACATTGGCATTGAAGTCTCCCAGCAGAATAGAGGAGTCCCCAGTTGGAGCACCTTCCAGCACCCTTTACTAAGGACTCCAAGAGGGCTGGGTACTCTGAATTGCAGGTTGGCGTGTAGGCACAAACAACAGTCAGATCCTGTTTCCCCACCTGATGGTGCAGAGAAGCTACCCTCTCATCTACTGGAGAAAACTCCAACACACAGGCACCAAGTCGGGGAGCTAAGAGTACCGGTAGACCCACACCAGGTCAGCACCTCTCACCATGGGCAACTCCAGAGTGGAATAATGTTTCGCAGCTCTGAAGGAGGTTGTTTCCAGAGGCCATGCTGTACATCGAGGTGAGCTCAATTATTTCTAGTCTGTACCGCTCAACCTCACACAGAAGCTCAGGCTCATTCTCTACTAGAGAGGTGACATTTCATGCCCCAAAAGCCAGCTTTGGTAAGCCAGGATCAGAGCGCCAAGGGTCTTGGCTACAACCCATAACACTTTGCACCCTGGGCCCTTTGCACTTTGGGCGCACAAGACGGCAGACCCATGTTGCTCCTTTAAGCTGAGCCCGATCGGCCTTGTGGGTAGAGACCCAGTCACCAGGTGCTCGCTGAGGAGCCACTCCCCCAGGCTTGGCTCCAGGTTGGAGCCCCTGTAAACCACATCTGGGCAAATGACACTGAGCTCATTGCTTTTGTCTGTCCATTCAAGTCTTTGGAATCGCTCTTTATCTGGCCTGTCACCTAGGACCAATCTGCTTTCACAGTCCCTACCAGGGCAAATTGCCCCGACAGCATAGCTGCTAGAATCATTCATGAGCACAAACTCCTCCACTACAATAAGGTAGCAATTTAAGGAGGAGGTTGAGTGTAAAAAATAGTGGTCGTGTTTGTAAAAGTGACATCTGGTAGTACTTCTGGTAGTACTAACTGTTATTTGCAACAAACTGGATATTGTCAATTCCCTGCATCGTCTAAATTACTAAGGCTGCAGAAATTTCAAAGACAGGAAAAACCACCAGTAAACCACCTTTTTATTGATTCTGAGGGTCTTTAAAATAAAGCTGATTAGGATTCATATGTTCAAAACATTTTAACAATAGGTTCAGTTACGCCACGCAATTGCACCAGACACATGATGGAACTACAAATATTTAACACTTCTTTCTGTTTTTGTAAAAATAAAAAAATTAAAGTCTGAGTTGTCTGTAATTTATTTTTATGCATGATGCATAAAAGTCGATATGTTAAAAAAAAATCCCGTATAAGATGTCAGAATTGATTATTTAAAAAGAAGTACATAATGTATCTTGTGTTCAAGGACAAACCAAGCTACATTGCTATCTGTAGAAGGACAAATGCCAGAAGTATAAACACTTGAGCACTGTTGTCTTTAGAGAAGGTTGTGCTCCCTGATCTTTTCCCCCTTTCTGTCTGTGTTTGCTCTGTGTACCTCCATAGGGAAAGCCTTGAAGTTCACTGTGTGCTCTGATCCTCTTTGGTTCTCTTTGCCCCAGTGGAATCGGACCTCATGAAGCTCGTACTCATGACTTCTCGGCAGCGGACCCCCAGTAACCACTAACAGCAAAACAGGAAACCACATGAGCAAACAAACACAGAAAACACAAAGTAAGTCATAATGAAAGTGAGACAAAGTGGTCATTTGTGATGAAACAGTTGTGAAATTTGTTAAACCTTTGACGCATGGATTATTCACTTAGAAACGTCTACAACTGATGTTCAAAACTAAATATCCATTTCACTTTCTCAGCACATCTTAAGTTAAAATGTGTCATGTCTCCTGCGAGTCACCTGACTTGGACTTGAGAAGGATGCAGACAGTGTGTCCATCGTTGACGACTTCACAGTCACGACACACCACGTAGTTTGGTGATAAACCAACATCCAGAAGGGTGGGGTCATACTGAGCCTCCCTAGAGTTCAGATTTATGGGAGACTGGTATTCACCATTGGCTGCCGGGAAATGAAGTCCCCATTCTACACCTGAGGGTTGAAACAACCAACATGAAGAATGGTTATGTATCATGAAATAAGTGTGTTCTGGTGGTTAAACTGGTTGTTTTGGTTGATTAAACTGGTCGGTAAAGCACAATGCAATATAAGATCTGGTGATGTGTCTTTAATTTATGCTGCCAAAATTTGAAGTTAAACAGTCCATTTCACTGTTTCATCTCTCTGTCTTTGATCACAATATTGTTCAATAATTGATTAGGACTGTATTGTTATATTTAGAGCAAATACTTTCTGCTGTCAGGTCATGGATGTAAGAACTGTCTCAGTCCTGTGTGAGTTTTTACTACATATTAAATTAATAAAATCCAGTCTCAGTTATTGTTTTCTACCAATAGAACATAGTTTACAGAAACTGCCATGTTGTATTTTTGGAACCAGAGCTTCACGTCCTACCTGCTCCCCTACTAACAATCATGGTGTCGCATGACTTTACTTTTAAGCTTGAAATAACAATTTACAGCTAAACATATTAAAAATAATTTCATTTGAACATACAACAGCAAGGTAAGATGTGTGTGTGTTTCTCCATTAAGAGGACGTATCTTCACTGATGGTGTTTTGTTTGGTTGATATTAGAGTTTGACTGGAATCAATTTAGTTTCATCTAATGGCTGTGCAACCACACTGAACATTCACACATCTTCAAAAAACACTAATTGAAATTAGGCATCTTATACTCCAAACAAACTTTTTTATTTATTTATAGAGAAATTGCACATGCCTCTCATTATCTGGACCACTCAAACTAAAGTAGGAAAACAAAATTCAGATAATTTTACAATTTAACCCTGTGGTTTTTCCAACAAAATCATAGAAGTCTAAAATTTGTATTTTAAAAGTCTTGCAAAAATTACAATGGTCCTAGCATCTGTCCATCCATCTATCCATCTTCAATTCAATTCAGTTTATTTATATAGCGCCAAGTCACAACAGAACCATCTCAGGTTACTGAACAGAAATATTCATATACATAAAAAGTAAGTATCCACAGTCTGGTCGTGGAGACATGACCAGAAGAAAAACCCAGATGCCCATCACCCCAGCAACACGATCCAGCACCTCCTGAGGGATCCCAAGACAATCTCAGGCCAGAGAGGAAAAATAATTTCTCAGTGAGTTTTGCGTCTTCCCAGGGCTCTCTCTCTCTCTCCAGCGGGGACATGCCCGTAAAACCTCCAAAAGGAGGTGTCTAGGAGGCATGCTAAGAGCCAGAGCCACCTCAAATGGCTCTTTTGATGTGAAGAAGTAGCAGCTTTATTCCAAGCATCTCATTCTAAGAAGACCGGGTAATGTGAACTGCTGTTTGATGCATAGCATGAACAATAATCAGAACCTTCCCTCCAGCCAACAGCTTAAAGTTGTGGAGATACAACGTTCTTGTTCAGTGGGAAAAACTCCAACACCCAGGCATTCAGCCAGGTGTTGTATGTATACCCACACCCGCTCAACGTCTCTCTCCCTGGGCAACTTCAGTGTATTAAAAAGTCCAGCACCTCACCAGGGTTACACAGCCGAAGTTGTACGCAGAGGTGAGCCCGGCAGGCTCCACAAGCTCCAGCTCTTTAGCCTTATCCTTGACATTTTATTATCCTTGAGCTAGTTTGTGCCATGAATGTCTTTCCCAGGAACCCTACTATCATCTGCTGTCCAGTTTTCACTGACCCTGATGGTCCTCCTCAAATGTGGTGGGCCCACATGGAGGTGGAATCATGTCCTTTTTTTAAGACTTGAACCAACTGAGCCCCAGAAATCAAGGCTTGACTGCCTGGTGCTCATCCACCAGGTGCTTGAAGCTCCCACCCAGGCCTGGCTCCAGGGTGGTGTTCTGGTTTCCTTAATCTGGGTGAAGTATCTTGATGTATTTCTTGTTTATTCATCCAAGTTTTGGAGTCACTCATGGTCTGATGCCTCCCCCCGAGGCCAGTTTGCCATGAGAGACCTACCAGGGGCTGATGCCCCAGACCACATAGCCTCCAGTATAACTGGAGTTCTCAAACCCTTGTTAAGGTGGTGATTTTGTGAGGGGCAGTCCTAAAAACATGATGCTGAACATGTTGTTCTTTAAAAGCTGCCATAGCTGTAGTGGAACATGAAAAAATATTTTACATTAATTCACATTACAAGCTCAAATAAACCTAAAACAACGACACACGCATCATGCTGTTTGAAGTAAAAAGATTAATTTTACTCTGGTTAGACATCTAAATGGATGTGGATTGAAGTTTTCTGAATATGAGAAATAAACGTTTCTTCTCAGCTAGCACTGCAACTCAGCTGCTCTTCAAGTCACTGATATAATACAATTTTGCATGACTTGATATTCAATGCTACTAAATGATACAATGAATCTTACATCAGAATTTCCTGCTGGGAAGTTTCTTTTGGAAAGTAATAATTTCATAAGAAATGTATGGGTACACAGTCCTACTTCCCTCCTCCAATAGCCCCCCGCCTGCTTCCTTTCTACATCTAGCAAGACTTCTTGTTGAGATGGTGGCGATGAGTTTTGTGCACCTTAAAACCAAACGAAACAGGTCATGGTTGCAAAAAGAGGGTCAGGACTTCCTATCTGGGACAAGAAAAAACTGTAAGCCTTCAGAAGCTGCAGCAGCTTGAGGTATTGTTAATGTATTCAACCATTTAGTGGCAGCTGGAAACCAACTCTGAGAGAGAGTTCTGCAATCGTCTCCAGTTTTATTGCTCTGACAGACGGTGATGACCAGGCACAGAAAGTGACACAAAACCGAAAATCTGGCTTCACTTCTGCTTTGAGGTAAACACAATAGTACTGTGAGAGCAGAGTAAAATGTGTTGAACTCGAGAACCAAAACCCTTTTTTACTCAAATAGCACACAGAGTCCTTTAGGCTTTGCCTTTCTGCAGTAGAGACAGACTCTCCACAGAAGCTGACCATTCTTGCTGCAGCGTAGAGCGGAGGGGGTGATGTGACATTCCCTCTTTCCTCAGCAACGAGAGCCATGACAACAAGTTTCTGTACAGCACTGAAAAGGCAGTGCAAAACTCTCTGTGCATTCATGTTTTCAAGGCTGAGGATAAACTTTTGGTTCACAGTTTGCACTTAACCATGTGAAAGAGAACATGAGTATGTTATCTGCTCATGTGAAATTATGGTTACCATCAACATTTCCCTTTCCCGCTGATCAAAAAACCTTTGCTTTTCATCACACTGAGAAAACAGATGAACATTTTACCTTAAATGCTGCCGAGTTTACATGTACAGCCAAAACACATGATGCAGATCAAAAATTGCATGTTAAATCATTTACTTTTAGAGAATTAACTGCCTTTGGTGGCATAATTTGTCCATTGGCATCACTGTGCAGTGATCTTCAGCTCTCACTGGAGCGGTTCGCAGACGGGTGTGAAGCGGATGGGATGAGGATCAGCACCTCCAAATCTGAGACCATGGTCCTCAGTTGGAAGAAGGTGAAACCGCTGGGAGTTAAGTTCTGTCTCAAGTGGAGCAGTTAAAGTTTGTATCTCAAGGTTTTCCTGATGCACGCTCAATAATTTTTGTTCATGGGTGAGGAAAAAATGGAGTGTGAGATTGTCAGACAGATCGGTGCAGCATCTGCAGTATTGTGGACCCTGGGCCGGTCCATTGTGGTGAAGAGGGAGTTGAGCTGTAAGACAGAGCTCTCTGTTTACTGATGGGTCTACGTTCCTACCCTCACCTATGTCCACAAATTCTGGTAAGGATACACCTGGGCCCCTCCCTAGGGATGTGCTTCAGTCATGTCCAACTATAGGAGCCCTCGGGGAAAGTCCAAGACACGCTGGAGAGACTATGTCTTTTGGATGGCCCAGGAACACCTTGGAATCCTCCCAGAAGAGCTGGAAGAGGTGGCTGGGGAAAGAAAAGTCTGGGCCTCCCTGCTCAAGCTGCTGCCCCATGACCTGACTCTGGAACAAGCAGAAGCTGATGGATTGATGGATGGATGGATTGATGGATGGATGGATGGATGGATGGATGGATGGATGGATGGATGGATGGATGAATGGATGGATGGATGGATGGATGGATGGATGAT
>NC_056506.1:20545544-20558077 GCF_014905685.2 Nematolebias whitei | reverse complement strand
TCTGCGGTCTACACTCATCTCCAGGCCAGCGGTCACTCTTTCAAGGATGAAGATGTTCACATCCTGGACAGAGAGGAACGATGGTTTGAGAGAGGAGTAAAGGAGGCCATCTTTGTGAAAAGAAACCGTCCATCGTTAAACGGGTGGAGGCCTCCGGGTTCAACTGTCCCCCTCTTACAATGCTGTGATTGCTAGTATCATTCAGCCCTCTGTGAGTAGTAAACAGCCATCAGTGTGCTAATGACCCATTGTTAGGCTGATGGTCTTTCTTGAGCATGTGATCAGCTGGTTTTGGTTGTCAGCAGCAAACTGGTTGATCCACTCTGAGAAGGTGCTATTTAAGAGACTGAGCTGAATACAGCACCTCAGATTGAAGAAGTCTCTTGGATGAGAGACGAAACGTTTCTACTTTTTTTATTTTAGTTTTTTTTTTTTTTTTTTGAATGTCCAGAGGACCAGATTGAACTTTTTTAGATTTTTCTACCTGGATTATTGAGCATGCATCAGGAAACTATCACTATTTAATGTGGTGGGAAGCTTTTTGTATCCTTTCAGAAATGTCTGTATAAACCACAACTTTAATTTGCTATGGGGGGAAGTTTGTTTTTAGTGAAGTCTGTTACATTTTAAGAATCTGCCTTTAATAAACCATAAACTTGTTAAATTATGCTGCAGACCGCAGCTCTGATATAAACCATGGAGACAGCTGTATACGTTTTATAAAAGACTGAAAGCCTTTGAAATTTGTTCTATTGAAACAGTAATTTATATCGGTGGTCAGCATAAAAAACGGTATATCTGTGAACCAAAAAATATGTAAAAATATCAATTTGTTTAATATGGTATCATTTCAAAAACATGGAGCTAAAACGTCTCCAGACTTTAATGCTTACACAGCAGGAATCACACAGATTACATTAAGCACTTTTAATAAAAGTCTAAACTGTGTTATATCTATATTTAATGCACTCTATTTTGTCATGGAATACAACTATTTGTAACACAAACTGTTCATAATAATGTGTCTGCTAATTAAGTCCATAACATAATATTTGATCACATGAAAACTAAATAGCTTTAGTCAATATTTAGTTTTAACCATGTGTATTCTCAGGTTTCATTTGATAAGGTTTTTGTTTTTCTGCTCCAAAATGTATATTTCTTTGGTTATTAAATACAGACTTGTCATCTTTTTAGCTCTTCTTTTTGCAGCCTAATGTAGATAGTCTCGTTTGTACAGCTGTTTTTTATCTGCCTTTAATTGTATCTGGTTATGAACCGCAGTAATTGGACTTAGGTGGGGCCTTGTTGAATCGAAGCAAATAGTTTTATGCAACTGAGTAAAAAAAATCTGACTGTTCTAGTTTTCTTGGTGTTAATCACTGAATGTCACTTTAAAGACTCTGTCGTCTTATTAACTTTTAGCCTCGTCTTCCTGTCAGATTCTCAATGTTGGTTCTTTCACAGGACTAGTTAGAACTGCTGATTAAACTACATCTTTTCACTCGTTCAGTTATCTTAAAGCTGAAGAATGAGGAAACATTGCCGGTCCGTCTGATTTATGAGATTTGAAGTACATGCAGGAAACCTTTCTGCTGTCAGACTCCTTTAGCTGTCCATGGCAGATATATTTTTAGTTGCATGATCCAGACTTTTTCTTCTTAGCCATTTCACACTTCAGTCCAATTTACGCTTTATAAGCTTAACTAAACTTTGGGTCTTTTCTGCTTAGTTTAAGAGTTGCATTTTTCTCTGGCCAATTATATGTCTCTGTTCAAGATAAATGGTTTTCTGAGTCCGTGTCGTCAATGGTATTTTCTTAAATGTGCAATTTATTGTCTGCTGCCTACTGACAAAAATGTCTTGGTGTTCTGAGCGTGCCGTGTTTTAACAATCCATCTTCCCAAATTCTTCCTCTTGTAAAAGTCCTGAAACAATCCTTGCATTACATTTAAAATTATTTCAGTCTCCATGTATTTATAATGCAACACAGGAGCTTTGGCTCACAGAAAAAACAACTTCTGTTCAACTGTTTTGATGTATGAATAAATATATAAAGTAACTGTCTTGTTATTTGGACTCGGGGCCTCCAACAAGGCTGTCCAGAGATGCTGAATCCAAGCAGGAAATTATAGCCTTTGCTATGTTCAAAAATAGGCCTCTGAGGAACAACTTCAGCGTTGGTTAAATTCACTCTTGAGATTTTTAAGCTGTTCAGTTTTAAGATAAGAAAACAGATTTTTAAGCTAATAAGAGAAATGCATCCTTCAGTCATCAATATCGTTGTTACAGTCCTGGATAAGTTGTGGAGTTTGATTGTGTCTATTTCTACTTTCAGTCACACTGTAAACCTTTACCTACCACTTAATAAACCAGTGTCAGAGCAAAAAGAAACAATCTTAAACCTATGTATGTATCAAACTATCGTAACTAAAAATGAACAGAAACCACAGTAGAGTTTAATAGTATCTGTACGGTTTCTTTTTTTAAGGGTTTTTAATTTTAAAGGCCAACTTGGCGAGACATCCTCGGCTTCTGAAGAACAATTTTACAGAGATCATAGCTAACACCAACTTAAACGGAGTCATGTGGCTCCCAGTTATGATCTGACTCACAATGTGGTTTCTAATGAACCTGCTCATAATTGAACTGGTGATCTGAAGAATGTGTTAGAAGTTGTTCTTAAAGGATATGGAGTGAACTGCAACAAGTCACTTAGGCATTATTGACCTGACAAGCGATTGAAATGTATAAACAGTATAGGTATGCTAGAAGGAACCTTGGTGGGCATGTTTGCACATGTCATGTGGACTGGCAGCATGCTGGACTCCTCAGCAGGGACTGAGCTTCAGGTTTCTGGTGGAAGTGAACAGAGCAGCATCACCTCAGAACACAAGCACATCTTCTAAAGTCGTCCTCCTAATGATACGTTCATTTGTCAGTAGCAGAAACTCGGCTGATGTGATTTAATTTTCTAATTCAAAACAAGTTTTGTTTCATTTACTGTGCTGCCCTCCAGGTAAATATAAAAAACAGGTAAATCTGTTCATTAAATGATTGCAGTGGCTTTAAAACGATCTGCTACACCTCAGTGCAGTTTCTCACTAAATGTTGGATATATTTGGGTTAAATGTAGTTCTCAAAAATATGACTGGCCATTTTTTGATTTCTCATTTGAAACCCGTTTCATTTATTCTGTATCGTTTGCTATTCCAGTCGACCTCTGTAATTTGTGTTCAGCACAGATGTGTGCATCCTTCCTGAAACATGATTCATATAGGACTCAAACTGTGGCCGTCCAAAGGTAAAGCCCTCGTATGTTAGGGTTAGTTTGCTAAGACAGCTTGCACAGACCTTGGTCATGAAGGACTGGTTGCTATGACAACTGCTAGTCAGCTGTCAGAAAATCAAATCAACGGAGTGTCCTCTCATTTATTTTTAATGATGCGACCTGTGGTATTCATTTATCCCCCCCACACATACACACACGCATGAATAATCTTAGATTTTCACGTTTTCCTTAATATCCTCCTCATTATCCTGATGCATGCTCAATAATCCAGGTAGAAAATTTAAAAAAAGTTAAATCTGGTCCTCTGGACATTCAAAAAACAAAACGACAACAAAAAAATGTAGAAACGTTTCGTCTTTCATCCGAAAGACTTCCTCTACAGCACCTCAGACTGAGGAAGTCTCTCGGATGAAAGACGAAACGTTTCTACATTTTTTTGTTGTTGTTGTTTTGTTTTGCTTCGTTTTGTTTTTTGAATGTCCAGAGGACCAGATTTTTTAGATCCTCATCATTACATTTACATTTATAGTTGCTGTAGGTCGTCCGCTCTCGTTAGAAATCTCTTTGCTTTTTATTTGGTAATATCTGTTGAATCCGACTGGTGTTACTCAGTGACCGGAGTTGTTTTTACTCGTACTAAGAGGTCCTTGGATGTTGTAGAAGTCTTCAGAGAGGAAGTATTTAGTAGTGCTATCTTTCAAATGTTTCCACATAACTTTTTGCTTCATGTTCTACCTTTGGTGTGATCTAGACACACACTCCCTTGTGCACAGCATTTCCAGCTGTATTTACTTCTCCTCAGAAGTCTGTTGCTGTGAGTTGTGTGTGAACAACAGAGAGCATCTAGAATAAACTGTCCTGTCGCGATTCTCCTCCGCACATTGAGATTTGAAGCGGTCACAATGTTGTCTTGTTTTCTGATACTCAAGAAGGGTTGAGCAAAGTCAGAATATCTTTTGAATTGTAAGGAACGATCAGGTCTTATTATCTCTGTTTGAAGCTGCAGGAAAGGCCTTTCACAGAAACATTACCTCGTTCTCCACTAATTGTACCTTCTGTCATACTGAAGCCCCAACAGGCTTTGATTATAGGCTCCTGTAGAGTTTTCTCATACTCTGTAGCACCATGCTGTTAACTCTGGACCAGAAATGCAAAGTTGATTGATCGTGGTGTGTTTAGCTAATAGGAAAATTTTACCAAGTTACACAATATACGTTAATGTTTTCTTGTATTGAGTCTTTTTAGTAGAAGAGAATGCAGGTGCTGCTCTTTAACTCGAGTTCCCTCCTGTAGATCCCTCCATCTCTTAATGTTATCGTCACACGGCCTCAGCCATAGCAACACCACTGTCTGGCAGCAGGGAGCCTTGGAAACCACTGAGGAGTAGATCTGTGTCCCTTTCTGTCACCTTCTTGCCTCTTATCACTTCCTCTCCTACTTGACACATTTCACGCAAAAACATTTAAACATACGTTTAGACAAAGGAGTTTTGGTTTTGTTGGCCAACATCTCATCTCCAAAATGTTGCTATTCTGTCTCAGAACAGCGCATTATTCTCACGGTAGTAAATCCATCTGTCTTTTACCCGCTTCTTCCTTGTTGGGTTGCGGGGTCACTGGTGCCCATATCCAGCAGTCGGAGGCAGGGGACACCCTGGACAGGTCCCAAGTCTATCATAGGGACACATGGAGACAAACGAGACAACCGTTCACACTCTGAGTTGTGTAAATCAAAATTGTTTAGATTTATCAACGTTCATGTTCAATAAACCAGGTAAAAAAATCCAACAAAGTTAAGCCAGCTCATCTGGACGCTTTCTTTTTTGTTGAAACGTTTTGTCTTTCATCCAAAATACTAGTTTGCTACTCCATTGCCACATCTGAGGCAGCCCTGGCCAAAAGTACCAACATTAAGAAAGTTGAGACTTGACTGAACAGTGATGGATTTTCTACCTGGATTACTGAGCATGAACTTTGATGTTTTGAACCACTTTGGCCACGGCTGCCTCAGACGAGTCAATGGGGGAGAGGGCGGACTCCAGGAACCATCTTAGCACCATCAAACTGGTTGGCCCACTATGTGAGTGTGCTGCTTGTGGTACTGAGGTTGTTGTGGCTCCTCGGACTGATGAAAGTCTTTTGGATGAAAGACGAAACGTTTCAACAAAAAAAACGTATAGATGACCTGACTTAACTTCGTTGGCTGCTCAGATTTCTGTTTTAAAGAAAGTATATTGTTACAGACATCTATTCCCATATATATGATGTAATGATCAATATCTAAGAACTGTAAAATCATCCTTTAAAAAACGTGCTGAGTCTGCAGCTAGTCAGTCACATTTTGTCTATATTTTTAAATGAAAAACACACCATACTTGCCCAGATTTGTGTACTTTGGTTTAACGTTTTGTCTTAACACCTAAGAGAAATTACTACTTTGTCTGATGGGCTTTGACAATCGGACACACTGTTCATCAACTGATAGATAAATGATCTTAGAAAAACATGCAATGTGCAGTATTATTTATTATAGTAATGACTTTCAATTACTTTAAATGTGCTACAACTTCCATGTTCCATCTTTGTTGTATAACTGATGACCACTGTTCTGGTGTTGTTCTAAACTGTATTTCTTTACCAACCTAATTAGTGTTATATTAGTGTTACACATAACATAAATAACCATTAAAGACATATCGTTTAAGTGTATTTTAAGTGCTTGTTTCTGTGGCAGATGTCGCCATTCAGAGCTTCAGTCGCGTGTGGAGTCGTGTTAATCATTAGTGCCCTTTTGAAGAAAAGAAAAATTGTGACATCACACTTTGCAAGTAGCCAGCTGGTCATTTAGCTCACTAACAGTTAGTTATCCGAGTCCGGGTTAGAAAACAAGTGTAAGCTCCCTGCTGGGCTCGTTTGAAGCGGACGCTGATTTCCAACTTCCCATATTAAATATGCATGTGTTGTATTTATCAGACTAAGTCATGCTGTACATATGAAACTCCCCGCTGAGCATTTCCACCTACAAGCAGCGAAGAGTCTCTGCTCTGTATGTGAAATTTATAAACGTAAATTATTTATAAAAATGTTTGGTGTTATTCATTTGTTTGCTCAACTTTCTTAGCTTTATCCTAATAAAATGTCTATTTTTTTTTGTCAGGTGTGGGGAAATCATGTCTATTACTACAGTTCACAGACAAGAGGTTTCAGCCGGTTCACGACCTCACTATCGGTAAGAGCACCTGTCCACGTTCTCCTCCGTCATCAGCTGTAAAACTATATTTATTCAGATGTGGGTAAATGTGAAAATGATTTAGAAGTCATTAACGACACACACAAACACACACGTAGTGCATTCTTATCTGAACAAAACAGTAATGGAGTTGATGTCTTTATCTCACGAGATGAAAGTAATCAGCTTTTGTTGTTTGTTCATGCATTAAATATCAATTATGGATTATTATTGACTGAACTGATGCTTTGGAGCTTGTTTTAGTGACTACTGACATTCAGACAGAACAAGTCACAGTCAACTGACCACACACCAGAGTCTGATGCAGCAGGAAGGCTCATCTTTAATGACACTATTCAGGAGTTCTAGACTCGGATACATCTACAGCTGATGTGACTTAACCTCTGTTGTTGGAGTAAGCAGGAGTTTTAATTTCTGATCTGTACGACAAATAGACATGCTCTAAATTAAGTTTTAGTACTTTGTATAGTAGCCATATCTAGGCCTGTCACGATAAACAATAAATCAATTAATCGCATGATAAATGAAAATCATCCACCTCATTTTCATTTATCAGCTTTATCGTTTCTTCGTGTCTCTCTCTTTCTACTGAAGACACCGGATGAAAAAAGCTCAACTCTGGTGTTCTTCACTGACTCCTCCCTTTCTCTTTTCTCTTTAAAATCTGTTTTAACTGTCCAAAATCGCATTTTTGGGTCGTTAAAGGCAGCTAATCTATGAGCTAAGATAACAGGCCAATTTCGGAGACAAAGCCTCCGTCTTGTCCAAGCTCCAAAATTCACGGTTGAAACCTGTGCCTTCATGTAAAAAGTTGTTTTTCTCTGCAAAAAGAAGCTGAGAATTGTTTACTGATTTTTTATTTATTTATTAAAAGCTTTGTGTGACAAATGCTATGCTAAAGAGCTCAGACCTCACCGAGCGTCCGCCATTTTGAGAACCGAAAAACAGGAACGAGAGACCGCTCATGTCACGTCAAGGCGCCTCCCTCCCATTTACTTAGACCCTGCTCCCTCACTCTCTATCCTTCAGTTCAAACAGTCTTATACTGCCATCCAGTAGTCAAAAAAAGGTACTACACACACAAAATAAAATATTTCTTCTTAAATTTGACAATAATGACTAATTATTGTCAAATTTCAAACAATGTTATCGTTTATGGCAATATTTTCTGAGACAATTAATCGCCCAGCAACATTTGTTATCGTGACAGGCCTAGCCATATCAACACATCACATCTAATGTATCCTATAAGCCTGGGGAGCACACAGCTCGTTTCATTTGCTCTGACTGAAGACTTCTGGCCGGCTGTTCAAACAGCTGTTCAAACAGCCGATCCAGTGGGTCAGTGGTTTATCTAACATAAAGATGGTGCATCATAAAAGGACTGTTCAGAGGGTCTTGTGTAAGAGTAATGATTCTCAAACTTTTCAGCTTCTAACCAACAAACTGATTGTGGAACAGACTAGTGATCTGGACTTTTACTGGTGCACTAATGCTGCTAATAAGTCAAATGCACACGCATAATGACAACAAAAACAACCTCAGTCAGTATTTTTTATTTTTATTATTCATAGTTGTTTTTGTCTGTGAACAATTGTGACAAATTTATACTATAAGTTAATTTAAAATAATTAATTTGCTTTCTGGACATCATCCCTAAGACCTTCCACGTGGTGTTTATGATCTACAGTGAAGTCCTTTCTCCACTGCAGGAAACTTCAGATTTATGGATGGGTCCTTGCTGTGTACATTTCTAGGCTCTGTAATAACTCAGTTATGCTTCTTTACATGCACTGGAAAAGAGTTGAGACACGTGGGTTTATCTCTTACTGTTTTTCCCTTTTGTTTGTTCAAGTCTCAGCTTACTATTAGCTGAACTCTTATGAATTAATTAATTATTCCCATTTTTAAATTATTCCTATTTCTCTGTCCTCTGTTGTATCTGTCCAGGTGTGGAGTTTGGTGCAAGGATGATTACTATAGATGGCAAACAGATCAAATTGCAGATCTGGGATACGGTAAATAATATATTAATGTTTCTTGTTATTTTTAAGAACTGTCCTCTTTAGCTGCTGCTGCAAGTGCAGAACTTTATAAAACAACCAACAGATATTATTTAGAGTTAATCTTAAGCTTCTTTCATTTGAGTTAAACATAAGATATTATCTTTATATTCAGTTATTTTATTAATATGTATTAGCAGACTGATCTGTAAAAGACAATAAAAGTACTAAAAGTATTAAAAGTACTTTCAAGTTGACATTGTCTCTCTCAGCACTATGATTTTCTTTATGTATTTTTTTTTTCATTGCGCATCATAATTTCACATACATGTCACAAATGACAGGGATCTGCCCATGTCTCCTGCAGTGTTTGGTTAAATCAAGTTTATCAGCGATCACAGAGACGGAATTCAACATGGAAGAAATAAATAACTCTCTTTACATCTGTTAACACACAGACTTTATTTTATTTTTAACACTTTTGGTGGTAGATGTGTAGTATATGATAGGATATGTAGTAATTGAGCATGGACTTTGTTGTTTTGTAGTAATTAGTATAGTAAGTTTGTAATAAGTTTGAACTTCTTCATGTGTGGATATAAAGACGTAGCCAGTTTAAGGTCACATACCTCTGCACTGGTATGAAGCCTTTTCACCTTGTTGGTCTGTAATCCATGCAGACTACTTTTCTTGAACCTTCTAATTCCCTCTGAAAAACTAAATCTATCAGTTGTTTTAGGAGAACCAAGTTCTGTCAACGCATTTGTTTCCTCAGCAGAACAAGAACCTTAATTTTAGAAATTTACCATTAAACGTTTGTTGGACTCTGCTTTTCTGGTTATTCAGAACTTTATCACATCATAGGTCGTACTTTTTTACCAGGCTTCTCCATCTTGATGAGTGTTGGCTACAAACCATCCAAACCAGCAACATTAATAGTTAAGTGGCAAAACGGGATGTTTAAACACTTTGTGCTTCTTGAACAGCCTCAGTCCTCCAGGTGTTGTAAGTTCAGTAGAGGCACGAAGCATCATTTGTTCAGTAGCTTGATCTCTTTATGATTTTAGGGTTACCATCACCCTTGAAAAATTAAAAGATTATGTAACATTTTTTCTTAAGAGGTGGAGGTTTAATTTATTTTGTAATGTTGCTATTCTTGTACATATGTTTTCATGGCTTTAAGGTCCGTTTTTTTAAATTTCCTGAACTTTTCCAAGCTGCACCAAACAAAAATTGTGACTGCTTCAGAGAAACATTTTTAAATGCTGGATGGGCAGAAATTGCAGTTAAGCAGCTGCCCAGCAGGTGGAGTTAGAGCTCCACGGAAAATAAAAATGTTTCAGGACTTTCTGTTGGGCTACTTCTCCTGAAACATCATCTGTCCTGCTTTTCACATCTCAGTGGCTCTCATGGTTTTATGCCCCTCTACATAGCTGGCTGTTCACCTGGTTGTCCAGGTGTAGAATAATTATGTTCAGACTGAAGGCCTGTCAGGCTGAGTGGCTCTTGTTTCTTTGTGGGGATTATGCAGTCAAACACTGTCGCCAAAAAGCAACCAACAGAGAAACCATTTGGAGCATTGTGTGGGCTGCACTTGCCATATGAATAAGTGTATGTGTGTGTTTCTGCACACAAGCCTGTTGGCCAGATGGCAGACAGACACAGCGTTCCCTTTCTTTCACCCTTATTTATCATTTATTCACTAATAGCATTGCAGGC
Source organism: Nematolebias whitei (assembly GCF_014905685.2). NCBI lineage: Eukaryota > Metazoa > Chordata > Actinopteri > Cyprinodontiformes > Rivulidae > Nematolebias > Nematolebias whitei. The sequence goes on along the minus strand of NC_056506.1, from coordinate 20,547,814 downwards.
TGGCTGACTGCTCTCTGCATTGCTTACTGACTGTTCAGTGACCAGCTAACTTTGTGTTTGCTTCTCTAACTCGTTTTCTAAAAAGGTTTCTGACTGACTAACCTACCTGGCTGTGCTGCTGATGGGTTTTGTAAATCGGTAAATGCTGTCTTCATTGCCTCCATACTGAGTTTCTGAGCGACAAACTAGCTGCCTGGTTCTCCGACTTGCTGAATGATTCATTGACTTGCTACGTTCTTGCTTGTGCGTCTGTCTGTCTGTTCTTCAAGATGAGGTCAGAGCTGTGCAGGATTTGCAGCTGCTAGGATGAAGTGCCGTTTTGTTTTCTGCTCCAGCCTGGACGAACACAGACAACATTGTTAAAGTACACTGGACGGAGACGGAAAATGAATAGACGTTGTGTTGGGGAGGGGGTGGTAAGAATGCTGGATAGTAAAGCAATGATGGAAAGAGGGGAGATTGATAGGGAGGGAATGAAAAGATGAGTGATGGAAGGAAGACAAAGGAAAGGTGAGACAATGAGGGGTAATAATGGAAGGGGAGAAGTGAAGGTACAAGGTGACCTGCTGAGCTGGATGGACTGTCAAGTATGACATAAATGCTACATGTCTAATTTGCATACTGCAACACTGCAGCTAATTTGACCTTTGTTTAGAATAAGTTGAGAAACTGGGAGGTTATACATGCTAGCAAAGAGAAAACTAAGGCGTCTGTGATGGATAGACAAATGTGAAAGAGAGAACTCTGTTGTATCCAGCGTTGTCCTCTTCTCAGTGACTGAAAACCTGGAACTGGACTCGGAAACAGGACTGAAGCATACATGAGGATTTGCAGATAAAGACCAAGCTGGTGGAACCACAGTTGATCTGCTCAGAAATAACGTACCATCTGCATGTCGGTAGTCATTTGAGTTCTGTAGGTTTCAGTTTCTTCTATTTTGCATCCCAACAGGCTGGCCAGGAGTCGTTCCGGTCCATTACCAGGTCTTACTACAGAGGAGCAGCAGGAGCACTGCTAGTCTATGACATCACGAGGTAACCCAGCCAATCGTGCACGGTCAGAATTCAAAACACCAGAACTCATAATACTTTTAAACATGTACACATTGTTTAGGAACTAGGCCCCATAGGATGTTTATGATTGTACTGTGGCAACATTGAAACTACAACTCATTTTGATCCGCTTACGCAGTTAAATACAGATTTTATCTTTTCTGTTTTTCTTTGAACAAATCAGCAAGGAGAAAAGGGGGAGAGTGGAAACTTTTGCAATAAATAGTTTTAGTTATGCAGGTAAAATCTGCTAGCATGGCAAAACAGTGTTCCCTTCTGAATATGTTTTTTCTTAAATCTTTCCACACACATTCTGTGATATCTCAGATCTGTTATATCATTCAGTCCTCCACCCTGCTGGTATTGCAGACATGTCTGAACTAGCTGTTGCTCCTCAGCTAGATAATATTTAGCCTGTGAACATCTAAAACTCCTTATCTAAAAGCATAAATGGAGCCACAGGACACACTGTTTGATCAGGTTCTGCTGTTTCACTGTTTTTATTATGTCTCATGTAGTTGGGATTTTGAATGAGGTTTTCAAATCTCTTGGCTACAAAGCCCATAGTTCCGTGTGTATTTCTGTTTTGTAATTGTTTGTTGTTGTTGCTGTACCACCCCCCTAAAAATGCATTTAAAAGTCCATCACAGACGAACAGAGTCGGCATGCTAATAAAAAACTGCCCATGTTGGTGTTGTTGGAGTTTTAACTAGGGATGGGGCCGAGCCGGTATCGGTATCGGGCTCCGTTACCAGCATAATTTATGTATTGGATTTTTCCGATCCAACCTGCAGAGATTTCAGATCCATGATGCATGTCTGTGTTTCCAAGTAAAACATCTCCTCGTGTGATTTCCCTGCCAGCTGCTCTGCACGTTGTCTTCAAACTATGGAATAGATTTCCTGAACGGCGGCGTGTCTCATGAACCCAGAGTAATAAGACCCGCCTCACATTCAGGAAATCCTGTTCATAGTTTGCAGCCAGCTACAATGTGCAGCAGCACTGTGGCTAACAGCTAACCAAGTTTTCATCTAAACATGTCCGTTGTGTGGAAGTATTTTACACTAAACACCACAAAACAAGACAGCAACGTGCAATGTCTGCAGAGCCATAGCGCCACATTAAACCACAGTAAAGTTAGTTTTATGTTGGACATTCGAGCTCCGTGGCTTCAGTGGTTTGTTATTGTCGTTCAGTCCGAAGAAGGCAGTCTGATTT
>NC_056506.1:20454812-20535544 GCF_014905685.2 Nematolebias whitei | reverse complement strand
ACCACATGAGGTGCGAATGACAATAAAGAAACTCTGACTCTGACTCTCTGATAACTTTGGACCACTCAGCAGCAGTCCCAGGCGAGACGCTTCTGATAATGTCTCTTGTTAAAGAGTGACTTGACACAAGGAATACGACTGCTGAACCCCATGTCTTGCATACGTCTGTGCGTGGTGGTTCTTGAAGCACTGACTCCAGCTGCAGTCCACTCTTTATGAATCTCCCCTACATTTTGGAATGGGTTTTGTTTCACAATCCTCTCCAGGGTGCTGTTATCTCTATTGCTTGTACACTTTTTTCCTACCACATTGTTTCCTTCCCTTCGCCTCTCTATTAATGTGCTTGGACACTGAGCTCTGTGAACAGCCAGCCTCTTTAGTAATGGCCTTTTGTGTCTTGCCCTCCTTGTGCAAGATGTCAGTGGTCGTATTTTGGACAACTGTCAAGTCAGCAGTCTTCCCCATGATTGTGCAGCCTACAGAACTAGACTGAGACCATTTAAAGGCCTTGGCAGGTGTTTTGAGTTAATTAGCTGATTAGAGTGTGGCACCAGGTGTCTTCAGTATTGAACCTTTTCACAATATTCATATATAATATATATATAAGCATATACTTATGCTGGTCATAAAATTAGAATATCATCTGTAGTTCTGGTCTAGTTTTCTTCCCAGGCACTATGCTGGTGTAGATCCTCAGTCATTCAGGACATGGTAAAAAAAAAATAAATAAATAAATAAATAAATAGCAAAACTGAGTTTTATTCTGTAGTCTAAACTGGAGTTAAACTACAGCAACTACAGAGTAGAAGTCCCTTTTTTATGGCTCCCTGTTCATTTTTGTTCACATTACATGATCACCTTGTGGTCCTTTTTTAAAGTTAAATACATAATTTGTCAATTTTTATTTCCAGTTCAGACACTAACTTGAATGTGTGTGTGTTTTACCATCATTTGACACATTTTTATAAAACATTTATCAAATAAATTCTTGCTTTCTGTTTTTATAATGACAAATGGTAAAACAGGGATCGGTATGTTTCTGCAACAGCAAGTTTGTTTCTTTAAGATCATTTTTACAGTCTTAACCAGTTGTTGCATTAGAAGTCTTGATAGATTAATGGAAAGTCAGGCAGCTGTGGAGTCCAAGTCTGGTGGTTGTATTGAAACGTCCACCAAGTTTATTACTAATGAAGTGGAACCTGTTTGTGAAAACATTGCATCAAAGCGAGCTTATTTGTAGGAGAGCACACACAAATAGGGATCTCTTTGTATTTTATCTGTCTCACTTCCTGTCTCCATGTCAGGCTTTCATCAACACAGCCAAGGAGATCTATGAGAAGATCCAGGAAGGAGTGTTTGATATCAACAACGAGGTGAGAGACGCTGAACATTCCGTTTTCAGTTTCCATCCTCTCTTTTTTTTTTTTTCCTGTTCCCGTCGTCAGTTCTTTCCTCTTTTCCCTCTTTCTCCTCGGCGTGAGTTTCCAGCAGCGTGTGTGGCTTGTCGTTCTCCCTCTAGCCTCGGAGTAGAGAGGGAGGGAATAAAACCCTCCTCGCTGCTTCCTTTGACTCCAGCCAAGCAAAACTCTCTACGTTCCTCTTATCCTCTGCTCCATTTTCCACTTACACTCTTCACTCTTTAATTCCATCTCTTTTCTGTCTCACTCTCTTGGCATCTTGCCAGCTCATAAATTCCTCACATCTCACAAGGTCTCGGTCATTCAGCAAGAAAACAAACACTCACTCACTCAGCCAGTCAGCCTGTAAGCTGCCTGTCAAGCCAGTCGGTAGGTTCGCCATCCTGTCAGCCAAATTTTCACTTATAAGACGACTTGCCTCGACGTCTGCTCCATAAATTAATTCATGTGATTACCAGCACTTGAAAACTGACGAACCCTAAAACGGAGTTTCCAGTGGGTTAGAAAATTAATGTGTTCATAAATGCTTTCATGTCTGTGTGATCATGCGTCAGCCGATCGTGTTTACTCCCATATTTAAACGTAAAGCTGGCTGAAGCAAAGCCTCACAGGCAGATGTGTACGCACATCAACAGCCACCCCTCCCTGACCTAAGGAATCTGAAAAGCACGACAAATTAAAAAAATGATAATTGGGTAATAAGACATTGGCCTTCTATCAAGTTTTTAATTTTGGCTGTGTGCAAATGAGTCAGATGCCCCGAGTTCAAAGGTCACACAGCTTTAACGCGAAGGTAGTGTGCAGCTGAAGAACCGTTCTAAGGTCTGCAGTAACTCTTGGAGGAGGCCAGTCAAGTTGAGTTTGTGGCAAAACGTTTTTCTTAAAACGATTAAAATCGTTAGACTCTTGAACCCAGGACTTTGTCTTGTCCTGTCGTGTGAAAGAAGTGTCTCATTATACCCCCAGGACTTAAGAAACTGAGCTGTGTGTGAATTTACTGGTTGTGTCCACATCTGGATTCAACTGTATGTGGCCCTACAGCCAGCAAACCCAGGTGCTGGGCAGACGGCACGAGCGAGAGCCAGCCAGCCGCTCGGCGTTTTTGTTATTAGTAACGGTAAGACGAAGTGAAGGCAGGCTGGCCAGCCAAACCACATCAGCTGACTGGCTCAGGGAGAGAAAGGGAAGCCCCAGCAGAAATGTTGGCAGCCTCTGCGAGAGAAAACACACACACTCTCTCACACTCATGGCCTTAGCTCAATAAATGTGATTTAAAGGCATACAGTGTTTCCCAGAGGCACCACTGCTACTGACTGTAGGAGGGGAGTTACTCTGAAAGGAGATAAATATATACAGAGGGAGAGCACGAGCGAGGCCGAGACACACATGATGAAACACAGAGGCAGAGTGAACACTACAGCTCAGAGAGATGAAAGTGTCTCCCTACCTCCCACCTGCCTCCCTCCGTCTCAGCTTCTCCTCTTTCCTTTTTTTATGCTGGCGTCCTTGTGCTGCTGGTGTTTTCTGTGCCTTTGTGCAGCACAGCAGCACCTGTTGCTTCCTCTGTGATGTGATCTAATAGAAACCCCCCACAGACACCGAGCACTTCTGATCTCGCCACGAAGGCAATAAAACAGTCTTTCTAACACATTTTTATTTAGTTTGTGATTATAAGTGCACATTTAAATCTGTTGACTAGACGTGTATTTATCGTTTTTCTTTTGTCGAGGTAAATACGGGGCGAACTTGTATTTTTGAGCGATGGAAAATGTTGCATGAGAACTTGTTAAGAAGTTCAGCAATCCATTTCTTATTGTCCAATAAAAAGCTGAATAAGCAGCAGGCTAAATGCTTTTGTGGCACAGAGTAGCTTAGCGTTGTGTAGCCTGTAAGACTGCATAGGCTAGAATAAATTTATAAATTGTGCATGAGTAAGAGAAAATATGTCCTCCAGTGTTATTTCAGTGCTCAACAAGACTGAGAAGTTCTTTATAAATACAGACTATGTACTATTTGTTTTCTTTGAACTCCATCTATTTGATTTCTTTTTCTTAGTTGGTAGATGTGACAGGTAAAATGTGTTTTGTTCAGAGGCCGTGTGCGTATAAGTTCAATCTGCTGTTGACTGGGTGTGATCGTTTCTACACGCTTCTTTGTGCACAGCGTCTTGGTTTTATTTAGTAACAAGGACGGCGTTTCAGAAATCCTGCGGTTTGTTCGGATGCAAGTTTGCAAACTTAAGTCTGTCGCATTGTTTTTAGAGACTAGATTTACACCTTTCCAAACAAGTCTGACTTGTTCAGTGCTTTCTGATGGTATTGTCATAAACTTCAATAATAAATAAGCTGACTGAAGCCTGTTGAGTTTGAGGTGCAACGCTTGTTTTTATTCCTCTTAGCGTTGCGGCCTGGTCAAGATGAAATGTCCACTACATTTGATGCAAACTGTCCTGAATCTGTTCTAGTCTTTCTTTTTAAAGTAGAATGGACTAAATTGTTGAAAAATGACCTTGTAACTTAACGAGCAACAAGTTGCTTCTAAAATGGTCATTGTCTTTTCTCTTTGCATCATATTATTACACAACTGAAGACTCCACAGCAGCAAACCATTAAAACCTTGATTCACTTAAAGGTTGTATTAGTTTAACTTTAGGACTTGATTACAACCAGAGCGGCCATTATTTGGTTCTTGTTAGTAAAATCTTTTAACTGAAAGAGGGTTTACTTTCGTCTTATTGTTGCTGAATTGTGCATAAAGTAATTTTTTCAAAGCTTCAGAGACGAGAGGAAGCAAAAGCAGAACTCCTCGGTGGTTCCTGGTACATTACTGTTCAGTTCCTTGACTGAGCAGGCGTACCATCTACTGTAGACCTGTTAGTGACGCACTCTGCTGTTAACATCTGAAAGCTGAATAAGGACTGAGACCCAATAAAAAGTTCATTTCTGTCTAGCTAAGGGCTTCGTGTATTCTGCTGTCAACAACTTTGTGTTGGGACATCGTCCTTGTGAGGCAAATATAAATGTTACAACTAAACGTGTCTGTTTTGATTTGTTGTTTTGGACTCACAGCTGTGTATTGTTGTTTTTGTCTCCACACAGGCTAATGGTATTAAGATCGGACCCCAGCATCCTACCACCAACTCCACACTGTCCAGTAGCCAGGGAGGCCAACATGCTGGAGGGGGCTGCTGCTGAAGCCCCAAAACAGCCCTTCTCCTCTTCCTCCAGTCCCAACCCTTCCTCCTCCCTGCCCTCTATGACCCATCGTTGCATTTCTACAGAACGGTCCAGGCCCGCTAACAGTTTAACCTCTCTCTACCGCTCCATTCTTTCATCCCTCCATCTCAGCATCCTGAGTGTCTTGAACATCCCCATGGGTCTGGGGAGGGGGGGTCAACATCCCCATGAGTCAGCATGATTTCTTACAGACTTATGAGGACCGAGTCAGCTTCACCTGCACATTTATTTAGTTGTTTTTTTTTGGTTCACTTTCTTTGTTTTGGTTAGATAAAGATTTTAAGCTTTTCATTTAAAACAATCCAACAACAGGCGCACTTGAGGAAATGGTTTGCGTTTTATTTCAGCCGTTTGATTTAGATCCACAGCGATTTTGTTTTATCACGATACTTTAAAATCACATGAAGCAATGAACTGGCAGTGGTGGACTGACTTTATTTAGACAGATTCAGGATAGGAGATTAGAAACTGAACCCTTTTAACGGCCGATTGTGTGAAATAAAGCAGGCACCGTGTTGTGCCTATACACACACATCTGTATGTTTGTTTAAGACGGCGTTGCTAGCAGAGCATGTTTCTACATGCTGAGTCAGTTCTCCTGCGTTGCCTGTGTGTATAGGGACAGTACAAGTATTTCAAGATGTCAGTTTGTCAGCTATGGGAGGCATTTAAGTCACTCTGTAAAATTTGTTCATAAAAACATGCAAATCATGTCATTTTTGTCCATTCTTTCCCTTCTTTCTGTCATTTTGCTCCAGTCTGCTTGCCCCTTTTGTCCGCTCACAGACAATTTGTATTTCATGAACACTAAAAACTGGTTGTGGCTTAAAAATCAAATTTTTTTGAAAGCCTGGATAGAGAATAAAAGACCAAACTGTTCAAGTGTGAACGTTGATCCTTTTGAAACGACAGAACACGAGCAGGAAAGTTGAACTGAGGGTTGTTGAGTGATGGCTGCCGTTATGAAGTTAAGAAGAAATGTATGAATTAGAAATTGAGTTGGGTTTTTTTTATATATAAATATATATATTTATCAGGCGCATTTCTGTGTATATATGGCTCTTTAGGTTTCTGTAGCTGTTCTGGATGTTTAACATGAAGCTTGCCATGTTATGGTCTTTGAAGTCTTAACCAGGAGCTGAGAAGAGATTTCTCCGAGTCTGAAACAGCTTTTTAGCATTTTCAGCTATCCTCATTTAAACCCAGAGGAGCTCAGCCACCCTGGTACTTTGGGGTTGGTGGTGCCCTTTCTTTTAAATGACAAGTATGAATGATAACGGGCTGTTAACAGGCCCGACCAGAGGTATTCAGCATCCCTGGTGGGGGACTTTGACTCCAGCTGAAAATGTCAAAGCATCTCCCCTTTCTTTAAGCGAGCTAAGATTTCCACCCTGAATTAGCCGCAGATCCATAGCTGTACCGTTTGGAGCTTGATCGACGACCGCCGCCATGTTTATTTGGCTTCAGTATCCCAGATGTAATCATTTTACTGCTGCGATGATTCCATTCACCCCTTCTCCTCACCCCCTTTTTTTTTTTTTTTTTTTTTTTGCAAACTGCAGTAACAATAGCTCTGTACCTGCTTTTTATGCCAAATTATTGTTTGCTTGTGTTTTATCAACAAAATTAAATGAAAGGGAGTGAAACATCAAGTAAGCCCTTAGAGTCTGACCTGAAATCAGCTGTCTGCCTTAACGCCCACCTCCCCCCGAGAGACTTGGACGGCTGCGAAAATGACCTTTTATTTGCAGATGGGCTTTTTACCACTAACGAACTAGTCAGCGATGTATACACATGTCTAGATGCACACTTAGAACATGTTCCAGTTTGATTTCTGGGTATCAATTGGGGCATTTGAAATGAATCTCATGTTTGTTTTTCTTTTACCTGTCCCCTCCAAATTTACATGCACCACCTGCATACAGTGTATGTATGCATGTGTAGATGATGTATACATATTTTCTTGTCTAGCTAACAAGCTGTTTTCTCTGCAGGCTGACTGTAACTTTGGGGTTTCACAGCAGTGTGAGTGAATCTCGATTTTCTCTAATTGTAGTTGATTTTTTTTAATCTTCAGTATATTCAATCAGTTATTAATCCTATTCAGATCATAATTATCCTTTGTAAACCAACATGTAAGTGTGTGTGTGTGAGTGTGAACCCAGAGGGGTTACAGGGGGAAGACCAAGCCAAACCTGATGCATCTACCTGTTAATCTTATCTATGTGGCCCTCTTCTCTCTTCCTCTTCCTGCCTCTCCTCCTTCCCCTCAACGTTTATTGCTGTTTGTTCTTTGAAAAAAAATAAAACCTTAAAAAAAAAGAAAAATGAAAATACTATCACAATAAACTATAATAAAACATTCTAAACTCTGTCAACTTGATGGTTATGTTATGATAGAAAAAAATGTTTACAAAAAAAAAAAGAAGCTGCAGTTGTATTTTCTGTCCATATTTTTTTTTGATACCCATCCGGCCTTTCTCACTGTTTGTCGCTTTAATTCAGTCATTAAAATGAGACTAAAAGGACTCCTGGAAATGTGCTGTTTGACCTTCGTTTGTCATTGAGATTATATTTCCCTGATGAGTCGGTCAGAGAGAGGTTGCTTAATGAGTGAAACATTTTAAAACGCGTCCGGTTAAAGTTTAAGGCATCAAGGATGTGCGGCTCCGCCTCGATGCCTGAGCGGTTCAGGTTGGCAGAGGCCGCTTTAGAGTCTGAGCAAACCCATGACTTGGACATCACATCTGTGTGCAGATGTTTTCATACTCGGCCACATGATGCTGTGGAAGAGGGATAGTGTACACATTTAAAGTTTACGTTCTGTAGGATGGTTTTAACCAGTGTTGTGCTGTAAATAGTTGTATCTGCTTATACAAGGAAAGATACAACTATCTGTCAGATAGTTTCTGTCAGTACCTTAAGAGCTCCCAGTACATGAAGAAAAAGGCAAAAGTCTTCCTGGCCAGCCTAACGAGGATCCCTTTAATGTTTTTCAGGCTAATAACTCTCAAAAGTGCCACACAGGCGTAAAAGAATGCTACTTTAGCTCATATAAAACGACCCCACTGTTTGGTCAACGGAGCAGCGTCTGTGTTGCTGTGGGATCGTCCCTTCTGACAAAGCTATCTATCAGCCTGGGAGAGTCTGTTGCCGTCATAAATCAGTTATGCTCAATATACGTTGGCATTTATTTTACAAAAAAAATAAAACAAAATGTTTAATGAAATTTCAACAGTGTAAATAAACAGGTTTTCAAGGCCTTAAACATCCCCAGGAGTTAATATGAAGACCTGAAAGGAAAGTTGTGGCAGAGCATCCTCAAAGTGTGCAGCCAGGAGGATGGAGGCCACCATGACGCCTGTGAGCACGGAAGCAGTTGCAGCTTCAGCAGGGGAGGTGGGAGCGGGACAAACACAAAGACACAGTTTAAGAATATTACATTTTGACTAAACAATCTTGGAAATTCCAAGTCGTCATTTAAAATGGGTTTTCTCAGTTTCTAAACTGGTTCATAGAAGCTGGGCACCATGAGAACAGACCACGCAGAAATTGGCAACTTTGAACTGGAGACAACGTGAGGTAACCCTGTCAACCACCACGCCACCGTTCAGCCTGACGTGAACATCTTTCAAAACGAGACTTTAAAGCGGTTCATGTTGTCTTGCTAACAGTTATTTTATCATTTGGAAACAGAAGCTGCAGCTTGGAGTCTCTGCATGTTCCCACTGTGCTTGTGTGGGTTTTCTCCAGTCTCTCCTGCTGCCTCCCTCACATCAAACGCATGCATAATTATTTAGGTAGCAATGTAAAATTCATGAAGTTGTCATGTGTGGCCATGTGGCTCTGAGTGGACTGCACCCTGTGTACCCATGTTGAATAAGACCATCACCAGTAGCTAAACAGGACTAAGGTGGGTACAGAAAATGGAACAATGGAGGACATTATACTGAGGTATAGACTCAGTGTTTCTGAGTAATTCAATGCAGATCATGTCTTAATCGACCATGACCACCTCCACAAGTTACATGAACGTATTGCAAAGTTTAACCAATTCTAAGATGAAAGTTTTGCCTAAGCTAAGCAATTACGTCATCAAAACTTATTTACCAGTGGGCTAAGATGCACGTTCTAAAAATCCCACAAATTATTGAACAACGCCAAAAGTCAAATGTGGATGATATTTTGGCACTTGGTGTTTTTGTAATGAAAGTCATAAACCATCTTGATTCAAGGTGGCTGTCAGCCGCTGACCTCGGTAAACTCATGGACGACTGATTCAGTGAACTTTACAAACCGTGTCCTAACATCTGATGTGCTGCTTGTTCAGTGCATACAATGTTCTGAGTGCTAACAGTAAAGATATCGGTTTAAAATTTGGCCTCTATTTAAACTCAACCCTGTCCGTAGGTTTAAATACATTGTTTTATATATATATATATATTTTTAATCATTTTGTTTTTACTGTTGATCTTAACTTTTCTTTTAACTAATTGTTAAAGGTCCAAGGTTGCAAATTAGCTTTGGCTACATACACTGTGACGCAGGCATTAGATTGTCTTGATCTGTGTTTCTTGTGTCTGTCCCTATCAAGTAAATAAAAATAAATCTCAGGATTTTCATGAAACTTTCAAGATCGAGTTTATTGTCATTTGCATCACGTGGAATGAAATCATGTACTGGGGTGGGGGGGACCCAGTTACATCCAAAAATAGCAAAAATATAAAAGAAACAGTAAGGATCTAAGTTATAGGCTAAACGAACATCAAAAAGTACGCTAAAAGATCCAAGATGAACGCTAATAATATAAAATAACGCGGAGGATCAGCAGCAGTCTGGAAATAATTTCAGGAAATCATCATTGTGTAAACGTCTACAACTGATTATTTTTTGGATTCATTCCTATTCAAGATGGCCGCCACACTCAGCTGGCACTGTTGAAAACACAAAACTGCCATGATTCAGTCAGCTTGACGAGTATTAAGGTAAGTTTTGAAGTGGTAGTAGCTGGGAGTCATTTTCAACACACTACCTGAGTGTGTAATATCTTGTAATACTGTATAAGATTACCATCCAGCCAGCCATCCATTATCTTTTGCCCACCTCTTCCTTTGTGGGTCGCAGGGGTCACTGGTGCCCATGTCCAGCAGTCCCTGTGTGAGAGGCGGGGGACACCTGGACATGTCTCCAGTCCATCACAGGGACACATAGAGACAAACAACCATTCTCTCACTCACACCTAGAGACGATTTAGAGTTATCAATCAGTCTAACATGCATGTTTTTGGTCTGTGGGAGGAAACCGGAGTACCCGGAGAAAACCCACGCATGCACGGAAAGAACATGCAAACTCCACCCAGAAAGGCCCCCGGACCGGGGTTTGAACCAGGGACCTGCTCACTGAGAGGCAGCAGCTCTACCGGTTGCTCCACCGTGCTGCCTTGTATGTGACATCATAGACCAGATCATCTACAACTCTGGCAGAGGTTAATCAGTTTACAAAATATCTATTTTATTCTATTTGAAGATTTTTTTTGGAAACCATTGACACAACCTCGGTCATACTAAAGAGGACGGTCGATTGCCAGCACACACGTCCTTCCAAAGCCTGCTTCTCTGTTGCTATGGGGGTGCATTAGTGCTTCTGGCATGGGCAGTTTACACATCTGGTACTGGACCATCAACGCAGAAAAGTGCATACAAGTTTTAGAACAACATATACCATCTAGACATGATATTGTTTCAGGGAAGGCCTTGCATATTTCAGCAAGACAACAAGTCACATAATGGTTCCATCACAACAGTGTGGGTTTGTAGTGGGAGTCCAGGTGCTGAACTGGCCCATCTCCCATCCAGACCTCTCACCAACTGAAAACATCTGGCACTGCAGGAAAATGTGACTTTTTTATGTTGAACTAATGTTTGAACTGCTATTTATAGTTGATCTGAATGTAATGTACAAATTATGTAACCACGTTAGGAAGTTCTGATGAAATGTGTTGTACTTTGCAAAAAGAAGGAAGTCACAAAGTAGACAAAGAGGCACAGCATCTACGTGAAGGCCAGATTGTCATGATAAGCAAATTATATGCGAGGGATATCCACGTTACTTCAAGTCCCTCGTATCCCTGCAATAGTCATCTTTATTTCATCCTTTTAGATAACTCAAATGTAATATAAAAACCCACCGCCTTATTTTTTACGGTGGTGCTGATTGTGCTTAAGGTGCAGCTTTCTTTTTGGTCTTGTTCAATCATCTGTAGTGTTTTGCATCTATCACACCTCTTTACATGCCATTCAGTCATTATTAAAGTTAAACATTAACGGCAACATTAAAACCTACAAAGCAAAAAGATTATTGGTAATGCTTATGAGTTTATTTCCTCCAGATCAGACGTAACTTTCCACCTTGTTCCAAAGCCAACAGGTTTTAGACTGCCATCGCTTTAATGCGCATTTTCATTAGTAGATACGTTTAAAATAAAATAAACAACCAGACTGATTTCATTAGTTAAAGGAGGCTTTTTGCGTCTATTTTCATCCTCTCTGAGCTAGAAGTCAGGAAGCGCGGGCACGGCGGGGTCAGTGGCCGCGCACGCCGCTGTATGAGGTCCTCGGGAGCGCGCCCCCCCTGGCCGAGGAAGGTGAGCTAGTGTCTGGAGGGGAGGACTCGGGAGCGCGGCCAGCCGAGGGATCGATCGGATTAAACTCGATTTGAGTGAAATTAACACAAAGGAGAGAAGAGCAACGCGCACTAGTCGGCGAGGTCGCGCGTGAGAGCTACATCGAAGAAATATTTCACGAAAAACAAGAAACTTGAACTTTTTGCCCCCTCTGTTTATTTATATCGCGGTGGATTTTTTTTTTTTTTCCCAAGCAAGCGGAGACAGTGTACCCTTCTGACGAGGAGTTGATTTGATAAAAAGCCAGAAGTGACCGAGCTTGTTGGGGTAAGCTGCCTTTTCTCAGGTAGTGCTTTTTAATAATAGGAGCAGGAGACCGTGTGTTCGTGTCCACCGGTTCTGAATGAAATTACTTGGTGCTTTCTTTGAGCACCAAGTTTTTGGTACTTTTAAGCCAATCGGACTCGTAGCGTGCGAGTTGCGTTTTTGAACCCCGACGGGGCATTTCCTTCAGGGCTAACTGTCCGTAAATGTAAAGTACGGGACTCCCGAGGTGGTTGAAATTCTGTTTTCTGTTCCCGTTTACACATAAAGTCACTGAAGGTCCGTGGAGCTGCCGACATGCTAACAATAGCAAGTTTAGCTTTGCCACCCGCTGCATCGCTCACACAGACGCGCAACCAACAGTCCCATTACTTAGTTGAAAAGTGGGAAGAAATGTTCCCGAAACGGCAAAGAGAGCGTCCTTGTTCCCGAGTCTTTCCCCCCGCAGAAGGACTTTAGGGCTTGGTGATGCGGAGCGGCGAGTTAGTTCAGTTTTAAAGTGCAAGTGTTAGCCGTGCTAGCCGATTGTGTTGAAGCTTCCAGGAGACACGAGGCGCTCGGAGCGGAGGTGAGTCACCCGCCCGCCGAGCGAGCCGAGGTTCCCAGCGGACAACACTCGAAGGACAAACCCGCTTTGCTTTACACTACGGTCGCGCGTTTCGCAAAAGTTTTAAAAACCTAACGGGGCTCCCTGTGCCTGCGTGTTTTTGTGAGGTTCAAGTGGACGGTGTGGTTTGTTGTAGTTTCACTGAAGGGACGGAGACGAGGGGGGGGCTGTGAGGCCAGGCGGTCATCCCGTACAACCGCTTCTAACGTCGCGTGCACTTCGCTTTTCCTCCGTGAAACGTTTCGAATCGTTGCAAGAGACTGTGGGCTCCGCGCGTGCGGCGTTGGGGTAGAAAACTAAGTGCTTTACAGTAAGAAAAACCGAGATAAGCGAGCCATTCTGTGGTCCGGATCGACGTGCGAAATGCCGCTGATAGGCTAATTAGCCGTGCTAGCCGCCGGAGGTTGGGCCGGCGCGAGGACAGAAGTTCAGCTAGCCTCGTTAGCCTCGTCCTGGTTGTGAACGGACCTGGTAGCTCCAGGGCGCTGGTCTCCGGCATGCCTTTCTTTGGCGAGGGGATCAACTTTACGCGTCTTTCGCGTCACTTTAAAAAAAAAATTGAGGATAAAGAGCAAAAGTGTCGATAAATATCCAGTTTTTTTTCTTCCTCTTGTTGCGGCTTTTTGTAATTGCCGTGTCCGGTGAGCTAACTTCATCGCCGCGGCTACACTTGTTACACCTGCCGCTTCATCCTTCCTGCCACGGCTCGAAAACTTTTTCTTTTATTTGTCCTGCGCACTTTAATTTTATGGCGTGCTTGGTTCGTTATCCTGCCTTCTTTCTCCATCCTGTAGTCGGCCAAGTCGCATAATAATAACTTTGACAGAGTCATAATCTCAGCAAAATAATAACTTTATTTCACTTTATCCATGTGGACACTTTCCGTGTGTTGGTTCGTTTTTCCGTCTCTTTCTGTTTTCTCCGAGGAGCTCCTGCCCCTCCACCGTGTGTGTGAGCCAAGATGGCAGCTAGTCATTTGCAGATAAGAGGCCCGACCACACGCACGCGCGCACACACGCTCCATAAAACAGATGTTCGGCTCTATTTTGTCTCTTTATTTATTTTCTCTTGTGGTTCTGAAACACTCCCAGCCACAACGCTGCCATGGCTTGTTAAAGACTAATAAGCAAGTTTGAATAAAGTTAATTCTCCTCAGTTTGATTAGTTTTTTTTATATTTTGCATAAATTAATTGTAACTGTGAGTTCAGGAGTAATTCAGAAGGTGTCGTTTAACACTTGAAGCCTGAGGACGCAGATTCTCTAAAACAAAAATTGAATGTTGAGCGGGGATGTTTAATAAAACTGCTTATGCGTTTTGGTTTTGTGTATTGTTTGATCTCCGTATATAAAATGTAAGAGCAGAGTATTTGTCTACATGTAGAAATTCCCTTCTTTGGATAGTGTTAGTGTTGCGCCACAGGCGGGTGATCCCTGCATACATGGCATTGAAGGGTGAGGATGCATCACCTGCAGCAAACTGACTCACCACTTATTAAATGCAGCACCAATGTACCGTAGTTAATTGAGATTTCACAGGAAGATGCAATTAAATTTCTGCTCTAACACCCGTGCACTGATACGCAACGTAACTGGCTTTGATTTGAATGTTTCCACTGGTCTGTTTTTGTTGCTTACGCTATTGTGTGATGTGGTCTTGAGTTTTGGAAGAACAGAGAAAGTTTTGCACAAGCTCACCGGCTCACTTTCTTATTTTTTTTTAAGAAGCAGATCTCTTTTTACTTTTAAAATAATCCCTGTTGACAGTGTTAAATGTCCTAAAACTCGTGAACTGCTGTGTTTGATACTTTAACCAAATTCCTTTTTCTAAATTGGCTCAAAAAGGCACAAAACATTCAAGGGAAAATTATATATTGTGTAAAAGTAAACAAAAATCAGAAGTGTAACCTTGTTGGTATGCAGAGATGATGAACTAGCATGCAGCACTGATATTGTTTTTGTGGAAAATGTGATTACCGTATAACTAAAGCACTGATTGAGGTAAATTAACAAAAAGAGTCATCCTGATCTTTCATACTAAACGTTGAATACATGGATTAATAAAAGTGTTGATACTGGAGAACTAAGAGTTTGTTTTCAAGAATGTACAGGCTTCGTTGTCAAAATTCAAGTACACTGACTAGGGATGCACCGATCCACTTTTTCCGATACCGATATCTGCGGTTTAGTGTCTGTCGATACCGATCGATATCGATCTGATGCAGAAAAACAGCGCTGAATACTGTTAAACTCAGCGCGCTCTTTAGGGTGAAATCTCTGGAGGTGCTTGATTAAGTTGGTGGTGTTATAACTGGAAGTTTTAGTGACACCCCCCAGAACCGTCGCTGTGCACTGCACGTATTGCACGTAGCTGTCGAATGTGTTGGCTGAGGTCGTGTGAAATAGTTCCAGATGCCCAATCCTTTCGCTCGCTCCATTTTGAAAACGATCTGTGCGGTGAGTTCGCTAGCGCGTGACGTCACTCAGAGCACAAAGCATAGAATTACAGTGAGTAGATCTAGAATTAGAGTGAATAGATCTAGAATTACAGTGAGTAGATCTAGAATTAGAGTGAGTAGATCTAGAATTAGAGTGAATAGATCTAGAATTACAGTGAGTAGATCTAGAATTAGAGTGAATAGATCTAGAATTAGAGTGAGTAGATCTAGAATTAGAGTGAGTAGATCTAGAATTAGAGTGAGTAGATCTAGAATTGGTGTGAATAGATCTAGAATTAGAGTGAATAGATCTAGAATTAGAGTGAGTAGATCTAGAATTGGAGTGAATAGATCTGCCCAGTCATGGATCGGTCACATTGTCCCAAATACCCGATCCAGAAGTTTTTTCGATATCGGGAGCGATACCGATGTTGTATCAGATCGGTGCATCTCTGACACTGACATCATTGTACTTACTGTCGAAGTGTTTTTACTGTCAGACTTGATGCATTAGCACCCACTCTGTCTTGGGTCTTGCAGGTGTTAAGGCTGAGTTACTGTATTTTCCATCGTACACGTCGCACCGCCCTATAATTCGCATCAGTCCAAATATGTTTAATAAAGTGGAAAAATCCATAAATATGTCGTTTCTCCATAGACGTCACATCTGTTACGCGTCGCCGCTGACAACCTGAAAATGTGGGCCGGTGTTGTGCCATAATCGATTCGCTGCCAAATGGTGGCCATGAGAGCGTGCACGGGAAGATTTTAACAAGAATTTAGCAAGCTTAACACTTAAAAACAATTATTTATTTTCTTGAAATTATATTAAAGATGTGTCTCAGTTGAACTTTTACTTAATAAATGCACTTTAATGGTCAAATTAGCTGCATTTCGCCGGGGCGGCGCAGCAAAATGAAGCTTGACAGTTGCTCCAGGCGAGCTGGATGAAGGCGGCATGCTATGGCAAGCTGATTGTGTCATTAAGACACACATTTTACCTATTACATGACACAGCGGCATACCATGTTACTGGAGTGCCATCTAGTGGCTGAAAATGGTAGTGTTCAATAAAAAAGGTTGAATCATGTCATCTGGACTTCGTTTTTTTTGTTAAAAAGAAACGTTTCGCCCCTCATCCAAGAGGCTTCGTCAGTCTGAGGCCTAGCCATCTGGTATTACCCAGAAGCCACCCTGACTCTTGTGTTTCAAGCCTGCCTCAGATACCCCTGAAGTCTGGCCTTTTCACTAATGGTTTCAAAAACACAAAGTTTGTTTTCTCAGTCATCCAGGTCTGGATGACTGAGAAAACAAACTTTGTGGTAGTGTTCAATATTTCAGTCAGAATGAATGAAAACAGTATTGGGGAAAAACATCCATAAATAAGTCGCTTTGACGTACAAGTCGCAGGACATGCAAATTATGAAAAAAAACGTGACTTATGGAGCGAAAAATACGGTACTCAGATTTATTAGGGAGACGTATAGCAGTTGTTTTGTGTGGTCAGCGCTTAACTTTAATGCACGGTGTTACACCTTCTGAGCGTGAAGTAAAGTGAGTTGGCCGAATGTATTATACATGTTGCCCGTGTGTGATTTGTTCTCCGGCTGTCGAGAGTGATTATGAGGTGCAGGGATGATGACGAAGATTATTTCAGATCAAGTTTCTCCCTTGGCCCAGGAAGGTTTACATTTAAAGATGTTGCGATTTGAGTCTGCACGTGTTCGTATACTTTATGTTGACCTTCATTTTGTAAAAGTCACCTGTATTAATTGCAAAAACCTCCCATTTGCTGAGGATTCTGCACGATGGACGTTTGTTGGGAGAATGGTAATGCTTTCTATGAGCAAGCCACCTTCAATGATTTATTCAAAAAGCAGCTCAAGATCGTTGCAGAACCTCCAAAAATGGTTCGACCGCTAGAACAAGAATATTGAACAACTGTTTTCTAACATTGTAACAATCGTCATGAGGTAGTTTGCAGGTTTTGGTACCTAATAAAGCCTTTCCACGCTAAACTTACTCTGTTTCATCTCAAATGTAATCACAAAATCATCCCCTCGTTCTCACCAGCGAGAAAAAACAACATTTCCCAAGTGGGTAGCTCATGTTGAGCTGATTGTACCGTCTGTAGGTCAGATAACACCAGGTGGTGTGGCGTAGTGGACAGTTCAGTGTTGAAAGGTTGGTGTTGAGTGTCTCAGCCAGAGTGCTGGTGTTTGTTAGGGTGGCCATTTTGTGTCTCATCATCTGTCGTCAATGGCAGCCCTTTTAGGAGGGATGAGAAGTGTTGCCGTTGTTTGCCTCCATCTGTTTCATCTTTGCCATCTAACCCTCCACCTCCACCCGCTCTCTGCCCAAGCCTCCCTCCTTTTGTTTCTTCCTCTTTATTGTCACCCTTTCCATCTCTTTCCTCTCCATCTTTGCCTGCTTGTCATCTTTCCCTCCCTCCCCCACTCCTCCCCTCTCCTGTCCCTCCAGTCATATCATTTCCAGCCAAAAGGTTAGCAGGGATCTTTAGCACCATGGTGACATTCAAAACTGAGTGTCATCGCTGTCTCTTGCTCTCTCTCACCTGTCTCCTCTTCTGTCCCCTCTTGCGTTTGCATCCCCCCCCCCCACCCCCATTCTCCTCCTGCAGCGAGGGCCTTCTGGACCAAGTGCTGTGCCTGGAAGAGAGGCTGGCATAAAAGAAATATCAAGTATATGTGTGTGGGCTGCATGTGCTTTCTGTGTGTTGGAGGAGACGGCCTGTCAAGTACATCTCTGACCCATATGCGTGTGTGCATTTTAATTTGTTTTTGACCTCTGCTGCTGCTGATGTGTGCAACACATCCTGTTTTTCTTCTCCGTTCCCCCACTCCCCTTGAACCGTACTGCCGCTGGGAAACAAATAAGCTAAATCCAAAGGACTCTCCACTTGGAAATATGTGGGAGTTGTGTGTTGTCAGCTGGTGTTGAGTCCCGTTGCTAAAAGGCAGGCTCTGCGCCACGTTTTCTCGTCTCTTTTTAGTGCTCTCTGCAGTTTAAAAGCATCGTTGTGGTGTCCTTTTTGCTGTTGTGCGTTATGTTACCATTTCCAAGTAGTTCACGTAACTAACAATGAAAGGTTAAGTGCTCCTTGCTTGTGGACATGGAGTTGCAAAGATGGAGATTAAGCTAAAAGTATAAACTGACTTTATCCAAGCATACTTTATAGAATTACATTTTTCCACGTCTTAGGAATTTAGTGATGCTCGTTTAAAGTGGCCAGTGTTGTCTCTGTTCCTGAGGTGCTCGCAGCTTCATGGACATCCCAGTTGTAGCTGTAGCTCGAAGCGTTCAGTCTAAGCGCTGTAGATCCTGTAAAGCGTACTGAAAGGGGCGTGTGTGTCCCAGGGGAGAACTTACCCCACATCTTTATATCAAGGACTCTGGAAGTTAATTGGTTGTCAGCAGTCAGGTGTTGCGAGGGCGTGAGCTGACCAATCTATGGATACACTGCTGATCAGCCTCTCCCATTGGTCTAATGGGGCATGTCAGAGGCATTGATTGATAAGGCAGGAGTGGGCGTTTTAGAGCTGGGTCTATAGTCAGTGTTTGTAAGCCCTCCCTTTTGTGCCACCACAAAATAATGCTTCAGTATAGTTTTGTGATTAATTTATTATTATTATTTTATCAGTCATTTTGTTGGAGCTCCTATTGATTCATGTTTTCTGTAAGGATTAAGATGCAGACGAAGAAGTGTTTGTTACACGGAAGTGTTTCTGAAGCTTCTTTTCACTTTTTCCGAAGAGTGATACTCGGCTCCCGGCGTTGTGCGTTTGTTTATTTAATCACAAATCTGTACGGCATTTTAGTAATAAATCCTGTAGATCGAAAAGGTCCGTCTTGGAACCCTTGAAAAACAAAAGTCACAGGGTTTTCACCCAAGCTTGCAACTTGCTTCCACACTGTGAAGTCGGTTTTATCCCTAAGCAGCAATTTTCCCCTTACCTGCAACATTTAGGTCTGCCACACACAGTTTCTGATCATAATTCAGACACCAACATGGGAATATTCACATGAATTAAGTGCAGCTATACAATATATTTCACCTACAGTATCTGTAGAAATTAATTTATTTTTATTTAAAGGGAAACTCATCAGCCACCCAGTGCAGGTAGGTAGATGTCTCTAAGTTGTAGTGCAGCCATTAATCTTAGGGATGCACGATATGGGATTTTTGGCCGATATGTTAAAACTTATTCGGCTGATAACCGATATTTTATATACGTTCCTTTGTCAGAACGTAGCCCTCTCTCTTATTTAGACTTATTTGCTACAAACATTTTGCAACAGCTGTAAGAGCTGGTGACATATATTCAGTAACAGCCATATGATATGCATAGCACTTTAACACTTTTCATTTAATATAAGTTAAATGTTATTTATTAGCATTAGTCACATGTGATGCTGTCTCACTTGTGGAGGTTGTTCCAGGTTCCTAGCTGCAGTGTGGGATCCTCTGCACTCCTGTGCATAAAGGACAGACTTTTTAAGTTCAAAGTTTTTGTCTATTCATTGTGCCGTAAGACTAATCACTAATCATGCTGACGGGGCTAACACGACGTCCAAATGTCTGTGGTAAAACTCACCCAACAAGTCGTGCTATCGGCTATTAGCTTCTCAATGATGTCAGAAATGACGGCTTGTGACTCGGGTAACGTTACGTCAGAAAAACATCTCTGACTGGAGACTATGTAGCGAGGCTCAACGTAGTCCATAAATCTTCGGAATCCAACATCCTCAACAATGAAAAATAAAACTTCCACACCGCCGACATTTTGAATTTTCCTCTCCACCGTGACATCAGGTAGGCGCACGTGACGTCATCGCATTGTGCTGCCACTGCAGGCAAAAACAGCCTTTTATATCGGCGAGTTATTTTAATGGAATGTCCGATATTGAACTTTAACGCCAATATCGGCCAATACCATGCCGATAATAGCGTTCATCCCTAATTAATCTACAACCAGCCAGATATGTGTAGCTGTTTTGCCATTGATAACTGTGACTCCACTCAGCTCTTGTCTTATCAGTTCTTCTAAGGTGTAGGTGATTTGTCACTGTGACTTGTTTCTATGGGCGGTATCACAACAGGTCATTGTGTTCAAGCATCTCAACTCGTCGTGGTTTCTAATCGCCCCAAGTTCGCCATCATCTCCGATCTCCCACTGTAAATGCACTCATTTGTTGTGGCGTCGTCCATCAATTCAATTCAACCTTTACTTCCACAGGTTCGTCTCATTGAGCCTCGAGGACTCATTTACAAGAGAGACCTGTTTTAAACAAAGAACAGATGAGGCACAGACAATAATAGACAATCGAAAAAAACATATAAAGTGAATAGTAAATAGAAGAAATTATGTTTAAAAAAACCAACAACAAAAAAACAGCTATATTATAAAGCGATGTAGAAAACTAAAAACAGGGACATGTCTACGTTGGTTTTTGCCAAGAATTTAACAGTTGTTTAAAATCCCTTAGAGGTCAAAGTCAACAACCTCAGATCTTTTTGCAAGATATTCCAGGAAACTGGAACGGAGCAGGAGAAGGCCCCTTTGCCAAGTTCAGTCCGTACTGAGGGAACACTGCAAGTAATAATGTCCTGAGAGCGCACGCTGTAACTGCATTGATGTATTGACATGTAGGAGGAGATGTGTGAAGGCAACAGACCAGGAAGTGATTTAAAGATGAAAATGTACCAGTGAGAAAGTCATGAAATATGACCAGTTAACCAGTGAATACAGGGTGCAATGGTGGGTATGATAGTTACAGCCAGTTATGAATCTTAGCGCACCGTAATAAACAGCATCCAACATCTGCAGGGTTCTTGTAGGAGCGATCATGTAAATAATGTCACAGTCAACACGATCAGAGAGGAAAGTTAGGTTCAGGTGTAGTCTGCAGTTTTGCTGGGCAGGTCATCCAGGGACGTAGCTCCGCTGGCCAGTCAACGGCTGCTGTCTGCTTACGTCAAAATCATCACCTCGGAGGAGTTCGCTTGGAACCACAAACAAGGTGGTCCCATAAACCGGGCTGAGTGTGGGTGGGTACAGACAGTGGGCAGACCCTTAACTGGTGCCGTGTGGTGCAGAACCGATGAGAGTTGGGACCGTGGCGAAGCGCCATATGTCCATCCAATGTCAGAGGGTCAGGATATCATTTGAACTGAAATGTATGCTTCACTCAGTCCACATAAGAAAATATATATATTTAATAAAAGTATCATTAGTGCCAAAACATAGAAAGTGACTACAAGGAGCCCGAGCTGCCCAGATCTGTCAACGATTCATTTGGCCGTCTTTGAGCTTTTACATTCAAAGGATTTGTTTTTATAGAAATGAAACAAAAGTGATCTTACTGCCTGTAAGGAGCAGTCAGAAATTTAACCATCCATCCATTTCTATCCACTTTTTCCTTGTAGAGTCACAGAGAGGCTGGAGTTGAGAACCTGTTCACCGGAACAGGTCTCTGAAGTCCAGAAGACAGACAGCCATTCATGCTCTCTTTCACACCTAGTGACAATTTGAAGTTACCAATTAACCTAACATGCATGTTTTTGGTCTGTGGAAGGAAACCAGAGAAACCAAAGTACACGTGCACGAGGAGATGCAAACTCATGGTGACGCAGAATTTAAACCAGTTTGTTAAAATATTACGTTTTTCATAACCTGACCAGTAGCTTCTCAAAACAGCTTTGAGAATGTGCACATTTTTTATATCTTTAATTTGATGAATACATTTAACTAAATCAGGGAATCGCAATCAAAATAGATCAGTTTTTATAAATCATTTTTATTTTTTCTGTCCAAACAGTTGTCTTTAATTTTTTTATTTGAGATTAAATGTTTTTGAGGAAACTTTAGAGATCCTTGGGTTGCAAAATAATCTGCCTGGTATACGTTAAAATGGTAAATTCTGCGATAGTACTGACAAGCTACGTAACTGGGCACTGTGCTGAACCCAAATGTGATGTTTGTTGTCCTCCTCAGGGCCTTAGGAAACATTTAAAGTTAAGTTTCACTATTTAGTGATACCATGCTCTGAATATGCCTGTCGTGATAAACAATAAATCAATTAATTGCATGATAAATGAAAATTATCTGTTGTTTTCATTTATCGGCTTTATTGTTTCTTCGTGTCTCTCTTTCTACTGAAGACACTGGACGACAAAAGGCTCAACTCCGGTGTTCTTCACTGACCCCTCCCTTTCTCTTTCCTCTTTAAAATCCATTTCAACGATCCAAAATTGTGTTTTTTGATTGTTAAAAGCAGCAAAGGGGAGAAGAAAAGCAAAAAAAAAAACACAAGCCGCGGGCGGGGGGGGGGGGGGGAGGGAGGAAGAACCTCCGTCTTGTCAAAGTTTCAAAATTCACGGTTGAAACCCGTGCCTTCATGTACAAAGTTGTTTTTCTCTGCAAAAAGAAGCTGAGAACTTGTTTACCGATTTTTTTAAATTAAAAGCTTTGTGTGAAAAATGCTATGCTAAAGAGCTCAAACCACACCGAGCGTCTGTCATTCTGAGAACCGAAAAACGGGAACGAGAGACAGCCCATGTCACGTCAAGGGGCCTCTCTCCCATTTTTATTAAAGAGACACTCTGCTCGCTCCCTCACTATCCATCCTTCGGTTCAAACAGTCTTATACTGCCATCCAGTGGTCAAAAAGGGTACTACACTCAAAACAAATTAACATTTCTTCTTAATTTTGACAATAATTACAAAGAATATTATCATTTATCGCAATATTTTCTGAGACAATTAATTGCCCCGCAAAATTTATCGTGACATGCCTAGCTCTGAAAGTTTATTTACTGGTTAAAACATACAAATCATCTCAAGAGGTGAATCTAAAATTCATGCACCATCTCGTTTTTTCTCTTTCTTTCAGTGGCAGTTCATCATTTACTTTAATATAATTGCTTAAAGGAGTGATTTCCAGAGACAAGTCAGTTTCAGAAACCACATAACGGGTTCTTAAGCCCCGTGAGCCCAGCACCGACACACACTTGCACACCGACACACACTTGCACACCGACACACACACACTTTGCTAGCAGGTTTCTTGGCCACCCCCTGTGGCCTACTTCTCTCTGTGTCTGTCCGTCTCCCTGCCTCTGTGTCCTCTGGGATCAGACTGAGAGTCGGCCAGTGGTTTTTCCTACCACATGGTAAAAGCAGGGAACAGATTGGATAAACACAGCCCTTTCCTGCTGACCCACCCCCGCCGACCGCCCCCCTCCCCCAAACACACACACACAAATCCACACTCTGTGTCCATTAACAAAGCAGCCGTGCGTAAAATAACCAGATTTTCTCTAGCTTCACTGCTTCTTTCTTTCTTTTTTTCACTCTCTTGATCTCCCCCACCTCCTCTTCTCTTTCCTTCCTTCCGGGCCTCAAATCCCAGCCCCAAACGCACTGCCCTGCATCCCCTCACTTGAGCGTAATTACACACACAGCTAGCCAGCTCCCGCATGCTGTCCTCCATTTGGGAACAAAGGTATAAATTATAGCAGCTTAGATCCTAGTGGTAATGGGAGGTGGGTGGGTGCACACGTGTCGTCCAGAGGAAGGGGGGGGGGGGGGTCGCTCACTTTTTCAGGTGCCTAGTTTGGTTGCGACTTGTAAGCTGTGGTTGTAGTTGGTTTCATTTGGCTCTGTTTGTCTGTCTGTCTCACAGAGGAAACATGGTGCTGTTGACATGGCAGAGCCTGTAGTAAAGCCTGGAGGCTACAGACAGTTTAGCTGCCAAACTGTCGACAGCACAGACACGGCTGCAATGAGTTGCTGTTGGCTAATCTTTCTGCCGTCTTCCTTCCTTCACCGCAAACTAACGCAGCGTAAACCTAGCCGTTTTGAGCTTTTTGGTGAAGTCTTACGTTCGGCTTGAAAAGATGAAAAAACCTGTAATAGAATCTCTCACAGTGTAATAGTCTGGAAACTGTTCACAGCATTCCTCTGACAGCAGACGTTATAATTAATGTTGTCTTTGACAAATGTTTGGGGCATGAATAAGGAAAGGTGTGTCAGTCAAAGTTGGCAGCAGCTGACGCCACTGACGTGTTTCCACTCATCCAGTAAAAACTCATCGGTTCTTACCCGGTGAAAAATACAGATTGGCTACACATCTGCACAGTCCGTGTGAATTTCTGAGCGTGGCTGGTAAGCGCCAGTTCATTTGTCAACTCTGCTACAACTATGGCTTTTAAAATGGCTTGGGCATTACGTGTGATTTTCATGGTGAGGTGAAAGTTGTGGAGTGCTAATTGCGTTTATGGGCTTCAAATGCTCTCTTGCACTAGCTGTGACGGAGCTAAACTATTTTCATACTCCCTCTGTTTGTGCTTTGAGAGAAAACTACTGCCTCTTCAAGGTCAAAGTCTTGATACAGAATCTCAAGTTTTATTTTGGGACATAGTTTGCTTGCAGTAACAACACTCGGCAACTTGAAGGAAAATCCTTTTCCCACCACCCCGACACTCAAATCTTCCTTTCTTCTGTTGCTTACTGCCCAGGAAGAGTAACCTTGAATAAATATGTAATTTGTTTTTCTTGGTTGCGTAACATTTTGTTACATCACCTTGATTGTAAAAGGATTTCTCAATATAAAATGTCTAAAACACTACATGATTTTATTATTTGATAATTACAAAAAACTAGTTTTTCTTAGATTTGCTCTCTTCTTCAGAGGTCACCACAGTGAACTAAGTCACACGAAGACTTGACAGTTGTTTTTACGCTGGATGTCCTTCCTGACACAACCACAGACCACTGAGCTACCACAGCCCTCTGTGTGGAGCAGAGAGCTGCTAGCTAGGGTGCCCGGGGGAGCAGGTGG
Source organism: Nematolebias whitei (assembly GCF_014905685.2). Taxonomy (NCBI): domain Eukaryota; kingdom Metazoa; phylum Chordata; class Actinopteri; order Cyprinodontiformes; family Rivulidae; genus Nematolebias; species Nematolebias whitei. The sequence goes on along the minus strand of NC_056506.1, from coordinate 20,511,037 downwards.
TGGGGGTTAAGGGCCTTGCTCAAGGGCCCAGAGTGGGGCAAATGAATGTGGAGGCAGGTGAGGGTGCCTATCCCACCCACATTTTGATGATGTTTGTACGGGAGTTGAACCGGCGACCTTCTGATCACAGGTCAACCTTCTCTAATCTCAGCGCCACAACTCCCCAATTTAAAAAAAGCTTGTAATAAAAATTAAACAATCGGGTTGAAAGTTTTTTTTTTTTAAAACATCATTTTTAAGGCCCAGTTTACGTTGTACCATTTATGACTGAAACCGTAGCATTTCTGCAGCGTTTCGGCTGTTTGTGTACGCAACAACAGTGGCTGTTTACTCTGAAACCTAAGCTTTTTGAATCTGGGGTTCAAAGTAGAGGTTTTTGAAAATGCCCGACATTGGTGTAAAACAGACATGTGCACTCAGGACGGCTGCAGCCAATAGTTGTTTTGTTTTGCATTTGCATGAGTAGATGAATAACTGTAACAATGATGGATATCAGAGTGCTGTTTGTGCTGATCACCCTGACCCAACTTCACTCTCAGTCCAAACTAACTTCTGTGTATGCACCTTTTGCGCTCACGTCATAGAAATACAAAAATCACATCATCAACTCTGACCAGGCACAGAAAATAGAGCAGTGCTTTGTCATGTATGTCTTGGACTTTAATCTTTACATTTTTAAACTCACGATTACATTTTTTTTAAAACATTTTCATTCATTCGTACCCATCTGCTCACACAGACTCATGTTCGTGCTGCTGTTTGGAGTACTGTTTTTGTACTACTAGTGCTTAGTGTATTTTTAGTTCATGTTTTCATATCTTAGATCTTATTACTGTTTTTCTTTTACATTTTATACTTTTGTTGGATGTAGCTGGGACCCTGCGTACACAGTTTCATACGCACCACCTGTACCACATGGTGGTAACTACGTCATCTGAGAACTTAATTCAAAAATCAATTTGTTTCTCTTGCTTGGCTTTAGTTTGATTTGCCTGTTTCAGTTTCATATTTATCCCACCATTAAAAAGATGTAGAGACATTTGTATTTAAAAGTTTAATTTTGACTGCCTAACGCATGTTTAGGTTGCTTCGTAGCAATGCAATGTTTACTTATCAGTATGGGGGCGTGTAGCCTTTGTGAGTTATTTCTGACTGACCCCTGTTGCATGAGGTTAAGCGTGCACAGTTTGTCACCTTGGGGAAAACAAAAAAAAACTTTGTATCCTGGTGGAGACTTGTAAAGCCAACTCTGCTGTTGTGGCAGTCTTTTTTTTTGGCTGGACAATCCACTGAATTTATAAGGAATTTATAAAATATCTCTTTCGCTGCCTTTACCAGACGTGGCTGTCATAACATCTCCACATTGTCTTATTCAAATACTTTGTTCTAGAGTAAAAAAAACATCTAAAATAAAAGGTGCCATTATGATGGCTTATACTGCAAAATTGTGTCGTTAAAAAAATAACAGCCATGTCCGAGCGTTCCTGTTCCAGCTAAATGAAGCCGAAGCATGATTGATTGTGACACAAAGAGGTTGGCGCTCACTGGAATCATCACACATCCTGGCTGCATTTAGTAAACAGAAAATAGTATGGTTTCAAGAAGTAGTGACAAATGTGCTGGTTGCTAAACAAAGTGTTTTTAATTGTCCTCATTAAAGACTTTTTGGGTTGAATAAAGGGGGTTAGTGTTTTTGCTCATTGTGAAAGCCCTGTGGGTGGAAAAAGCATGTTGTTTTATGAGCTAATTGGGTTTATTGCCGTTTGCGTTATAGTTTAGTTTAGGAACGCACTGATACCTTTTTTTTCTCAGAGTATAAATGGAGTAAATGCCTTTACACTTCTTACAAATACTTTGAAACGATGTTTGAAAATCAGAGGAGCTGTTTGTGTTGTCTCCTCAAGAAGGACACGGTGTCTTTACAAAGGTGCTTGTTGGTGGACGGTCAGGTTGTCAGGAAGCTTGCACTCAGGTTTATATATTCCCAGGACTTTTTTCTGCTCAATGTGAGATTGTAGCCAGTTCCTGCTGCTGTTACCAAGCTCTTTAAACTCTGCTTTTTGTTGGCTGTTTGGGTGCTTTGTTAAATTGTTTTCAAAGTGCCAGATTTGGTCCCTCTTCTCGACAACTTTGCTAAGCAGAATTTACAATCCACTTTATTTTTGTCACCATAGTTCACTTCAAAATCCCTCCAGGCATCTTTGTTCACCCTCTATGGTGTGTTACAGCCACCAACTAGAAGAGTGTGGATCAATACAGACCGCTAAAAATAAAAAAAATGACTAAACTGCCTGCACACGGTTGACATTGCTTCTCTTCTACCATCTACCTGACTGTTGAACTGAAAGGTGAACGTCCTGCTACCACAAAGTGGTATCGGTACTGTGGCATTAGCACTTATGTGAGTACAATATTAACTACCAAGATTTTAAAGGTTTACTGTATTTTCCGCCGTACACGTCACACCACCCTATAAGTTGCATCAGTCCAATTATGTCCTAATAAAGTGGGAAAAAACATAAATATGTCGCGTCGCCGTATAAGTCGCATCTATTATGCATCACTGCTGACGTGTCGCATTTGTTACGCGTCACCGCTGACAACCTGGAAATGTGGCCCGGTGTTGTGCCAAAAATCAACTGGCTGTCAAATGGCGGGAGCGTGCACGGGAGGACTTTAACAAGAATATATAACAAGATTAACACTTAAAAACAATTATTTGTTTGCTCGACATTATAGCAAAGGTGTGTCTCAGTTGAACTTTTACTTAATAAATGCACCTCAATGGTCAAATTAGCTGCATTTCACCAGGGCGGCGCAGTGAAATGAAGCCGACTGGATGTTTGCTCCAGGCATGATCCCAGAGCTGGATGAAGGTGGCAGGTTATGGCAAGCCGATAGCGTCATTAATAGCCACTTTTACCTATTACATGACACAACGGCATGTCATACTACTCTAGTACCATCTAGTGGCTGAAAATGGTAGTGCTCAATATTTTCAGTCAGAATGAATGAAAACGGTCATAGCTCAGCCAAATATTGGTTTATAAATATAGGGGGGGGGGGAACTTAAATAAGTTGCTTAGGTGTATAATTTGCATGCATGTAAACTTTGCAAAAAAGTGTGACTTATCCGCTGAAAAATACGGTAATAGACAATGGTTACTATTTGTGTTTATGACAGCTGCAGTAAAAAAAAAAAAACTAGTCGGAGCTCATAACGCACGTGAAAACGAGTACCGGTTTCTGTCCAATCTTCTGTTTGTGTTGCACGGTTGTCTGATAATACACAAATCAGTGACAGTTTTTACTTTGATCCAATAATGCCATACAAAATGAGTGATTACAGCGACAGATGGAGATCTTGTTCTGGCTGATGGCAGCCCCCACCCCTCCCCAAAAAAGCAAACTCACTCAAGGATCTGTGCTAGGGTGAGTGGGACCGAAAGAAAATGAAATGGGAGCTGCATCGTCCATCAGAATCAGATGAAAATACCTAAAACTGCAGGTTTACTTACCTGAGGCAAGTTATAAACATGGAAATTGTTTTCCTCTTCATCCAGTACTTTGTCTTTTATTATGGGGGGAAAAAATATGTAAACGTCCCAGATTACTGGAAACATGAGCAGAAAGTTAGGCCAAAATCAGTGCGTAGTGTTCAGATTGGATGTGGCCTCATTTCTGCTCAGCTCCTCCCCACGTGTGGCAGGTGGAGCACAGAGAAGCCTCGTCCTGAGATTTTACATATAAAGCTTCGCAGTGACCGTTCACTCGGTTTCTTTGGCAACGTCAACTAGTCTTCAGTGCCAAAGACTGATGGTTTGTGTTCGTATATGACCGCTCACTGCCAATAAAGAAACACAAGCTCAGGTTTAAGCTAAAACGACAGAGGATGTGGTGAAGAAAATGAAGCAGTGGAGGGCTCAGCTTTTCCATGGCTGAAGCAAGTTGATTCAGATGGACAACTTTAAAGAGGATGAAATGCATCTCGGCAGAGAGGGGAAGTGCAGACGCCAGCTCTGAGCATGCTGCAGATTAACTTGATCCTGTGGCATGCTAACAGGCCAGACAAAAAATGAGGAGCATGAGAAGAACCAATAATCTCTCGCCATCCTCCTTTTAACTACAGCTGTGGTCTGATTAAATCATTCAGGCAGCTGTGCTCACACCAACACTATAGCTTGTAAGTGCTTTTATAGCTACATTTATGTTGCATTGTTTAACTCGTGGTCTAATGTGTGCTTCTGACACGGCTGACAGGAAATCAGTTGCCTTCACTTGTAGTGGCTTACTGCAAAGGATGTGAAATTACACTCCATGACTCTCACCTGCTGCACATGCAGAAGCACGTGGTGAAAACTTTGTTCTTCCTGTAGTGATTGAAACGCATAGAACAAGCTTTCATAACCACAGTTTTGTCACTTTAACTTGCTTTGTTACATTTATAAAATGATTTTGAATAATGGCAACCAGGTCTTGATACATTAAAGTACAACTTGTTTTATTGTAATTGTAAAAAGTTTATTATTAAGACATTTGATAACATTTATTAACTGGAATAGCTCCATGACTTCAGTTTATTTCCATATTGTCTTTTTTCCAATTATGGATTTTCACTTAAGTTTTCTGTAATTTAATTTATGTTCTTTTTACTTAACCAGATATAAAAGACTGCAAAGGTTCTTAACGTGTTCTTAGCTCTGTGCTCTCCAGTTTCAGTTGTGCCAGTGTACTTTCTCTAGCTTTTACATGAAGCCTGTTGAACCCAACACATTCAGGCCAGGCCTGAGATGGCATCTCTCTGCACTGGTGTCACGAGTGAAATAACCAACGCAGAATAGGTGCACAAAGTTGATCCATTGAAGCTTTTCACCTGCACAGTGGTACAATGGTCTGACCAAGTGAAAACGTGTTGTTTGTGACCGGCTGGCTCCAAGATTTAGGAGTTAACAAGCAGTGGGAGGACTGATTTGCTCACATCACCTTGCATTTGAATTATTGGGTAGCCAAAAAAGAACGAAGTTCATATGCTGTTTTAAAAACGGCACTTTGAGAATGGTGTCTGGTTCACATTTAATGCCTAATTTTACACAAATATACTTGTGTCTTAGTTGTACACCCCACCGCTCCTTATTCTGTGGTATACTGCGACTGCACACATCATTGGGAGACCTGGCTGACTGGGTTTCATTCATTAAATCACCAAAAGTGGCTAAAGGTAGGGGTCGTTTTAATGGTCGTTTCAACTCGAGGGTTATTCTAGTTGTATGGTTACATTTGTTGTCCCGAAAAGTGTTTTTTAATGATTCCTTGTGTCTCGTTTGGTCCACGTTAAAGTTGCAGCGTTTGTGTTTTTACTATTGTGAACAAATTGTAAGCTGTCCGTATGTTTGAAGAACTATGGGGATATCTGACATATCTGAAAGTTTTATACGGTCATGGCTAATTTAAAACTGAGATCATCTGGTACATCTATACCTAAAGGTTACACAGTATGGAGGTTTGTGGCGTTTGCTTTTTACAGGATATTCCTCTACTAACGGTACTCTAAATGAACTGAATCCCTGTATGAAAGAAAAGACCCCAAGAGGGGCATTGTCCACCAAGACTTGTAGTCTAGTTTGTGTATTTTAATAGTTAGCCATGCAAAATATTTTTTTGCTTTATTCTTTACTTATGGAAATAATTCAGTTCAATTCAGTTTATTTCTATAGCGCCAAGTCGCAACAGAAGTCGTCTCAGGGCACTGACCAGAAACATTCATGTATAAAAATAATAATTTAACTTTATCTGAGGAGCAGACTACTTTGAGTTTAACTCCATCACAGAACTCTTATCTTGAGCAAACATGAAGGCGACGGTGGAAAGGAAAAACTCCCTCATGAGGAAGAGACCTTTAGCAGAACCAGACTCAGGACAAACAGCCATCTGCTTCAACCAGCTGGGTTTGAGAGGAACAGATACACAATGGCAGGTCGAGAATCGCATAAGATAGAAATAGTATCAAATGAAAACTATTCAATTTTAACAATTAATTTAAGGAAATGAGGTCAATTTGGTCCAGTAGTCTAAACCTATAGCAGCATAACAAGCCAACCCTAACTATAGGATTTATCAAAAAGGAAAGTCTTAAGCCCAGTGTTAAAACTGGACAATGTGTCAGCCTCACAGACAGAAACTGGAAGTTGGTTCCACAAGAGAGGAGCCTGATAACTGAAAAATCTTCCTCTCATTCTGCTTTTGGAAACTCTAGGAACCACAAGTAAACCTGCAGTCTGAGAGCGAAGTGCTCAGTTAGGAAAATATGGAACAATAAGATCTTGAATATAAGATGGAGCTAGGTTGTTGAGAGCTTTGTAGGTTAGTAGGTTAGAAGTAAGATTTTGAATTATATTCTGGATTTGACAGGGAGCCAATGGAGAGAAGCTAAAACTGGAGAGAGATGGTCTCTCCCACTAACTCCAGTTAAGACTCTGGCAGCAGCAATTTGGATCATCTGAAGACGTTTTAAAGAAATATTTGGACACCCAGATAATAAACCATTGCAATAGTCCAGTCTAGATGTGACAAATTCATGAACCAGTTTTTCTGCATCATTTTTAGATGTTTCTAATTTTAGTGATATTACGCAGGTGGAAGAAGACTGTTCTAGTAACGTTTAAAATTTAACCATGTTTCCTTATTTTTCCACTTGCGTATTCTTGTTAACAAACCGCAACTATTTCATATTTGAATTTTGACTTTACCTTTGGTATTAAATATAAATTTTCTTTTGTAATTTGAAATGTTGATTTTTATTTTTTATATTCTAATAATCTAGTGACCACCTTATTGCCAAACAGTTTTTGATTAGAGGTCAGTACAGTGATGGTCACTCGGTAGCTTAACAAGTTTTATAAAAAAAAAAAATACTAGTACAGTTGATGTAAAAAATAAATAATTTAGAAGTTGTTGTGGTTTTGCCTACGAGCTAAGTGGTGATGATCATGTTGTGCATTGAGGCTGTTATTTGCGGTTTTATTTTAATTTCTCAAAGTTGGATCAGGCAATGTCTTAAAATTTTATTTTGAAGTGATGTTCTGTCAAAAGTTAAAGATACAGTAGTCCCTCGCTATATCGCAATTCACTTTTTGCGGCTTTGCTCTACCGCAGGATTTTTAAACTCTTTGTAATGTTGTGTGTACTGTACATGCTGTGCAGGACTGCACATTCATCCCTTTGTCTTCATCGCCAAAGTGTTGAGCATATGAAGTGTTAATGAAAGAATAAAAAGTTTGTAGGAGTGTGGGAAGGGTTTGTAAAGACTTAACCCTGTATAAATAATAAAATAAATATAATGTCGCTACTTCTCAGATTTTCACCCACCGCGGGGTTCTCTGGAACATAACGCCCGTGATAGGTGAGGGATCACAGTAGTTTATTTGTTGTTCCAGGTCCAGTGGGAGTTCATTGAATTTACTAAATATATTATTAAAATGCAGAACAAATGCTCAGCAGTGATTTATAAAGGCTTACGAGTTATGGCAGTACAAGCAGTACTTCATGATATTGCATTGACAATATTTTTGTGATAATGGGGCAGCACGGTGGCGCAGTTGGTAGAGCTGCTGCCTCTCAGCAAGCAGGTCCTTGGTTCAAACCCCGGACCAGGGGCCTTTCTGGGTGGAGTTTGCATGTTCTCTCCTTGCATGTGTGAGTTTTCTCCAGGTACTCTGGTTTCCTCCCACAGACCAAAAACATGCATGTTAGGCTGATTGGTAACTCTAAATTTTGTCTAGGTGTGAGAGAGAGTGTGAATAGTTGTTTGTCTCTATGTGTCCCTGTGATGGACTGGAGATCTGTCCAGGGTGTCCCTCGCCTCTTGCACAGTGACTGCTAGATATGGGCACCAGTGACCCCATGACTCAAAAAGGAAGAAGCGAGTAAAGATAATGGCTGGATGGATGTGTAGCCCTAGAATGGAATATAAAGAAAAGAGTATAAATCTAGGCTAATAGCCAAATAATAAATCCGTTTTTCCCCTACCATTATCCAAGGAGGGTGCCCCACCCTATAAACAAAACAGATCGCTCCGCTTACTGAATCCCCTACCCCTCATTCTGCTATGCCACTTCAGGACAGGGAGCAGAGATTAGCAGCTCAGCTTAGACTCCGAACTACACGCAATACAATTATAGTGTTCAGCTATAGCTTCTCTCACCCTCAAATGGTGATCCATTTATTTAAATTGATTTTTAATGTCTTTAAAACAAGTCATTGTCAAAAAATACCATGCTGGTGTGAAAGTAGCTGCATTAGTCAATATTAAAAGTCCAAACTTTTGTATGACATAGTTTCAGTCTATCACAAATTTTGCAACCAAACAAAGTTAATTTTACTGAGCAAATCTATATGTGCAGAGCATAGATGGACTGTATATCATGCTTATACCACACGTGTCAAACTCAAGGCCCGGGGGCCAAATGTGGCCCTCATTGACATCTTATCTGGCCCCCAAGGTGATATGTTAAATGTAAAATGCTTTTATCACTTGAATTTTTCCTGTAATCTTTGATTATGATGTCAAAAGTGCAACTGAGAACATTAAATGAGACCAATCAAATTCTTGTTGAGGAAACGACCAAGAAAAGCTGTTCTAACTTGAGTTAATGTAGAAACTGGCCCTTAGTTTGAAAAAGGTTTTAATTTTGCCCCCTTTTGTAAGTGAGTTAGACAACCCTGGCTTATACCACTGGTGCTGAGTTCAGTGTATTTACTGTATATAGCACCAAGTCACAACAGAAGTCGTCTCAGGGCACTGTTCAGAAACATTCACATAATTCACATACATAAAAAGCCAACTAGTAAAAGTTATCCATCTAAGGAAGCAGCAGATTGTGATGAATCTTCACTTCGTCGCAGTCTCGCACCAAGGCAACAGTGGGAAGGAAAAACTCAATTTTAATAGGAAGGAACCTCCAGCAGAACCAGGCTCAGGACGAGCGGCCATCTGTTTGGACAGGCTGGGATTTGAGAGGACAGGAAGAAGAAATGCAAACACAGAAAGGCAGGTCCAGGTGTACTTTCTATTTGAAGAAAGACAAAAAACACCAACACGTTAAAGATAAAAATACTTACAAATACAAACAGGTAGAGTAGAACAAGTAAAGACAGCAGCAGAGAGGAAACGTGGTCAATCTGTCCTCTGGCAGTCTTGGCCTATAGCAGCATAATTAAGGGCCGGCTCAGGAAACCAAAGCCAACCCTAACTGTTACTGGTGTAACGGTACGCTAAAATCACTTTTCGGTTCGCTTCATTTTTGGTACAAAAAAGGCCAAAATGAAAACTTACTAAATGTTTATTTTGAAAATATGCCAAGTAAACAATATGTTTGTATAAAAATAAATAAAAGTGACCCATCTGGATGATATTTTAAATAAAAGTCACTCTTTACAATAAATAGACTATACTAACAGTAATAAAAATCTTAATAAATACAATAACAGTCGGATCCAGAACAATAAGCAGCAACAGACTGTTCACAATCAAACTAATCAAGTTTTAAGTTTTTGGCCAAAAAGACCAACTTGTCCACATTTTCTGCCAAAATCACAGATCTAGTTACAGTGAATATCTCCAGCGGTGGAGAAAACTGCTCACTAACAACAGGTGGCAGGAATAAAGAGGTAGAGCTTTGATAATTTTGCAGTGTGGCTGTATTTGGCCTCATTACTCACAACCTCTTGGACCTGCTCCCACAGGTGGGACAGGTCCCTGGAAAAGTTCAGAGTTCACTCATCACAGACTTCTTAGCTGGAGGTGATCTCTGGTGGATTTCCCTGAAGAGGAAGAAGACTCAGCTGCTATCTCTGTCCCAGACTGGAAATAAAACACAAATAGTAAAACAAATGAGTTAAGATTATCATTTTAAATAAAAAAGTTAATTGGATAATAATAATAAAATAACAATACCTCTTCTTGAACGACCATTGTTTGTTATGAGGTGGTTGAATCTCTCGGTCATCATCATCAGGGCAGAACTTTAATCTGGTCCAGGTCTTGTTGACAATATCAGTTTTAGCTTTTTCATAAAGTGCTGCTACAACTATTTGGCTGAAGTGTTGATGTGATGGGATGTCGTAGCGGGCCTCAATAACTTTAAATCCGGCGCATCAACAGCAGAATACGGACGTAGATCCAGAGCTTTAAAAACTCCTACAACTTGTGTTGTTGCTCTGGACCGATCTGAATTACCTGATAAATGTTGTTTAAATGCTGCTGCTGGCCCTGTGATGGACTTGCGACCTGTCCAGGGTGTACCCCGCCCCTCGCACAGTGAATGCTGGACATTTGACCCCCGTGACCCAAAATGGAAGAAGCGGGTGAAAGATAATGGATGGATAAATGCTGCCGTTATCGGTCTTTGCACCAACTTTAGAAGAGATGTTCATGTTCGGATGATGTCGTTTCACGAGCGTTAACAAGTTAGACGTGTTGCTGCTGCAGATCCACTCTCCGTGAAACAACGTCGACACACAGCTTTGGATTTGTTCACTTGTCTTTTAACAAGAAAGCCATAATGTTTCCAAACGGGAGACCGCAACGAGATGCTAGAATGCTAATGCTGCGCGTGCTGCAATAGCGCCGTGCTGAAACACGCTTAGGAACTTAAGTTCCACGGTGCATAATCTCTCGTTAATAAAATTTAATGAGTGTAAAAATAACTGAAACGGTACACAGGTGGACCGAACCGAACATGCTCTACTGAAACTGTTCAATACACCCACATGTACCGTTACACCCCTACAAACTGTAGAACTGATCAAAAAGGAAAGACTTCAGCCCATTTTGAATGCATCAGTCAGCCTGATCAGCACATCTAGTCAGCCATACATTCAGTCAACTCTCGGTGGACTGATACATTTGGCAGCACCAGGACACTTCACACATCATCTTTTTAAAGTTGTATAGACGGCACCTCCTAGCCCCACACAATTGGTGCATCCTGTGTTTGTGTGTTTGTCAGCTGGGCATTTGCCTCCAAGCAATCTTTTAATTTATTTTTGTTTTTAGGGCTCAAAGAATACAAAGTAATAATACATTAGAAATGGGTTTGTGATGAGTGCACATAATGGGTTATTGAAGGGTTCTATTGGAAAACTCCAGTTTGTGGCATAGTGGTGTAGTGGTTGAAATGATCATCTCACAGCTAGAAGATGCTGGATTTAAAACTTGGCCAGTGTTTCTCTGTGGAGTTTGGATGTTCACCCTGTGCACGCATGGGTTTTCTCTGGGTACTCCGTCCTCTCACAGTCCAAAAACTTGCATTTGGTTGATCGGTGACTTAACTGTTCTTAAGTATGAACGTGTGCATGCATGTGTGGGGTGGGGGGGTCGAGTTAGAAGTGTTTTTCTTATGATTGCCAGTCCCCATTACCTTTAATACTACATGGTGCTACTGTTAACAAGTCTTTGGCTCACAGTTTTGCTAATAAATAACATTTGAAATGTAGAAGTGGTGCTGTGAGTAAGAAATGGACTAACTAATATGGCTTTATGGGGAAACCAGTTGTGTCAGATGAGTCACAATAAACGTTATCTGTTTATATCCATTCATCCATTTTCTGCTGTTTATCTGTGGCCACATCACGGGGACAACAGGTCCATTATATCATGTGGAAAATACACATATAAATGTAATCTCTGTGTTCTGCCCAGCCCGTTTTACTATTGACTTAAAAAAAATGTAAGGCCACGTTGTAGTGCATGTCTCAGTCTTAGCTTGACACAACTACATGCAAAACATTACAAGTTTATATCAAGTACGAAGAGTTCATATTGAAATTGAGGTGATCTAATAAAGAAAACGAACTCCTCTTTTAAATTGTTTATTTGCATTTAGTCTGTTTTGAACGTGTAATCTGCAGTGAGCTAAAATCTACAGACAACTGCTTCAGTGTCGAGGCTTAAATAAATAAAAACGTCTTTGCATTTTACTGACCTTTTCAAGCTGAAGCTTTTGTGTTGGCGTTGTTTATTGTTCAGACAAACGTGATGTTAAAAGGCTTGTTAATCTTATTTACACATCAAGAGTGACTGCTCTGTACAGGAGGTGTTGCACCTCCTCGCAGGAAGCGTGAAAACCTGACTGTAAACCTGTGTCATGCTGATTTAAGTTCTCGAGTTAGTCGAGAGACTTTTCTGAATGTCCAACTTTTAAATATTCTGAGTTTGTAACAGAATATTGAATACATGAAGAAACGGTCTGCTGGTTGTGGAGTACTCTCTTTACATCCAGACTGTAGAAATGTGAACTTCGCAATACTGTAAGTAGATTTTAGCGTTCAGAGTTTTAACATGAGCAGATGGTGGAAAGAATGAAAGGCATCTGGACCAATCAGCTCTTAGCTTTATCCAGTTGAGTAAAGCTGAGAAAACATCTGTCTGGTGGCAGGGTGCAGCTCTGTGAAGTCGTGATTTTTGACAAATTTTAGCAATGACATGCACTGCCACGTAAGGTGTAAAAAATATAGAAAGATGTGCGTTGCGCTGGATGTTACCCACATCTCGTCTGCGATGACCTGAAGACAGAAACTCAGTTGTTAGCCTGCTGCTAGTGCATTTCTAAATCCACCACTTCAGTTCCACTTACTTAAGCTACTGCAATAAATTAACAGGATGGATATTTATGGGGCACAAATGGGTTTAGTGACACCAAATGTGTATTGAAAAGCATATTTGTGTGAGGACATGATGAATGTTTGGTCCCTGGTACCTGCCAGGCTATGCAACGAACCCAGAAGTGGTTGAGGAAAAATGGTGGGAGGGAGGGTAGAAGTATGGAGGAATAAAGAAATAAGGTGCAGGGGGGGAGGGAAACTCTGTGGCGGTGCAATTTGGCTTGGGTGTTGTTTTTGCACGGCATAGAAGCAACAAGCAAACCTCCCCCACCTCCTCCCTGTCCTGCTCTCCACTACACAAACTCATTGAGGCATGCTTAGATCCACCTACCCTCACCCTCGTGCAGAATGGGGTGTTGCGTTGGCTGCTGAATGAGGGGGAGGATGATTAAATTCAGGTCAGTCGTTCTAATTTTAACAAATGCAGTTATTTTTATACTAAAATAAACTCCTCCTTTTATATTTTTTTTGCATTTTATGTGGAAAATAAAATCCATAAACTCAAAAGAAGAAGGAGGCAGGTGGCTGTTTCCCTTGTCTCGAAACATCTGCCTAGACTGCCTGAGTAGTTCTTGAATGGGCTGCCGTCAGACTGACTGGTGTACGTAAAGTCTCTGCCCTGTTGGTTGGCTAATTTCTGGCTGGATGGCAGCTGCTGCTGTTCAAACAGAGCTGCATCTGCTCGGCCCTTTGTTCTAACACACACACACACTCATAAAAACACACACTCAATGACTCCAAGTGTGTGTTGGTAAAGAAAGAAGTTCCTTTGTTTGGTTGTAAAATGGAGATGGGGGTAGGCTAATGCAAAATGTGTGTCTGAGTGAAGAGGGTGCTTTAACGTTTTAACTCTTACTGCATTTGTGTTCATTTATTTATTTTGTCTGCGATTGTCACAGATGAGTAGTAAGATTATTTTTGTGTCTGTGTAACAACTAATGGGATTACCAAAATTATCAAATTAGTTTAAACGTGAAATCCTGCTTTCCCAAGTTGTGATGTTATGTACGTTTAACATTACTGCCAGTCGTCTTGCTTTTAAATTGTAATAAATGTCTGTCAGAAGTCGTATTTTATTGGAACATGCATTTGAATTTTTAGTTCTACGGAGTGACCAGAATGGTTGGTTTATTGGTTCTTCTTTCATTAGAAGATATTTAAATTGTTGTTGAATGTGGTGGTTAGTTGTGCACAATTATTTAATTAATGGATTAATTCTTGTTAATTGGTGTTCAATGTCTAATAACCTGATTTTACAAGTATAAAGTACCGGTAGTTGTTTTTTAACACATCCACTAACTCCACATTTTGTGTTCTGCTTTCTCTGTTCTGTTTTTCAAATGTCTCCAGGAACCTTGATGAGGACCATGGAATTGAAAGCTTCAAATTAGTAGCTATCAGATTAGCTCTTAACTGCACAACACACCTCACACCTGTGGGCCCACCACCCAGCCATGGCGGACCCAGGGATGTTGAGTTTATTTGGGGATGATGCAGGGTTGTTCTCAGATGGATTAGATGGTTTAGGAGACTGCTTTCCCCAGCAGCCAGCCCCTGGTCAAGCCAACCCTCTAACCCAGCAGACCAATTCTTCACTGAACCATGAGCACCAGGGGAACAGGAGTTACCACCAAGGCATGCTGCACGGCACTGGGCCTGGACCAGGGCAGTCCAAGTTGGGTCAAATGTATGAACACGGCCCCTACTCCAGCTATGATCAACCTGGTGCACCTGGAGCACGAATGATGGCTCAGAATGGTCCTAGCCAGGGGCCACCGAATGTGAACACGGCATTGAATGGAATGACCTCCCACTATAACCCAGCCAACTCTAGCAACACTCATCATGGGTACCAGAGTGATGCGGGGGGAGGAGGAAGTGGAGGTGGAGTTTGGGCCCAGCAGCAGCAGAGCAGATCTGTATATCAGCAGTCATCAGCACCATCAGGAGGCGGCCCCAGTCAGATGGGGGGCTACCAGATGTCTCAAGGAAGTTATGCAGGGATTCAAGGTCCACCTACATCAAGTACTTCTCGCATCAACCAACACTACCCTTCTCAAAGTATGGTGCCCCCTCCTGCTCAGGACCCATCTCACTACTTAGGACATGTTGGGATGGGAGGGGTCCAGATGAGACATCCCCAGCCTCAGCCACAATCCCAGGGCTATCCCAATATGGGCCACACACCTCGATACCCACACTCCCCCTCCAGACAGCCTCCACACCCCCACCAGCACCAACAGGGCATGGCACCATTTGGGGGTGCTCAGTACCCTGGCTATCAGGCCCAGTATGCTGCTATGGGACCTGGGATGGGCCAGGGTGCTAATGCTGCTGTCGGTGCTAACACCAGCCAGGCTTTGGGATCAGGGCAGCTCGGCCAGAGGTTCAGCCAGGGAACAAGTTCAGCACCCGGGCAGCAGGGACAACGATACCCCCCAGGACCGCCACACCAGACTCTCTCTGCCTCCATGCAGCAGCAGGCAGGGCAACAAGGCCAGCCTATGCACCCCCTCAACCACCCCCAGAACCTATCCCAGCCCCCAAACCAGCCCCAATCGCACCTTGCCCCCCAAACTCAGGGATCTTTCTCCTCCCCCTCCTCCATGTCTCCCATGCGGGTTTTGGGAACTCCAACCCCTCCTCCCCAACAGGGCAGACCCCCTAGCGCAGGATTACCTGTTCCATCAGAGGTTGCAGGATACACAGCCCTGCAGTCTCCACCCAGTACTATGACCCATGCACAAAGAACTCCCCAAACCCCATTAACTGCCACACACCCCCAACACCAGCAGCCCCACATGCCCCCCAATGCAGGCCAAATGTATCCTGGCATGGGGCCGCAGCGTGGTCCACAAATGGGTCCAAATAGGCTGCAGCAACAGCAAGGTAAGCAGCAGAAAGTGGGTCTTTGTCCACATTGGGTATTTATGGGTTTCATATGGGCCATAATCTGGTAATTTAAAAGTAATTAATCTGTAGATGACGCAAAAAGAAGTTAAGCGAGCTGTGGTGCACAGAAGTTTTAATAAAGGTATATTAACATTTGTTACTTGTTTGCACCACCACTCCCTATAAAGAGGGAATGGGAGTATATGTATTAAAAAAAATTACAAATTTGAAAAAGAATATCTTTGTTTGCTTTGACTTCTTAGACACAGAGTGATTCAGCCTCCACACTGCAGAGTTGGAGGGATTTTGCTCAGGGGCAGAGATGTTGCCCTCAAGCAAGATTTTCCTAACTCTTTGAACCTATAAGCATGCATCAGGATATCTTTGAACCTATCTATTTTCAATTCATTCAGTTTATTTATATAGCACCAAGTCACAACAGAAGTCATCTCAGGGCACTGAACAGAAACATTTATATAGTATATAAAAAGTAAGTTAACACTATTTATCTGAGGAGCAGACTGCTTTGAATTTAGCTTCATCGCAGACTCGTCTTGAGCAAGTACGAAGGCAACAGTGGAAAGGAAAAACTCCCTCATGTGGAAGAAACCTCCAGCAGGATCAGGACAAGCGGCCATCTGCTTTGACTGGCTGGGTTTGAGAGGAACAGGAAGGAGGAACAGATACACAATGGCAGGTCAAGAATCACGTTATGATAGAAATGGTATCAAATGAAAACTATTGAATTTTAACAATTCATTTAAGGAAATTAGGTTGGTTTGTTCTCCATTAGTCAAAGCCTGGGCAGCACAGTGGCGCAACTGGTGGAGCCTCTCAGCGAGCAGGTCCCTGGTTCAAATCCTGGTCCGGGTGCCTTTCTGGGTGGAGTTTGCATGTTCTCTCCGTGCATGCATGGGTTTTCTCCAGGTACTCCAGTTTCCTCCCACAGACCAAAAACATGCATGTTAGACTTATTGGTAACTCTTAAATTGTCCCTAGGTGTGAGTGAGAGATTGAATGGTTGTTTGTCTCTAGGTGTCCCAGTGATGGACTGGAGACCCGTCCAGGTGTACCCCGCCCCCCACACAGTGACCCCGGCGACCCCCGTGACCCAAAATAGATGGTAGAAGATAATGGATGGATGGTCAAAGCCTATGTCAGAATAATAAGCCAATCCTAATTATAGGATTTATCAAAAAGGAAAGTCTTAATCCCAGTCTTAAAACTGGACAATGTGTCAGCCTCACGGACAGAAACTGGAAGTTGGTTCCACAAGAGAGGAGCCTGATAACTGGAAGAGCTTCCTCCCATTCTGCTTTTGGAAACTCTAGGAACCACAAGTAAACCTGCAGCCTGAGAGCGAAGTGCTCTGTTAGGAAAATATGGAACAATAAAATCTGTAATATAAGATGGAGCCAGGTTGTTGAGAGTTTTGTAGGTCGGGAAAGATTTTGAATTAAATTCTGGATTGACAGGGAGCCAATGGAGGTAATCTAAAACTGGAGAGGTTTGATCTCTCCTGCCACTCCCATTAAGACATTTTCATCACTTTTTGACCCGTCGATTGAAAGCTTCTCTGAAGCCTTGAAATCATATTGCTGCGTTAAGCTCGTCTGTCGTGTTTTGCGATGTCTATTTTTAAACTGATTTTCTGTCCACTGCGGGAAACGGAAGAAGCCAACTTTAAGGAAGCAAAATTTAAATGGTGATAAAATCGTTGACTTCTTTTTCCAGGGCCTCATGAAGCCTCAGTCACCCAGGGTGGAGACCAGCGTCTACTCCAGACCCAACAGGCCTCTCGAGGGGGGCAGCCTATGCAGCCTGCTTCCATGGGTTTCCAGGGTCCACCTATCAGTCAACATGGAGTCCCTGCCCCTAACCAGGGTTTAGCTCCACCCACCCAAAGCACTCAAACGCAGCACGGGCATCTGCCCCCACACCCTCTTCACCTGCAGAGCACGCCCCCTCCCTCCAACCAGGCCTCCCACCCATGGGCAGCCTCCACCTCCCACCCTCTCTCCTCCCCCCCTCTTACCCCACAGAAAGTGCCTCACATACAGGTGAGTCTCCATCAGACAAACACTTTGATGTGGCAGCAACGCTGCGAGTGTGTGAGATCAAGACTCTGTGCGTTTGTTTTTGTGTGTGGGTGTTTTTCATGTGAGTGTTTATTTTTCATGTGGGTGGGGAAACGTCTGTTTGGAGTCTAAGGGAAGTGCGTGTGTGTTCACGTGTGTGTGCGTGCATGACATTTGAGAACACAGCGGTGTATTGGACTTGATCACAGGGGTTTTGTGTGTGTGTTTCTGCGTTCTCTTCACATCACTGTGCTTTTTGCAGCTTTTGTTTGCGGCTCTCGGCCTGGTGTGTGGTTGTATTTCCGTGTGTGCGTGAGGGAAATGGATTTTTGCAGCTGTTTGCTTCCTGTGAGCAGCATATCCTGAGACACGTGCAACACAAATGCATAGACACACACACACTAACAGAGGCGCCACCAGCATAATCTCTTCTTGCTCTTGGTTTTACTCCCCTCCTCCTCTGTGGAGGAAACCTCCCTTCCTGTCTCTCCCTCCTCCCCGTCTCCTCTCTTTCCGCTCTCTCTCTCTCTCCACTTGTCTGTCTTTCTCCCCATTTGTCTCGTCCACTTTAAGGGTGTCATCACTAACTTAATGTAGTGTAGCCGAATGTGCAGAATAAGAGTTAAGAAAAAAAAATGCTGACAAATGTTAATAAATATAAAGCGTTGGTTGATGAAGTGAGGGGGGAAACTAAATGTGAGAAAACAAGCAAGGATCTGAGGAAAGAAAATGAGCCCAGGATCTTTAGCAAGTGAAAGGAGGAGGGTAGAGCTGATGGGAAGAAGTTAGCAGTTCTCAGTGGTAACAGCCATGTTTGTGTCTTTGAGTGTGCACAACTGTGTCATGTGCTCTCGCCTTCCATTAGCTTGTTTTGTTGCTCAAAGCCCCCTTTCTCCACTGACCCATTCATACACAATAGCAGCCCTGTGGCCACACAAACACAGAGCCAGTCCCCTTCTTCTATTCACTCTGCACCCCTTCTCTCAGCTATTACTCCCCACCTCCAAGACTGCGCCGCTGTGTTCCTTGGTTGACATTTCAGCCGTCACAGTTAATTTATCCAGGACTCCTGACCTAGATGCCAGGTTGACTGGTGAGCCCCACTTCTCGCCTGGGTGCGCTGCATGTGCCGTCCTGACTTTAGCTGCAGGCCCGGCAGCTCCCGTCATCATATACACACACGCAAGCATCGATAGTTTGGTCTGGAACAGAAAGTCTGGTCTGCCTTGGGAAATAGGATAGCCTAACTGCAGAAGTGTGTGTGCGTGTGTGTGCGCATGCGTGTGTGAGAGAGAGAGAGACATGGCAGGACTTCTCTCATGATGCACTTGTTAGAAAAGGCCACACACACACACACACACCAAGCTGGTCAGTCAGTCATGATGACTGTATGTCTGGTACTCTAAGCTCCATCTGTTCACTAAGCATGGTTATTACACACGCACACACACACACACACACACGTGCATGATCGCCTTCGTCAGCATCTCAAGGTCACAGCTCTCTGGTAGACTGTTGTGCTATGACCTTTATTCTACAATTCGCGCGTGTGCACACACACACACGCAGTGTTGCGTGCAGCACTCCAGTTGACACATGACGTGCTCGTCTCGCCCCTCCCCCGCTCGTTCACGCAGTCAGCGAGCTGCTACACCATTAGCTCTCTGAGATTCTGCAGCTTCTCCGTGTGCAGCCGTGTCCTGTTTGAGATGATGGAGCCAGTGGGAGATCTAAATATCCAACAGGCTGAATGTGTTCAACTTTTTAAAACTTGTCATTAATTTTAGTTCTTTGACGAGTGTCCCCAGATATTTCCAGCATCAAAATTTGTTAGATTGCTCCTGTTTTTATTTATTTATGTATTTATTTTAATGTTTTTGTAAAATAGTTTTTTTTTTTCCTTTTGAAACTGCCCAACAGACATTTTGAAATTGACATTAATATTTGTTGTTTGTCTAAAAATACTATGAAAACCTGAAAGTACTAGAGGTGGCACTGATTGCAGTTTTCTGGCCAAGCACCCATCTCTAAAAAGTCTGACCTGCCGATTCAGATCTTGGCCAATACCAATGTAGTTTTATAAGTGACGCTCAGGTGTTATAAAGTCACAATGCAACTTCAATTTTACAATATTATTTTGTTGCAAAACATAACCTTGAACAATATCCTGGAAACAATACTAACTTGTTTTAACTGGTCATGAGGTAGTGCTCTGAAATGGAAATGAAGTTCAGACAGTTGCTGTGAAAACTACAAAAAATCAGTAAAATCTGTTTATAAAATCAGTATCAGACGATTGTCGATCACCCAGAATTAAGGAAATTGATTTATTGGTTCACCCCATTTTCAGGTCTCTCTTGTAAACAAGTTCTCGAGGCTCAATGGGATTAACCTGTCTAAATAAAGGTTGAATTAATCGGTTATCAGTTATGTCACATTATATTTGAAAAATACTATCAACTCTCTGACAAGCAGCATTTTAGTAGTTTTGGTGAAGCAATTTACTGTGTGATGAACTTTCACTGTTTACTGAGCACGGCTTTTTTCTTCAGATTATCTGGTTGGTGGGGAATAAGATGAACAAATTGTAGCTTAAATCTGTGTCCTAAATATATATTTTCAGCATGCAAGATTTCAGCTAGAGGTATCCCAGCCTCTAGTACTTGTACTCCTAAATACAGCCCAATACTTCAACCCAATGCCTCTTTTATGCTTGGTGATGTCACTCATTTCTATTTGCACTTTGCAAGTAATGGAGGAAATTGGAGGACAAAAAATAAAAAGTGGTTCGTCTAATCATTCTTTAAAGTTTGATGTGACATTTGTTTGAGATTAAAAAAATATTCAATTTGAAACATAAGAGAAATTATGATGCAGAACTGAGAAGAAAGCATTAGATCAGCTGTAAAGAAACCAAGGTGAGTTTCAACACTTTCAAGCTCAAGTCAAACTTGAAACAACAAAACTGTTTGAGATCTATAAGTGTTATATCAAAGATAGTTTCCTCCCTTTGGTGGGCTTTCAGTGGTGTGTGACACGTTAGTGCTCTCTTCCCACTAAATGCTCAGGTTTCATTTGCAAATTCAGGTCTCAAGTTTTTATTTTTATTTATTTATTTATTTTGGTGTCGGATAGAGGGAAACAATTTGCTTTAGATTTTGTACATTCAGATCTTTTACAGAATACATTTAAACCGACATTTTAGTATACACACAAATCTTAAGTAAAGTAATTTTAAGTACACTTTAATAGTGACAGTTTTTGCACAAATATGTGCAAAAAGTGGTGCTTGAAAGTTTGTGAACCTTCTATAATTTTCTATATTTCTGCATCAATATGACCTAAAACATCATCAGACCTTCACACAAGTCCTATACGTAGATAAAGAGAACCCAGTGAAACAAATGAGACAAAATATTAAACTTGGTCATTTATTTATTGATGAAAATGATCCAATATTCCATGTTAATGAGTGGTAAAATTATGTGAACCTCTAGGATTAGCAGTTAATCTGAAGGTGAAATTAGAGTCAGGTGTTTTCAATCAATGGATGATGGTCAGGTGTGAGTGGACACCCTGTTTGATTTAAAGAACAGGATCTATCAAAGTCTTCTCAACATGTTGGTGGAAGTGGATCATGGAGGAACAAAGGAGATTTCTGAGGAGCTCAGAGAGAGTTGTTGATGCTCATCAGGCTGGAAAATGTTACAAAACATCTGTAAAGAGTTTGGACTCCACCAGTCCACAGTCAGACAGATTGTGTACAAATGGAGGAAAGACCATTGTTACCCTCCCCAGGAGTGGTGGACCAACAAAGATCACTCCAAGAACAAGGAGTGTGATAGGCCAAGGTCACAAAGGACCCCAGGGTAACTTCTAACAACTGAAGGTCTCTCTCACATTAATGTTGATGTTCATGAGTCCACCATCAGGAGAACACTGAACATCAATGGTTCATGGCAGAGTTGAAGGAGAAGACACTGCTCTCCAACAAGAACATGGCTGCTCGTCTGTAGTTTGATAAAGATCATGTGGACAAACCAGAAGACTGTTGGAAGAATTTTTTGTGCACGGATGAAACCGAAATAGAACTTTTTGGTTTAAATGAAGTTTGTTTGGAGAAAGGAAATCTGTATTCCTGCACAAGAACCTCAACCCATCTGTGAAACACGGTGGTGGTAGCATCATGGTTTGGGCCTGTTTTGCTGCATCTGGGCCAGGACGGCTTGCCATCATTGATGGAACAATGAATTCTGAATTATATCAGAGAATTCAAGAGGAAAATGTCAGAACATCTGTTCATGAACTGAATCTAAAGAGAAGGTGCATTGTTTCCCCTACCATTATACAAGGGGGCACCCCACCCTGTCAACAGAACCAAGCGCCCTGCCTATCCAACTGTCACCCCCCCACCACCACCACCAGTCGTCAACTGGTGTTACTGACGTAGCTCTAACGGCACGCAATACAGATGTGCTAGCTAAAAAGCTACAGAGGTAGCGCTCAGTCTTCCTCACACTGTGCCATTTCCTTCACACACACCTGGTCGACAACTGTCCACATGTACAGTGTGCACAACACGGATGTTTCTGTCTCCCCCACCCCACTCGACAAAAATCGTGGAAAGTACGAGCGCCCTGCCAAGGCAAGTAATCTAGGGGAAACACTGAGGTGGGTCATGCAGTGAGACAATGACCCTCAGCACACAAGTTGTTCTACCAAAGAATGGTTCAAGAAGAATAAAGTTGATGTTTTGGAATGACCGAGTCAAAGTCCTGACCTTAATCCTCAAAATGTTGTGGAAGAACCTGAAGCAGCAGCTAATGTGAGGAAACCACCAACATCCAGAGTTGAATCTGTTCTCTACGGAGGAATGGGCGAGTATTCCCCCAAGCTGGTGTGCAGGACTGATCAACACTTCAAGGAAATTGTTTTCTTCTTTCGGCTGCTCCCTTCATCAGGGGTCACCACAGCGAACTGAGTCGCACGAAGACTTGGTGATTATGCTGGATGTCCTTCCTGATGCAACCACAGACCACCGAGCTACCACAGCCCTCTGTGTGGAGCAGAGAGCTGCCATCTAGGGCGCCCGGGGGAACAGATGGTGGGGGTCAAGGGCCTTGTTCAAGGGCCCAGAGTGGGGCAAATGAGGGTGGAGGCAGGTGAGGGTGCTTGACCTATTTGGTTCACACCAAATACTGAAAGCAAAGGACTTGTATGAAAATCTGATGATGATTTAGGTCATATTTATGCAGAAATATAGATGATTATAAAGGATTCACAAACTTTTAAGCACCACTGTATTTGTCACAGCTGGAACAGTTTTGTGGACATTGAAAGCACTTCTGAAGGAGCAGATATTTCACTTCGTTTATTGATTAAGAGAAGGTTATATTTTCATGTACAACTTTACATTTTTAGTAATGCCATCATAACTACTTATGAGTATAAAAGTCATTTTAATTCATACGTCAGCCTTGGATTTGGGGACAAGAACTAGTCTTAAATTGAATGTTGTGAGCTATAATAATAAAAAAATTAGGTAATGAAATTTGAGCATTGTTTCATGTAAAATATATTTTAATTTTGGGTTTTTACCATGTTGTTTACATTCTGTTTGTGACTATCATCTCTGACCCAAGCTGTTATTTATCTTAAGCGTCACAGAGGGTAGTTGTCATTGTGTAAAACTCATTTCATACTAGAGAGCAAGTTCATTCAACTCTGCACAGTATTTACTGGCAGCCCAATAATTAGTGACCTTTGAACTTGAGTTGTAAAGTAGAATATTAAACCTTGTTTTAGAACAATCGCAGCTAATTGTTGGTCACTGCTGCAACACCTTGGTCGTTTTAACTTGGCTTGTTATTGAACTCGTGAGTAGAATAAGATGCATTTCAGGTCCTGTTTCAGAATGTGTAGGCAACAGGTGGCAGCAAAACAAAAACAGATCGGTGATTAAAACGGATGGTTCTGTTTTTGTTGGATGAATCGTGTTTCAAAAGATGGGTGTGACCATCCGATCTACAGATAAAGATGGATAAAGTGAGTTGGGAGTTTTAAGGTTTGATGTTTGTGTTCTTTATAGATTATTTCAAATGAATTTTGCTGACATTTATTGCCCACTGCAGTTATTCATACGGGCAATGATGTTTTTGTCCTTGCCTGTGTGTTTGTATTGGTTTGTCTGTTGTGTTGGCAAAGTACTTCAGGAACCACTGGGTGGATTTTTATTTTTTTTTACTTTCAAAAAGTTATCACTTAGTGTACTATACTTACAAAGTTTTAGAGTCAACCAGATTTTAGATGGCAGCCAAAGCCAACTGAACTTGATAAACACAAACTGCACCTCAGCCAATCTTATTACAGCTATTAAGCTCATGTTTGATTTATTTAACCAATACACACAATGTAATTAGCAAAGTTTGACCCAATTGTGTATACCTCTGTCCCCTCTTGTCACAATGAGTGGTGATCATGGTGGTTTTGAAAAGCGGCGGGCGATATGCATTCTGTCCAGGAATGCTCGGCCTTTTATTTTAACCTGTTTTGGAAGCTAGTACTGATGCAGGACCATTTTAAGGTGAGAAGGATTTGAAAGAGTACAAGTTAGCACGCCACCGAGTTAAATTTATACTGCAGAACACCAAACCTGACGCAGCAGACGTTTGTGTATGTGTTTGTGTGCATCAATGTGTGCACACCTTGTGTCTCCATTGTCATTCCTGTGATTGATATCTAAGAAGCTTGGCAGGAGGACAGATTTATCTCTTGGCACTGCATCTCCCTCACCATCTCCTACCTTTTGCAACTGTCTCTCTATCTGTCTCTCTCCCCAAGATCCCCTCCCTTCCCCCCCATTTGTGCATCTAAATGGCTCAGTTTACGTGTGTGTCAGCAGGTGTGGGTGTGCAGAGGTTTGTGTGATGTGTGACCTTGCAGCACTCTGGTGTTTGTGTGTACATTAGCATTCTTCTGATGGAAGTGAACTTTCGGCATCTCAACTCCTTCCTGCTCCGTATGAACAAACTATGCTAAGTGTGTGTGCGTGTGCACGTGTGTGCGTAAACTTGCTGATGCTCATACATACACCAAAAGGACACACACAAATGTGCACGTGCATACCAACTGACTCTCAAAGGCATACTCTCTGGCTGTTGTATGACACACGCACACACATTCTCCCTCGCTGTGCCTTTTTGAAGTATGGAGATAATTTATTCGTGTCATGATGCCTGATTTCCCATCTGCTACTGGGACCCTGAGCAGCTGGAGAGAGAGAAAGCAGTAGGGAGGGAGGGAGGGATGGAAGAGAGGGACAGGGAAGGAGAGGCAGCTGGAGTGGCTTCCAACAGCTGGTAACCAGTTTCCTGTCACAGAAAACTTGGGAGCAAAAAGGAGCTGCATGAGGAAGGAGCACAAAGATGGGCTTTAGTCTGCAGGAGAGCAAAGGGGGAGACAAAATAAGGTGTCAGATGGTTTGTTTGCTAAGGCGTTGGAGGATGAGGCTGGGGGGAGGTGGAAACTGGAGCAACAGGGAGTCATGGATAGGTAGGAAGTGTCAGCCATGCTCATGGATGGATGGACGGACGGTTCTTTGAAATCACTCTGTGAGCTGCTATTACTGGTTTAATTCCAACTTTGCAAAATAAAGTCAACCAACAAGCAAGAAATTTGATGAAACTTTGATTAATTTTTTTATAAATTTTTTTTTTTTAAAGTTTAAAAATTGGAACATTTTCAATTTGAATACTTGTTTTAGTGTGAACAATTCAACATTGCTAAATTTATTGACCAAATATGCAATATAGTTGTCACTAGCAAGTCAAATGGTAAAATCAGTATTTGTTTAAGTTCTTGGTTTAAAATTTAGAACGGAAAATGGATTTTAACTGTAGATAAATTAGCTTCCTGTTTTTGATACTCCTCTTTTTTTATATGCAAATATTTGTGGTTTTTATATAGTTTAAAATGTTGTCTTTCTCCACCTCTTCAGCATTCCCCCTCGGACCTGTCAGGTGATGCCTCAATGATGGTTCCTGACAGGCCAGCGGTTGGTGCCGGAGCCCCCAACCAACCTATCAGCACAGAGAAGCCAAGTGATCAGGAGACCAAGCCAAAAAAGAAGAAGAAAAAGAAAGCAAAAGTAGATGAGAAAGAAGGAGGCGCAAAGGCAGCCAGGGAAGGAGGAGATGAAGTCAAGTCAGAATTTCCTGCAACAGGAAGTAATGTGGGTGAACAGGTTACTGGCACAGGACTTGTTGAAGGAAGTTTGCCGCCAGTGGAAGGGAAGAAAAAGCGGAAAAAGAAACCAAAGGAGAAGACAGAGGGCAAGGAGCCCAAAGAGCCCAAGACTCCGAAGACACCCAAAACACCCAAGACTCCCAAAGAGCCCAAGGAGAAAAAAGCCAAGAGCACCACACCCAAGGCCAAGACTCCCAAGAAGACCAGGTAAGAGTGTGATTTTTGTGTTGGCTCAAATCAGTGTCCAGTTGCAAATAGCTTTTCTTTAGAGATGCACCGATCCGATACCCATGTCGATATCAGTCCCGATATCGGAAAAACGTCTGGATCGGGTATCGGTGCCAGTGTGCCCGATCCATGACTGGGCAGATCTATTCACTCTAATTCTAGATCTATTCACTCTAATTCTAGATCTATTCACTCTAATTCTATGCTTTGTGCTCTGAGTGACGTCACGCGCTAGCGAACTCACTGCACAGATAGTTTTCAAAATGGTGCGAGCAAAAAGATCGGCCATCTGGAACTATTTCACACTACCTCAGCCAACACATTCGACAGCTACGTGCAATACGTGCACAGCGACGGTTCCAGGGGGTGTCACTAAAACTTCCATTTCTAACACCACCAACTTAATCAAGCATCTCCAGAGATTTCACCCCAAAGAGCACGCTGAGTTTAACGGTATTCAGCACAGTTTTCCTGCATCAGATCTGTATCGGATTGGCATCGATCGATAATAGTCATCAGGTATCGGAAGTGGAAAAGGTGGATCGGTGCATTCCTAGTTTTCTTCTGGATAAAACAAATATTTTCTCGCTAAATGGTTGGAAGCCTGCATGACGGTAGGATATGATACTAAAGTCCCAACATGTACGGTATTTGGCTTCAACTTAAAATTCAAGTCCCTGTGCTCATGCAGTTAAAAAAACAATTGGCTCCTCTGTGGATAGTAGTATATTCTGTCAATTTCATTTTCTTTGTACGATTTTTTTATTGTGAAGTTAGTTTGCAGCAAAAAGAATATATTCTCATTTTGAAGTATGTTACTAAGAGTCCTAGTGAAACAGTAGACACGCTCACACACATGATCCATCACTCATGCAACCAACCAGGGGGAACTGAAAGGGTCATAACCTCTGAGCTGTGAACTGCCACACACTGTGTTTATATGGGCGTGACTTTGAGATCACAAGGCTTGGTGGAGCATACAGTATGTGCTTCCAGGCAGGATCAATCACATTTTATACATTTTCCTCAGACACCAATCAGCAGGGTTAAAAGCTCGTCCTGCATAACTTTTTTGCTCAGGTCCGTGTGGAACACGAAAATGCTCAAAATTAAATAAATAAATAAAACATTACTCATTTTTCTTTTATTTCATAATTGTTTTTCATGATGGCTTATTTATTTCATAATTGTTTTTCATGATGGCTTATTTATTTCATAATGCCACTTTTCAGCAGAACGGCTTCAGCTTAGGGATGCACGATATTATCTGCATGGTATCGGTATCGGCCGATATTAGCGTTAAATTTCAATATCGGACATCAGCCATTCCATTAAAATAACTCGCCGATATAAAAGGCGCTGTTTTTGCCTGCAGCGGCAGCACAACTTGATGACGTTGCAGCTAGGGGTTGAACGACTATATAATTTTTAAACTCGACATTAACATAATAAAACTCGAGTAGAACTTGAGTACTTGATGATGTCATAGGATCTAAAGATACAAAAATAAATAAATAAAATCGTAAAAAAAAGTCATTATTTTGGGAAAAAAGACCAACAAAACATTGGGAGCGTATGTTCTGCTCCTACCATTTATCATACAGCAAATAAGACAGAAAAAACTAAACTATTAGTTATAATTATTAAGCTGCAAAAGTGAAAGAAACATGCGGCATGTCAGAAACGAAACTTAAAACAGTGGGGGGGTCGACCACCCCGCACCACCGCCAGCTGTGGTGTGCATTAGGTTTAGTTTTTGAGATTAATATATTTATAGATTTTTTATAGGTTTAGAGATTAATATTTTTTGCTTTTTGTTTCTGAAACGAGGTCAGAGGAAGCTGGTTCTGGTTCCGTCGATTGGACCCGGTTTTACACCATATTCTGTGACCTGCAACCGTGCATGCTACACCGCCCCCTACAGTCACATACAGTGGTCACAGAATATGGTGTAACACCGGTTCACAACGAGCTCCAAACAGTCAAGAAGTTGATTCATTTTCTGTTTCCCTACGGTAGTTGAACAAGAAGATTCATCTTTAGTGAAATATTTTCATACTATTGATGTATTTCTACCTGTTTGTCAAGACTGGGCCTGCTCCGCTCAGTCCATCTGCTGGGAGGAATCCATTTGGTAACCTGCCCGGTTCGGATCACGTGACGCAATGACGTAAAGGCAACGTGATGACGTCACCATGAATACATGACGTGAAATTAAAAAAAACTCGATAGATGTCCTAGGAATCGATGTGTAGATTACTCGAGTAGTCTGTTAAAGCCCAAGTTGTAGCACAATGTGATGACGTCACATGCGCCTACCTGATGTCACGGTGGAGAGGAAAATTCAAAATGTCGACGGTGTGGAAGTTTTATTTTTCGTTGGTGAGGATGTCGGATTCCAAAGATTTATGGACTACGTTGAGCCTCGTTACATCATCCGCAGTCGGAGATATTTTTCCGACGTAACGTTACCCGAGTCTCAAGCCGTCATTTCAGACGTCGTTGAGAAGCTAATGGCAGATCGCACGACTTGTTGGGTGAGTTTTACCACAGACATTTGGACGTCGTGTTAGCCCCGTTAGCATGATTTGTGATTAGTCTTATGGCACAATGGATAGAGAAAAACTTTGAAGTTAAAAAGGCACAGGAGTGCAGAGGATCCCACACTGCAGCTAGAAACTTGGAACAAGCCTCCACAAGTGAGACAGCATCACATGGGACTAATGCTAATAAATAACATTTAAAACTTTTTATTTTATATACAGTAAGTCAAAGTACTATGCATATCATATGTCTGTTACTGAATATATGTCACCAGCTCTTACAGCTGTTACACAGTTTTTATAGCAAATAAGCCTAAATAAGAGGGCTAATTTCTGACAAAGGAACATATATAGAATATCAGTATCAGTATCGGTTATCGGCCAAATAAGTTTAAACGTATCGAATATCGACAAAAAATCCAATATCGTGCGTCCCTACTTCAGCTGTCAATCACAGTCAGTGGGTTGGACTTCACGCCCACTGGCTGATCCTTCACATCCATTAGTTTTCCTGAATACCTGCTCACTGGTACAGCTAGTGTTAGTCTTGTTAAATTCAAAGAACTAAAATAGCGAGTCCTCTCGTGCGCACTCCCACAGCACTTATCAATTTTGATTTTTTTTTTTTCTTTCAGTCCATCACTTTTTGTCTCGACACCTGTATCTTCTGAAAACGTGATCCTCTGTTTGATCTGCTAAATTTACCTGAGCTGAACAAAGTTCATGCAACTCTGCCATCCTTCGTGACTCTTGACCTAGCAAGTCGCTGCTAGCTGCTATGCTAGCTGCTATGCTAGCTGCTATGCTAGCTGCTATGCTAGCTGTACCAGTTAGCAGCAGGAAAACTAATGGATGTGAAGGATCAGCCAGTGGGAGTGAAGTTCCAACTTTCTGTTGACAGCTGAACTCATTCTGCTGAAAAGTAAAATTATGACATAAAAAAGCCATCATGAAAAATACAATTATGAAATAAAATAATAAAAATGACATTGTCATAATAATGAGATTAGATACTTATTTCATAATGCTTTATTTATTTATTTAATTTTGAGCATTTTGGTGTTCCATGTTCCGAGAGTGAAACTTTCAATTTACTTGAAGAGCCACTGTCACGGAGACGAAATCTCAGTGGTCCTGTACAAGTGTTTTCAAAAGGATCCTTTGTAATCTGTTTTAAATGCATCTTCAGGACTTGTGTGGAGTTTGGTTGTTTAGAAGCATTGCTCTAGTAAGAGTTTAGCGATGTGGATTATTATAATTATAGTTCTAGAGAGCATTTCTTATGATGGGGACACAGTATGTGGGAATGCATCTTAATAAACCACACTTTGTTTTCTTGATAACAAAGGAACATGTCAGGATTGTTTTTCCCATAGAAAATTGATTTGGTGCTAGTAGGAAAATGTTAACAACAGCATACTTATTCTTTAAAACGCTGACTGTTAAACATGTTCTTTATAATTCTGGTGAAGTGAAATGTTTAAAGCAGGATCAGGATATAGATTTGCTTAATGGTCTTTTAGTGCTTATCAGATTTTGTCAAGTTTTTATTTACTCTGCATACAAGTCTTATCCCTGCCTGTTAACTCTTCTTTTAAAGCCTTATCTCACTGCTCTTTTCACTTTTCTTGGCTGCAAGTTCTTTTGTTTGCAAAGTTTATAGACTACCCTCTCCAAAAGTGGATGATTTTGGACACTGTTGCTCACTGAGTGAGCAGAGCCGGCGTTTGGGTACGCAAGTCTCAGGCGGTTGTATTATTGTGAAGGTGGAAACTTGATCGAACTGAGGAATGCGTCAGGACAGCCCCCATCTCGCCCTCACCCTGTGTCCTTTAGTCTCTCATCTCTCTTTCCTCTGCCTTTTTCATCCTGTGGATGGAGGAGGGCCGCGGCAGTGGCAAGGGGGTCAGCGCTGGGCTGGGGGATGTTGAGCGGGTGGGTCTGTATGTGTGCATGCGCCGACCACTGGGAAAGAGTTGGGGGTGGGGTGATGAGGGGGCTGGATTTTTTTTTTTGTGTGTGTGCATGCATTTCCTGGGGGAGGGGTCGTCTGTAATCTTTGGCAGAAAATGGCGTCTAATGATAATGAGGACCATGCTGCTGACCAGTCCAGCCACAGCTCTGCATGTTGGGACAGAGGAAATGTGGGGGTGGGGAGTCCTTTCTTAGCCCAGTGTGTGTTGGTAAACTAAACAAATCTTATCTGTTGTCAGGCTCTCCTCCATCTTGAGTGGCGGCCTGAAGCTCCCAGGTTAATTTAGCATAATAATGGCTGCTGGCCATTCACTGCCGCTCTAAAATGGTGGACCTCTGCAATCACCCAACTGTCCTGTTTTAGTTGTTCCCTTTTAAAATCCATCTCTTCCTGAAAACTGAAGTGAATTCTTTCAGCTTTTCTTCTCCATCTCCCTCCCTATCTTCTGTTTTTTTGGAGGACATGAAGCAAGACGGCATCAAATCTTTTTTTTTTTTTTTTTTTTGGGGGGGGGGGGGGGGTTCTCCTTATGAAGCTTCATTAGTTGGAGCTCTTTTTCTTGCATGGTTTTAATGACACAACTGGGTTGAAAGAGTTTGCATGTTAATTATGTTGATGTCGAGGCTCTGTCCACACAGAAATGGTGATTTGTGAATACACACTTTCATATTTTTACATTTAAGCTCCATGTCCATACAGAAACTGTGTTTTAGGAGTCCCAAAATAGTATATACTGTATGGAAACCTGGTTCCAGAGTGAAAAGATCTTGAAGCGCCGCCCTCACTTTCTTGTGTGGACAGCCAAAATGCAACTTTTTAAAAAAAATGCTGCATAAACTAACTTCTGTTTCAACCTGCAGCCCCAAGTTTGAAAGACATAACAAGAATAATGACAGATTACATGCTTGTTTGTACTGCAGACACTTGTCTCTCAACAACACCTAAACCGTCATAATTACTCATTATTACTTATTGATCAGTCCAAGCTGATAAACAATAACCTCACCGTCAATAGAGCAGATCAAAAACCACTTATCGTTAGAGGTGCGAATCTCAGTGTCTGGCAATTTGATCCAATTCTGAATTTTGGCGTCACAATTCAATTCAGAAACATTTTTCTATTGAAATTGTCTTTAAATTTTGTTTAAATTATGTAAATGACAAGCTGAAAAGATTAAACAACAATGTAAACAAATAGAACATTTATTTAAAACAATTTTAGGTTCCTTGCTGTATCAAATCATTTTGCATCATTTTATATTTATACCAAAAATAGGAACAAATACAGGAGTGCATAAAACTCTAACTTAAAATGACCAATAATAGGTTAGCTTAGCTGCCTGGATTTTTCTAAAATAAATCTATGAACAAATAATCCATCCATCATCTTTATCCACTTCTTCCTTTTCGAGTCACGGGGGTCACTGGTTCCCATATCAGCCATCACTGTGTGAGAGGCGGAGGACAACAGGTCTCCAGTCCATCACAGACAAATGATTCAAAATATATAAATGTAAAAGTAAACAGACTTCAGCCTACAATAGTATATTAACCTTTAACTCAACATAAAATACAGACTTCACTGTTTTTTTTTAACCATATTTCTCTAACATTTGTTTTATTTTCAAAACTTAACCTAATATGAAATGTACAGACTTCACAGTCTTAACCATATTAATTCATATTTGGTAAATCTTTAGCAAAATTTTGAAACCTGTGCAAGTCTGCACAAAACCTCTTCTGAACTGTAATTTATAAACCATAAACTGTATCATTTAGAACTGGCTCCAGGCGATGTCTCATCTGACCTCTTCCACCTGTTAAAAAGACAAATTACGTTAAGTTTGTTGTATAACTTGTCTATATAAGTTTTAGTATAATATGAGAAAAAAGCAGTTGCCTTTGAGCTGCAGCTGGTGCATTAACCAGAGCTTCCCCCACTTTATTCTTTGTTTCATGGTGGAGTTGTGGCACAGCTTTATCACTAAAAAATCTATGTGAAGGAATAATGTACATTGGGTCCAGCGTATTAAAAATAAACCGAAACCCCTTGCCTTCAACTGCGCTGTCTGCTTATCCTTTGTGATACAGCAGGAGATGGAATGGGAAATCTTTACAGCTCTTGGGGAATTAGCTGGAAGTTTTATTTTTATTCCAGCGTTCGTTGGTCTGCTGTTTCGCTTTTCATCTTCCTTCCTTCCATTTGTCATATTTCCAAAATACTGTACCGCAATTTTATTTTACATTTCTTGCAAACAACCGTGCTCTTGTCAAGCTCTGTCTTCCCCGGAACATTGTAGAATCTGAAATGACTTTACACTGAGTTGTAACGACGAAGGAGCGAGCTGAATTGCGCTGTCCTCTCGCTCCATGCTAGCAGACTCCATTCAGATAAAGGGAGCTGGCTAACCAGCTTGCTGTACGGTGGCCTACAAGGCCAAATTCTACGGTGACAGGCGGACACCATGCGGTATGCAGTACGCTCGGGAGTAGGAGTGGGAAAAAAAAAAAACTTAACGCATTTTAAAATCGATTTATGAGCTTTTAGAATCGATTCAGAATTGCCAAGACTAGGTATCTAGATTCTTTAATGCATTATGTATTTTCTGCACCCCTACTGTTAAGAAATCCTCTTCTTAAGAAAATCCTTCCATCCAGCAATCCCTCGAAGAATATTCTCTTGGAAAACATCTATTATGTCCATATATTTGGACCATTGAGACTCCCAGTCAATAATATTCTTATTAGAACACAAAAAGGTTAATTTCCTTATCCATCCATCCATCCATTAACTTTTACCCGCTTCTTCCATTTTGGGTCACGGGGGTCGCCGGTGCCCATGTCCAGCAATCACAGTGGACAGGTCTCCAGTCCATCACTGGGACACATAGAGACAAACAACCATTTACTCTCTCACTCACACCTAGGGACAATTTAGAGTTACCAATCAGTCTAACATGCATGTTTTTGGTTTGTGGGAGGAAACCGGGGTACCCGGAGAACTCCACCCAGAATGGCCCCCGGACCGGGATTTGAACCAGCAACCTTCTCGCTGAGAGGCAGCAGCTCTACCAGTTGTGCCACCGTGCTGCCTTCATTTCCTTATCAGTCCACAAAAAGAATTATATTTTCGCTTTCATGTTCACCATCCTTGAATTTTTCCTGTTTAGTTTATAGTGTGTAGCGCATGCTCCCCATCATCTTTCCTGTTTCTGATGTATTTTTGTGGCAGTGTTACAGCGCCACATATAGGCCTGGCATAGTTACAGCATTTTGTCTCATTTTGTGCGAATTAAAACGTTTCTAGGGACAGAAATAATATTTTTAGGAACTGCACGTAGACTGTTTCAGAAAGCCAGTGCACCTGTATTGACATGGTCTCAGACCATTATTCTGTGATTCTATATTTTAAAGTTTTCTTCTAAATCTTGTAATTTGTGACTCTTATACTTTTTATTTCCCTCAAAGTTTAATCGACCAAATGTTGAAGGTCTATCACTAATGTTCAAAGGTTTTCTGCTTGTACTAGAGCCCGACCAATATATCAGTTGGGCCTGTACTTTAGTCCAATATAGGCATTTGGGGACCTATCATTTTCTGTGATAACTGTCCCATTGTGTGCCGATAAAAACACTTCTGCTTTTCACCCCTAAAATGCTGGGAACGACCTGTAATTGTACATTGTATCCAGCAGGATACACGCGGACTACTTTCAAGTCATGGCTGTTCACTTTAAGTTTCACTTTCAGCATAGCTGAAGCAGGGAGCAATACTGTGCAGTGTATTTTTGCTGAACAGAGCATGGTACGTTTATTTTAACTAATCTGTAAAATAAATCTGCAGTAATAAATTATCTTCAATTCTCCATCCCGCTTGTCATTAGCTACGTGCCTCTCAAACTAGCAAGCTGACGTTTAGATAACCTAGCATAGGCTACTGCCTTGTAAAACTTTATCCAGAACAATAAATCTAACGTAGTGGTAAAACACATCGGCGTTAGTAACGTTATCTTTGTCGTCCTCAATGAAATGCATAGTTTGTCTGAAATCTTTACTTCTCTGCAAAGAAAAAATGCAACTGAGGTCAATACTATTTAGGCCTTCACCATACGTGACTGATTGTTTAAACATTGAACAGAGGAAGGCATTTCTTTGTTTAATTTAAAAACATGTAACACTCTTGATAACTTTATGGCGAATAGTGGAGGATAGAAAATGTGAATGCACTGTTTTTATAACCAGTGCTCCATTTGTAAACTTAGTGTGGGACTAAGTATAGCATAGATCTGCTTTGCTTAGCTTCATGGTTGCTAACAGCTGTGCTAAATAAACAAGCCCTGCTCCACTCACTGCTGATTCTTGGGGGTGGACATATTATATATATATATATATATATATATATATATATATATATATATATATTATATATATTATATAATATGATATGATATAATATGATATGATAGCCAAAATTTCCACAGCGGTCGGGCTCTATCTTGTACAGGAAGCCTTGATGTTTTACTGCATTTTTGATTACACTTTGTGATTCCCATCAGTGGGAAGAGAAATGCGCTGCAAAGCTCAGAAGTCTTTTTAATAGTTCATACCACACAGCAGTACGTTTTCTTTTTTCTTTTTATGTTCGGTGTATTTGCATATCTGGATGAACAAATAAACCACCGCTGAGCAGGATGAAGGCTTTGCTTAGTCGGTGTAAACGGGATGTAGGACTGTGCCGTTAACCATCTACACTAGATGCTCTTTAGTTTCACTCCTAGTTTTGACACATCATGCTTTGTTAGCAAGCTATTTGCACTAACCAGTTCTACATCTGCAGTTTGGCAGCTTAATTATGGGCACCTTAGTAGGGTTTGAAAGATTAACATGTCCTTTCTGATTTTGTGATTGTATAATTTTTAAGCTAAGCCAATTGGGCATGCATTCTTTAAATCAAGAGTAGTCTTTGCAGTCCAATTGGATTTTAAATCTAAGATGGTATAAGATAATCTCAGATTCTCACTATACTGATGGATTCAGCTGTCATGGGTGATGTGTGCACCAGTGGGTGTGAGCAATGCAGAAGAGTCAGGTGGTTTACTTGTCCAGTCAGCTAACTCCTCTCCTCTGACCTTGCCTTTTCTCTCCATCCTCCTTTTCTCTCTGTCTACCTCTCTGAGGAAGTAAATCTATAAATAACAGCACTCTCAGCTGCCACACCCTGTATGTATGTGTGCAATGTATGTGTATGCAAGGGTGATTTGTTTGCAGTATACAAAGAAGTCAGACCTGCATGCAGGCACCTTGGCTTTGTGCATGTCTGCAGGCGTTGTGTGCAAATACAGCACTTTCTGAGCACATAAACGTGTTTGCTTGTGTGTTGCCTTCTGGCCTTCTTTTTATTGAACAGAGGAGGGATTGCAGAGGTTCAGTGTCATGACTCATTCCAGCAGCAGGTGGCCCTTACAACCCCACCCATTTTTGCTTTTGTCTTCAGATTTTTTTTACTCAACTACTTCTTTTTCTGTCTCACCTTTTCCAAACATGAAAAGATCATTTCATCTTCCTCCTTAATCGTGCAAAGTAGCTGGCCAGCGTGTGTGACGGCTGTGCTGTAAGCCCATAAGTTTACATCAGTGTTT
The DNA here is from genome assembly GCF_014905685.2 of Nematolebias whitei. NCBI lineage: Eukaryota > Metazoa > Chordata > Actinopteri > Cyprinodontiformes > Rivulidae > Nematolebias > Nematolebias whitei. The sequence goes on along the minus strand of NC_056506.1, from coordinate 20,474,779 downwards.
GATATTTGAGAGGTTAGGGAGGAACACACTTGGATAGGACTAAGCTTATGCAAGCATGTTAATTTTTAATGTGTAGGTTGGCCTTTTTCTTTTTTTTTTTTTTTGCAGCTGACTTAATAACCTTCACCCAAAATTGATCAAAATACCATCTATGTGAATGCATGAACTTATTAGATCTACCTTACAGCAGCCAGATTTCTGTCCAGCTGTTCAAGATTTAGTAAAACAAATCCATTCATCCATCCATTATCTTTTACCCGCTTCTACATTTTTATGTCGTAGGAGTCTCTGGTGCTCATGTCCATCAGTCACTGTGCAAGAGGCAGGGGACACCCTGGACAGGTCTCCAGTCCATCACAGGGACACATAGAGACAACCATTCACTCTTTCACTCACATTTAGGCTGATTGGTAACTCTAAATTGTCTAACATGCATGTTTTTGGTCTGTGGGAGGAAACTGGAGTACCCGAGAAAACCCACGTATGCACGGAGAGAACATGCAGACTCCGTCCTAAAGGTCCCGGTGCCAGGATTTGAATCAGCGGCCTTCTCTCTGTGAGGCAACAGCTCTACCAACTGAGCCACTGTGCCGCTGTAATAAAAAACAACCCATGTAAATATTTCTTGTTACTAAAGAAGCAATCTAGCGTAAAACGGTTTATAAATTACTTCTGTTTCTGCTTGAACTTTAATATCTAAAATATTCATTTTCTGTAACTTTAAATCGTGAAGTGTGCATTGTTGATGCTGATCAAATTGGTTATATGTGCATGAGTCCGGTATTACTTTGACAGGAATGACTGATGGGATAGAAGTTAAAACTACCAAGCTTGATATTTTTAGGATGCTGTGTAAAATGATCATATAAGTTGGACTGTATAACATTTTCTTTTCTATGTGTGGGTTACAAAGCAAGTCAGCTGGTTTGTTTAGTTTCACTAGAACATGCTTACATGAGTGAATCTGACCTGAAATAAACTGCATGGACGTTAGGACCTGTAGAATATAAAACCAGGACTGATTTTTTTTTTTTTTTTTTTTCTGAAACTTGGAACAAAAACTTGTCAATTGACATTTAATTTTAGACTCAATTTTGAGTTTTAAGATGAGTTTAAACTCTCATTTAATGACTTCAGGACCTCTGTCTGCAATAAGTTGAGCTTAAGTTCTGCAGGTAAAAATCAGATTTGAAAATAATTTAGTTAAGCAGTCGATTCAAGTGATCTGTGAAGCGTTTTAAGATTTGAATACGTCTTCAATAACTTATTAGAGGTCGGGGGCCGAGATGGTGTAGAGGCAGGGCAGCCGGCTTGGGACCCGAAAGTCCCAGGTTTGATCCCCAGTCACTGAACATCACGTGGCGTCTCTGGGCAGCACGTCTCATCCCCAAAATGTCCCCCGGGCGCTTTCAATAGCTGCCCACTGCACCACCTGGTGGTGGATGGGTTAAATGCAGAGACTAATTTTGCCATTGTATGGAAACATACAGTGCTGACATTGTGATGACATTATTATTATTATTATTATTATTATTATTATTATTAAAGCCCATCATTCTTTGAAGAAGTGCACATCACCTGTTTGTTTTGGCGTCAGAGTTTAAAACTAAGATTACCTCATAATAAGATATGCAGTGATTCCTCTAGTTTACTTACCTTGGCAGGGCGCTCATATCTTCTGTGATTTTTGTAGACGTGGTGGTGGTGGAGATGGAGCACTGCATCTGTAGCTTTATAGCTAGCGCATCTATATTGCGCATCGTTAGCTTAGCGCTACGTCAGTGCCGGCGGTTGTTGTGGGTGGGTGGTGGTGGGATGTAGTTCGGTAGGCAGGGCGCTCAGTTCTGTTGACAGGGTGGTGCGCCCTGCTTGTGGTAGGAAAACACTGAGATGGCGTTAAGGCTGTTTTGGTCAAACACTGTATTAGGGGTTGAACGACTACATAATTTTTAAACTTGACGTTAACATAATAAAACTCGAGTAGAACTCAAGTACTTGATGATGTCATAGGATCTCAAGATGTAAAAATAAATAAATGAAACTGAGAAATGAAAAAAAGGTAATTACTTACAAAAAATGACCAACAAAACATTGTGAGAGTATATTATGCTCCTACCATTTATCATAATGCAATTAAGTCACAGGAAAAACAAAACTATTAGTTATTATTATTAAGTTGCAAAAGTGAAAGAAACGTGCGGCACATAAAAAAACGAAACTAAAAACAGTGGGGGGGTCGACCACCCCTCACCACCCCCAGCTGTGGTGCGCATTAGGGTTAATTTTAGAGATTAATATATTTATAGATTTTTTATAGGTTTAGAGATTAATATATTTTTTGCTTTTAGTTTGTGAAACAAGGTCAGAGAAGCTGTTTCTGGTTCGGTCGATTGGACCCGGTGTTACACCATAGTCTGTGACATGCAACAATGCATGCAACACCGCCCCTACAGTCACAATATACGGTGGTCACAAAAAATGGTGTAACACCGGTTCGCAACGAGCTCCAAACAGTCAAGAAGTTGATTCATTTTCTGTTTCCTTATTGTAGTTGAACCAGAAGATTCATCTTTAGTGAAATATTACCAGACTACTGATGCATTTCTACCTGTTTGCCAAGACTAGGCCTGCTCTGCACGTTCGTCTGCTTGGAGGAATCCATTTTGTAACCCGCGCCCGGTGCGGATCATGTGACACAATGACGTAACGGCGACGTAATGACGCCACAACGAATACTCGATGCAAAATTTAAAAACTCGATAGATGTCCTAGGAATCGATGTGTAGATTACTCCAGTAGTCTGTTAAAGCCCTAGTATGTATGTATATGTGTATGTATATATGTATGTATATATGTATGTATGTATGTATATATATATATATATATATATATATATATATATATATATATACTGTAAAGGACATTCAGTGTGGTACTGTGAGATCTCACAAGGAGTTTGGAGAAGCCAAAGTTTTAAACGATCTTGTGTAATCTGTTAGCTCTCAATCTGTGTGTTGAGGATGATTATTGGCTACTACCACACCAAATTTAGCTCAATATCCATAAAAATGTTGAAGTTTTAGTCATTTTGGTCGTTACTAAGGCGATTAGGTGGGGTGGCCATCTTTAATTTGATTGACCTCAAATGTTAGTGAGCTGATGTACAACCAGTGATTACTTTAGTGAGATTTCACTAAAAATCTGTGCATTGATTCACAAGATATTTTACTAACTGTTGACTCTAATGCCAAAGTTTGGGGCTAAGATGTTGTACAATGTGTAGAGTCTGGGAAATGAAATGTGTTGGAGATGACGCTCAGCTACTGCAACACCAAGTTCCTAAGGTCAGTGGGCTGTGGCAGCTAAATTAAATTGGGATGGCTCCGTGTTGACTCAGTCGTAGATGCGTATCTTTAAAAAAAAAATTGGATCATTAAAATTTGTTTAGAGGTTCATGAGATATTTTGCTAAAAGACAGACACTGTTGACTCCAGGAGTCAAAGCGAAGTTGTAAAAACACATCTGCTAGCACTTAGCACTCATGTATGTGATTGGAACGACTCTTGGCCACACCAAATTTTGACTGTGTAAAATGAACCAAGCTGTAGCAACTTTTGTGTTTGCTAAGCTCGCCTAGCGGTGACCACCATCTTGAAAAAGGTTGGCTCCAAACGTTCATGAGTTGTTTCATTAAAATCCATTCAGTTGTTCATGAAATGTTTTGCTTACGCTACAAACACAGACGCAGGGAAAAACACAACTTTCTCACCTTTTCTCCTTCAGCAGGAAACGATAATTTACGACTGAAAAAAGTAAGTTGATGTAGTGCTTTTTTCTGTTCTACAAGTTGAACTGTTGATTAGAAGAGGCATTTTTTTAGCTGAAAGATTTTCTGGAAGAGGAGTGAAGAGATGCGCTGAGCCGACAGAGCTGCAGAGACATGATGGTGCCGTTGAGAAGTGAGGCCATGAAGACGCTAGGAGGAAGAGAGGGCTGAAGGCAGCCGAGTGGAGAAGTGTGCATGTGTGTGTGGCTGTGTGTGCGTGGCCAGATGGCTCCAGCGTGTGGCGACCAGCCAGAGGAACAGGTGCAGGTCACATGACCAGCCGTTACCACGGAGATGGTGATTGCTCTTGGCGTGAGGATGAAAGGAGAAGGGCCCCAGGGACAGAGAGGGGGTGAGAGATGGAGAGGGAGGAGGGAGGCGCAGTGGAGGAGAGGGAGATATCCAGGCATACAGTTTCTGCAGAGGGCAACATAAACACACACTGACCACGAAGCACTAGGCACAGACCGATACACACACACACAACACTTTGTACCGTCTGTTTTAGAGTTGGCTAGTGAGATAAAAATGTTACCGGAGGCCCTTTGAGATTTAGAGCATTATAGTGTTTGAATCATTAAGTAAGTCCATGTCTTTCAACAAGACTGTCTAGTTGTTTGGACAGCGAGTTCAGTTCCAGATCCAGTTCCATCTTTTCAAATTAGCCAGATTTCCTCATCCTCGATGCTAACGAATCGCCTATGAAACCGTTTATATATGCTATATGCTTAATCCTCTACTTTTTAGATTACTCCAAAGATAGAAATCAAAGCATTTTATGTCTTTGAGGACCTTAATTTAGATCAGGGGTGCCCAAACTTTTTCCCTGAGAGGGACAAATTTAAAATCTATCTGAGGGCTGCGGGCCAAATGCAATATTACAATACATGAAACGTAAATACTTCTTTAAAGTCCATTTATTTATTACAGTTTTTTATCCTTCCATTCTGTATAAAGCAGAACAGGCTGCGTTGGTGATGGCGGGGGGTCTGGGGGTCTTAAAGTAGATGCCGTTTCCTGCATTCTGGTGCATTTTACAAAAGTTTATTACAGTAGATTATCATGAAACAAAAGATGTAAACTCTGTTACTCTCGACATCTCTCTGACTTAAAAGCTTTCGTAATTCAACACTGCTGCAGCTCTGCAGGACAAATCGAGGTTGCTGATTGGTCAGTTGCTGACGTGCCTACTGGATTGATTGACAGGTGACAGGACTCGTGCAAAAAAAAAAATTATAGATTTTATTGGCCCGTTTTAAACTGTTGTCATTTATTCCATATTTATTCAATATTTTGGTGACTAAGGTGTGACAACTGTTTCCTTACACAATCCTAATGATCGTTTTATTTTTTCATGAGAGCTGAGTTTAAATTAAAGAGGCTCAAATCACCACTGAAACCAGTTCATATTCACAATATACTTTTAAACACTTTGTGATTTACAAGTGCATTCTGTCAAAGGAAAATGTTATTTAGGGGCAAGAAACTGCCGAGGGATGATAGAAAGTCTGTCAAAATGAAATATAAATTTAAATTATTTAAAAAATACAATGATTATCTACTCTACTGTGTGATCCTTGTAGTTAAATGATGGTGTTCAGACCGACTAACAATAAAGTTAATGGGTGGAGTCAATGAGTCATTGAATCTCAAAGGAAATTGTAATAAAGTAATGAGGACAGCTTGGGGCCCCACTTTGGACACCCCCGAGTTAGATTGAGTGACAAACGTCGAAGTTCATCACAAGTAAAATTTATAGGCAACAGACAGTTACCAACTTTGTCTTGTTTCTTTTTTCACTTGGTGTTCTCTAAACCACATTTATTATTTCTCTGTTATTAACCGTTAATTAATATGAACTATCTTTTTGTAACAGCATAAAAGATGTATTCTGTTTTTACTGTATTTAGTAATTACTTTATGTAAAATGGTGACAATGATTAAAGCTAGATTCATTTTTCTGTGGCTTTTGAACAGAAAATAAGGCTACGCAAGAATTGTTATAAAACCAAAGTCAAAATTTCTTTATTTGTCATTCACATCACATGTGGTACATGTGGTGGAATGAAATTGTGTATACGGGGTCCCAGTTACATCCAACAAAAGTATAAAATGTAAAAGAAAAACGGTATTAAGATCTAAGATATGAACTAAGAAAAACGTTAAATACACTAAGCACTAGTAGCATAAAAACAAAACACCGAACAGCAGCACAAACATGAGTCTGTGTGAGCAGATGAGTAAGAATGAACAGCAGCATGAAACAGATCAGCAGCAGCATGAAACAGATCAGCAGCAACATGAAACAAATCAGCAGCAACATGAAACAGATCAGCAGCAACGTGAAACAGATCAGCAGCAACGTGATTTTTTTCACAGTGATTATTCTGGTTAGATATTCATGAGTCTAACAGCCTCAGGGTAGAAGCTGTTCCTCAGTCTAGTGGTTCTACACTTAATGCTCCTCAACCTCCTTCCTGAGGGGAGCGGGGCAAAAAGTGTGAGTGCTGGGTGAGTGGGGTCCTTCATGATGCAGGTGGCCCTCTTCCTGCATCTGGAGGTGTAGATGTCTGTGATGGTGGGGAGGCTGACTCCAACATCTTCTGTGCAGCCTTCACCACTCTCTGCAGAGCTTTTCTTTCTGCAGCTGTGCAGCCTCCATGCCACACGTTGATGCTGGAGCACAGGATGCTCTCCACTGCACTGCAAAACGTTATTATAATTGAATTTAATTGTTACGAAAAGAAAGGGGAACTCCTTACAATCTAAAAGTAGGGTTAGGTTCTTGTCAGCTGTGCCACAACATAATTTCAGGACATCTCAAACTCAGCAGAACTCTGCCATTAGTTATAATTTAACTTTAATTTTAAAGATTTCCCATAGATGGGGAAAATCACATGATTCTAAGTGGACTTGGACTTTGAATTTTGGCAGACTTAATACTAACAAATAGAATCTCCCAATTGACATGACTCTTACGATAAGATCTCACAGCCTACATGGAAATGTAACCCAGGGTGAGACGACCTCCGACATACAGGATAGCTGTAACGACAGAGGTAGTGGAGTTCATCATGTTGCCTGAGGCATTTGGTGAAGCATGTTTGCCCTACAGTGAAATTCAGTGTGTACTAAGAGTGTAAATTTTACATTACACAACCTGTTAAACACTTTGTGCAACATCGGTTTAGTGTTAACTAATCATAGCGAACAGGCTAAACTTCTGCAACCAGAAGTTGCAACATATCTACCCCCAAAACAAAGCACAACTAGCTTGAAGCATTAACCATTAATTTAACCATTAAGCATACAATGTAATTATGATAAAACTGGAGGATACTTTCCGTTACCACTGTACAGACGAACATGTGGTAGTTCTCATTTATGCCTAATGTATTCAGCTGCTCATGAGCTCAGGCCTTTATCCATCTTACATTTTTCCAGACTCCCTTTAGATTTTACAAATGGAATAAACTGTATTCCAGCCTTTAAACGCTCATGGTAACGTTTGAATTGCATTTTACCCAATGATGACGTTTTAACCATTTTTTCCAATGATTTTTCACGAAATCCCTACGACCACAAAGCGTTCGCAATGCAAAATCCTGACAATTTTGTCAGAGGAAAAGGGGCTGCAGGAAAGGGGCGTTTCACTTCAGGACAATTTATGATCGCTGACTGGTCAGTTGCTGACAAGACTGGATTGATTGACGGGTCAGGTTGCATCATGTCAATTGTGCTTGTTTGATTTTTTTACCAGTTTTTTGTCTTTTTTGTAGTTTCATGTGTAGTATAATGCAAATTCAACATATCCACTTGTTTAATACAAGTCAAAGTTTGCACCTTGCAATTCAGAACTGGACGTTATGATCAGTAAAATACGATAAGATCAGCCTTTTGTTTGTGATACTTAAGTTTGTTGAACTTGATATATTGGTAGAAGGATGTTAGAAATACAGCTTCCAGGAAAAAGACAAAGAGGAAGGCCAAAGAGGTTGAATATGGATGAAGTTAGAGAGGACATGGAGGTAGTTGGAGTGAGGACAGAGTGAGATGGAGGAGGACGACTCTCTGTGGAGACCCTGAAGAGGGAACAGCTGAAAGAAGAAGACATTTGTTGAACTTGATGGCTTTTGGGAGTTCAGGTGATTGAACAATGTTGTCATTTGTGTTATAGGAAAGTGATGGTGATATTTTGTGTATCATGTTTTGAAAATGCTGGTGATTATTAAGCAGTTATTATTTAATAATCTTCCTTTGTCACATTCTAATCAAGTAAACTATGAATAATTTTGGAGTAGCTGTTGCTTACATAATCTGACTGGATGGATTTTCCTTTGTAAAATATTGTCTTGACTTAGGAATAATGTGATTTGTTTGATTTTTGCAGTAGCTAAGTGTTTAAGTGTTGGACAAGATTTAAAACTGTGACCCTTTATAGTACCATGTCTGTTTTTATTACAGTTGGTCTTTACATATAACACTGTCCACAAAACTAACTATCTGGACATTGTGTGTAGCATGTGTAAGCATGTTCGAGACATTATCAGTGTAGATTGGTGTGAAAATATTTAAAGGGGTACTTGGGCAAATCACACAGAGTCCAAATGTAAGGCCTGAAAGTTAAATTTAAGTGTTTCATTTACATAAAGTTGAACTGCGATTACTGCATTTACTACTGGAGCTTTTATTTGAAAACCAAATCAACTCAAACCAATCAAACTGAGAAGCATGCCACGAAACAAATGCCACTCCGCAACATACTGTTCATGTTTTGGACATGTGCACTGTCTTTACATCTGGCTTATACTGACTTGAGGTCAAACACTGAAATCATAAGCATTGGTAAAATGACACCCAATTTCCTGAAATGTTACTTTTGTAAATATGGAGAAATTTTAGCAGACAATTTTAAACCATCTGCTTGTAATCCACTGAGTTTAGCTTTCCTGAGCTTTAAACGCGTCGTAGCTCACGCCCTCTCTCGGTGAAAACTAGCAGACCACCCGTTCATCAGGAATGTTTCAGCTGGCTGTGTTCATTTCAGAAGCGAGGGAAATTGCAGATCGCAAACGTTCAGAGATGGTGAATTAGCACCATGTTTCTGAGGAACATCGCTTTTTGAGTTGGCTTTACTTTGAACAAATTCAGGTGAGGAACTGATACTTGATTGTGTACATGCTTAGCTTTTTCTCTTGAAGGGATCACTGTGTGCCTTTGTCAGAAAGTCTGATCATCATCATCACAATGAAAATTACTGCTGCCTGATGGCCGTTAACGTTGTTGTCGTCAAAGCTCACGTGGCTGTGTGCACTGCTGATTCAGAGACTCATGCTAACATGTAGCCATGCTGCTAACATGCTAACTAAAAGCAGCTGCCAGGCGCAATGCTAACAAGTTGTTATTCAAAGCACATTGGGATTGTTGGTATTTATTCATAAAATGAGTTTTGCTCTTCTAATGTCTTTGAAACCGTCCAAATGACCTGACTGAACTTTGTTTTTTTTTTACCAGGATTATTGAGCATGAACTTTGATCCGATGGCTTTATTTTGCTTTCTGTTCTGCTGTCTCATAGCTTGTCAGAAGAATTTGGAGCAGTAGTCATTATGCGTTACCATCGGTCATTTTATCAAGCTCCTTGTCATAATTTGCTGTATTTATTTAAAGTCTTAGTATCCTATAATGACTGTTTTCTATGTGACATTGGTTCTTCTAAATCTGGTTGATTAACATGGCTCTGATGCCGGGTGTTCAGCTCGCGTGTGCGTGCACACTGTACCTGCATGTATGTAGGACAGGTTTGTTTTGTGTTTGATTGCTCTGGTTTGTTGTCATCATATTGTGACAAAAACACACTTGCTGTCTGTCTGATGAACTGCATTTAAATTTTAGTTTTTATAAAGGACTGATGGAACGTCTCTCCTTCTGTTGGATCATGTGATGGGACAGCTGTAATAAAGTTTTTTTATGTTTTATCCCAGCGAGGGAATGAGCGTCAGAGGATCTAATTTTCCACGTCACAGTTTATCGTTGCATTATGTTATAGTGTTGAATTAAACATTAATGCAGGAGATTTACAAAGTGTTTATGTTGTACATTGTGATAAAATGTCAAATGTGCTTCAATAATATGGTTCATCAGCAACAGAACTTAAAACCCCATAACGTACAGCAGCTCACCTGCGGGGCATTGAGATGTATTTCTGCTTTAAAGAGCTGCTATGCTTTACCACATGCTTCTAATTTAAAGAACAGTGCCAAAATGGCAATGTAGGCCCTCCCCTCTTCATTGACACCTCTTTTGACCTATCGGGTTGATCTGCTGTTTCTCCAGAGCCAGTAATATTAACATGCGCAAAATTCTTTGACTGGATTGAAATAAAAAAATTAAAAAAAAACGCTGATTTGGATTGAAATGTTGACTTGTTGAAATGTTGAATTGAAATGGACACTGGATTGAAATGTTTTCAGATTAAATAATCCCATTGTGTTGTTTACATGGGCACAATCTGTTCACGACGAGTGTTTACATGCAGCGGGCTTTGTTCTGAACAGCAGTACTGACATGCGCAGAGTGGTAAACTCTCCTTAAAAACACCGAAGAAGAAGTTCTACTTCCGTGATGCACGTAAACAAACCTGAGCACCAAAATGACCCGTGACAGGTTTTAATGATGGTGGAGACGTTACTGCACTCCCTGACTGAGCTGCAGGTGATACAGATCATTCTGAGCTCTTTCTAAGTTTCTAGTAGAAATGTTGTCGCTCACCGACCAGTTTTACTTCCCTGACATGCTAATATTATTAGCATTTGCCAGTAGGGGTGCATTTCTGTGTCTGGTGATTCGATTCAGATTTTTGGTGTCATGATTCGATTCAAAATCAATTTTATTTATTTATTTTTTATTTTTTCCCCCGATTCAGGAACGATTTTCAGTTCAGAAATGATTTTTCTATTGAAATGGTCAAAAATTTTGTTTCAGTTATAACTGACGAGCTGAAAAGATGAAACAACAATGTAAACAAATAAAAGATTTATTTAAAACAATAATTTTGTTCTTTACTGTATCAAATCTTTTTGCATCATTTTATATTTATACCAAAAATAGGAACAAATATAGGCGTGCATAAAATTCTGTAACTTAAATTACCAGTATTGGCTTAGCTGCCTGAATTTTTCTAAAAAATAAAATAAATCTAGGAACTACAATTCATCCATCATCTTTATCCACTTCTTCCTTTTTGAGCCACGGGGGTCACTGGTGCCCATATCAGCCATCACTGTGTGGGAGGCGGGGGACACCTGGACAGGTCTCCAGTCCATCACAGACAAATGATTCAAAATATATAAATGTAAAAGTAAACAAAGACTTCAGCCTACAATAGTATATTGATCTTTAAATCAAAATAAAATACAGACTTCACAGTTTTTTAACCATATTGATTCATATTTGGTAAATCTTTAGCAAAATTTTAAAAGCCTGTGCATGTCTCCACAAAACCTCTTCTGAACTGTAATTTATGAATCATAAACTGTATCATTTAGAACTGGCTCCAGGCGATGTGTCTCAGCTGGCCTCTGTTAAAAAGACAAATTACATTAAGTTTGTTGTACAACTTGTCTATAAGTTTTAGTATAATATGGGAAAAATCCTTTGAGCTGCAGCTGGTGCATTAACCAGAGCTTCTCCCACTTTATTTTTGTTTCATGGTGGAGTTGCTTTATCACTAAAAATCTATGTGAAGGAATAATGTACGTTGCTTCCAGCGTATTAAAAATAAACCTGAACCCCTCACCTTCCACTGAGCTGTCTGATCGTAAATCCTTTGTGATACATCAGGAGATGGAGAGGGAAATCTTCACAGCCTTTGAGGAATCAGCTGGAAGTTAGTTGCAGAGTTCGCTGGTCGGCTGCTTCGCTTTCATCTTCCACGCATTTTGTCGTATTTTCCAAAATACTGCACCGTAATTTTATTTGACACTTCTTATAAACCACCGTGCTCTTGTTAAGCTCCGTCTTCCCTGGAACATTGTAGGATCTGAAATAATTTTTAACGACGTAGGAGCGTGTTGAATCGCGCTGTCCTCTCGCTACACGCTAGCAGGCTCCATTCAGATAAAGGGAGCTGGCTAACTAGCTTGCTGTACGGTGGCCTACACGGCCAAAATTTTTCGGCATCCGAGCAGACACATAATGCGATATGCAGAATACTCGGGAGTAGAAGCGAAAAATTTTTTTAATTAAACGCGTTTCAAAATCGATTTATGGGTTTTTAGAATCTAATCAGAATTGCCAGAACGAGGAATCTAGATTCTTATAAAAATCTTTTTTTTTCTGCACCTGTATTAGCCAGGCGGAAGTGACATGGGTCGCACATGCGTAGTCAGGTCAGTTTTTCACGATGGGAAAAAACAAACAGATTATGTGTTTACAAGTACACCGTTCGGGTTATGGATCGGCGTAAACACCGTCTCATTCTGATTATGAATTCTTTCAGATCGAGCTGAATCAGCTCAGAGTAATCCGAATGGGGTGTTTACATGACGCATTTTTATTCCGAATGGCCGTTTAATCCAGTTCCTTACGTCCATGTAAACATAGCTACTGACAGAGCATCATGTGGTCTGACCAGTGACACCCATACTCTTTTGTACACCTTTTCTGACACTACTGACATATGGCCAATCAAATTCCCGTCACACAAATATGCAATGTTCGCAAGCAAAATCTAAGCTGGAAGATGGAACGAATTATACATTTATGTTTCAGCATGCACCAGCGCACACACCCCTTTTATTGGTGAAAAATACTTGTTTTACTGTTTTATTTTTAACTAAAATATAGCAAAAGGTACTGTAAAGAGAAAACTTTGCTCTTATGAGGTGGCCGAGTGGTTTAAGAGGAGGAAAAGTGATTTTTCTGACAAGGAAATCGATAAAGGCGAGCAGTGACACATCTGGAAAGGCCTTGGACAGGGTGGAATATGAATTGGGTCTTCTAGGAGAACATTTCTACTTCAAGAGCAACTGAAAACATTTTATAAACTTCTGTTTGTAAATTGTCCTCTTTCTGTTGTGTTTTCAGCATGTGTTGCTGTGTGCCTCCTTACTGTTTATAACTTCCTGTGTTTTAATCATGCTGACAGTACATCTGGATTCAGAATATGATTCTTGTAGTTCTTCTCTTCATCAGATCCCTCACTGATGACTGTATGTCGACGCGTTTAGGAGTTCAGTTTATTTATATAGCACCAAGTCACAACAGAAGTCGTCTCAGGACAGCCTTATTCATTCAACCTTTATTCATACAGGTCAGTCTCATTGAGCCTCAAAGACTCATTTACAAGAGAGACCTGTTACGAGACCTTATGATCTTCGTGTCCAATTTTGTGGACGTATTGGACTCTATTTGGACACTTAAAAACACATGGACATTCTCTCATAAAAACATATCCAGGACAATCATTTACTTCACTTTAATTGGTGATATGTGACTTTTCTGTGCTGCTGATCTGTTCCCTCTGAGCTGCTGTGTTCATAGCCATCTGCTCACTACAGACTCATGTTCAGGCTGCTGTTTAATACACTGTATTATATTGCATTATTACTGTTTAGTGTTTATCTTAGATCCTTGTGTACTGGTTTTTTTTTTATACTTTACATTTTTGCTATTTTGGGTGTAACTGGGACCTTGTTTACACAATTTTGTTCCACCTCGTGTACCACATGTGATGCGAATGACGATAAAGAACCTTGAATAATTTTTGGTGTTCTTGTTGCCAAATTTGAACTGGGAAGACTTGATGCTGCAGCCTCATATAATTTTCCAGTCCATACCTCCTTCCCTTCATGTGCAGCAAGCATAAATAAATTATTTAAAATTTTCAGATGAGACAAAAATGTATGATTTTTTTTTTTCCTGTGTTTCAACTTCAACAACTACATAGTAGTTACAGTTACAATGTTTATGACTGCTGAAGTTAAAAACTCAGGGTGTTGTCTTTACAGAGACCAAGCTTTTGAATTTACTCCAAAGGGTTCAAGAACAGCATTTAATTTAGGTATGATTTTTTAAATTCAGGCGATTAGTGCACTTTGGAGTGAACTTTAGAGGGTTTATAGATCTTTGGCCTGCTAAGCTCTCAGGAGGTTAGGTGGTTTGTGAAACCAGATCGTTCTGGTCATTCTTACAGGACGGTGTCCACCATGACGGTTCTGTTGGAGGTCGAACACAAAGGGCTCACTCGTTTGCTGCGTGCACACAGAATATAGGAGTAGTGAGACAGAAGAGGGATGCTGAGTGTCCTCTCACCTCTGTGGTGTTAATGCACACACACTCGCAGATGGAGCCAGCTCCTCTTTCTTTCCATGCCAGAGATTAGAGGAAGCCTGGGGAGTTCTCAGCTCCTCCCACCTCCTCTCTCAGGGGCCTCTCTGTCTGCCTGTCTCTCTCTCTGGACCCCCCTCCATCTCTTCCTCTCTGTGCCTGTATCTCTCTATCTTGCTCCCATGCCTCCATGCAGTCTTTCATCATATTAACCCCCTGTGTGCCAGAGCCTGAGGCACACTAATGATTTCTAAATGGGTAAATCAAACATGGCGATCGCCCTGGGACAGACAGGCGCACACACATGCAAATATAAATAGTCATGAAGGCTTAGTAGTCTGTCAATGCGTAAATGCTGTGAAAAATAGGTTTTTGATGCATTTTTAAATTTTATTTTACTTTTTGATCCATTTTTTTTATCTTTTCCTACAGCAGTAAAAAAGTGGAATCAGAAGGCGGAGCCAGCGCTGCAAAGAAGGACTCCAAGAGGAAGAGAGAGTCGTCAGGTGGGGACGATGTGGAGGTGAAGTCTCCACTGCCGTCTCCTCCTGAGGAAGAGGATGATGATGGCGTACAGGTAGGACAGAAAGACTGACACATCTTACACATCTTACATTTCAGCTTGCATCCAAAGCCTTAAGTACTTCTTGTAACTTTCCTGAAACTATAAAACAAAAGGACCAACAACCATTTCAGGGTATTTAGTATTTGCAGCGTGTATAAATGTAAGGCAGTGCGTGAGCCAGGAGCCGTTTGTTGTAAACCAGCTTTTGTTGAAGGATAAAGCAAATAAACCTACTGTTGAGTTGACATTTTGCACTGTCAACAACTTTTAAACTTTTGATCTATTTTGAGAAAATATCACATTTAAACTAGAGAAATTGCATTTCCTCTGAAAATGCAGTGTGAGTGCTTATTGCAGAAGAACTTGCTGAAAAACAGCTAAAATAAGCATGCTGAACAATGGCTGAAATGGAAGAACAAGCCTAAATTAATAGAAGAAAAAAGAAAAAACATATATTTGCTGAAATAGGTTTCAAGAAGCAGAAATTAGCACAAAAATTAAGAAATTGGCACACACAAAAAAGCTGCAGTAGCTGAAAAGGCAAATAACTCTTAAACTACCAGAAGGAAGTGCATGGAGCTGAAATGAGCTAAAAAAATGTGGAATTAGCTGAAAAAGCTAAAATTTGTATTAAGAGCTAAATAGTAGCTGAAACCAGCAGAAAAAAGCTGAAAGTAGCAGAGATTACCATGAAAAACTTGTTTCTGAAAACAGCTGAAATTAGTTAAAAATGCTAAAAATTAAATAAATAAAAGGTAGCTGAACGGGTAGCACAAATTTAAATTTGCAGAAGAAAGCAGAAACAACATGTTTGCCCAATTAGGCTGAAAGAAGCAGAAATGAGCACAAAGAAGTGGATATTATCTGAAAAAAGCTGAAATTAGCCAACAACAACAAAAAAAAAAACCAGCTGAAAAGTAGCTAAAAAGCAGAAAGAAGCTTAAATTACCAGAAGGAAGTGAAGCAAGCACATTTTTGCTGAATTGAGCTGAAAAAACTTGAAATGACTGCATAAAATGTGGAATTAGCCAAAAAAGCTAAAATTAGCATAAATAACAGCTAAATAGTAGCTGAAATAGCAGAAAAGGCTGAAACTTGCTGAAATAAGCTGAAGGGAGCATAACAAGCTGAAATTAGTAGAATGAAATTAGAAGAAGCACAACATTATTTTAGTTGGAGTATAAAAGGAGCACAAGAACAGCTGAAAAACAGCTTGAATTAGCTGAAAGTAGCTGGAAAAAAGTTTAAATTTGCATAAGGAAGCTGAAATAAGTTGAAACAGAACAAAATGTGAAAATAGCAGTAAAAGGTGGTAAACAGATCCATCCATCCATCCATTTTCTTTACCCGCTTATTCCATTTTGGGTCACGGGGGTCGCTGGTGCCCATGTCCAGCAATCACTGTGCGAGGGGCGGGGTACACCCTGGACGGGTCGCAAGTCCATCACAGGGACACATGGAGACAAACGAGACAAACAACCATTCACTCTCTCACTCACACCTAGGGACAATTTAGAGTTACCAATTAGCCTAACATGCATGTTTTTGGTCTGTGGGAGGAAACTGGAGCACCCGGAGAAAACCCACGCGTGCACGGAGAGAACATGCAAACTCCACCCAGAAGGCCCCTGGACTGGGGTTTGAACCAGGGACCTGCTCGCTGAGAGGCAGCAGCTCTACCAGTTGCGCCACAGTGCTGCTAAACAGATCTAAAGGATGTAAAATAAGCTCAATTTATTTTCTATGAGGAAAAAAATGGCAGAAAAGGCTAAATGTTTCAAAAAGCTAAAGTTGCACCAATACCAGAAGTCATAGTTGTTTTGAAAGAGCTGAACATTTTGATTTATGATTTATTGAAATAGATTCAAAACTGCAGGACGAGAATCGTGCCGAAAACATACATAAGAATAATAGATTCACAATAGTGTGAATTCTTCATAAACATTCACACTATTATCTTATCCCACATTTAACATCTTTATCATCAAACCCAAGAAGGATTTGTTTACGAATTACGGTTCAGGTTTGGTTTATTTGTCATGTAAAATCAACACAAGGTCAACAATACAATGAAATGCTCAGGACAAGAAGAACCATCTCGACTCGCCAAAAAGACGTCGGCAAATATTGAAGCACGCAACAAACATACAGAAACAAGGCACCAAAAGTGAAAAATGCATAAATCTACAGCAGCATGGTCCTGTTGGCAGAGTGGTTCTGATGACAGTGAGGTTCTCTTAGCAACGTGGTCCAGTTGGCAGCATGGTACTGTTAGCAGTGTGGTTCGGTTAGCGGCATGGTCTTTTTAGCAGTGTTAGCAGGTCTTGTTAGCAGGTCTTGTTAGCAGGTCTTGTTAGCAGCTTGATGGTATAAGGACCGCAGCAGCTGCACCCCAAACTGCCTCCAGAACCGAGTCCGGCAGACGGAGAACATCCAAGGTTTCTCCGCAGAACTGAACTGGTCCGTAGAGTTTGGTTCATGCAGACGGCTGGAGGATCATGGAGACAGCCACCATGACAGGCCAGACCCTGAGCCTGATGCTGGAGTGGGGCCGGGAACTGAACCACGATGGCAAGGCAGCGACCCACAAAACTCCACAAGTGCGTCGCGGTCATACCTGTAGCGTGGGTGTAGGTGCAGGTGCAAAAAAGTTAAAAGAACAGTAACAAAAAAGATGGAGTCGAAGCAGAGCTCCTGTCAGTGCTACCATTCTGCTGTGCAGGTGACGTCAGAGTTATACCTGGTATGTGTCAAGTAGTTTGATATTTAGATATAAAAAAAATAAATTGTATTTTTTTCTCACTCTTATCGTCTTCCTGGCTTTTCACTTCCCAAACTTTAAAAAAATAAAACCGAGACATGAGCTTTATGATCTTAAAACATGTGCCCTAGCATCTGTTATAATTGTGTTTTTACGCCAGGAGGCCCTTATCTCACAAAATTTACACCCCAATATTTGGCTAATGACAATCTGCATCATATGCTAATTTGTTCATAACATATTTATGAAAATGAAGAGTGGAGAAAATAGACCGCCTTTCCCCTCTGACGTTACACCCCCTGCACCCCGTTTGCTTTTTACTTTTTTTTTTATACCGAGCTTTCTAATTCAAGTGATGGGAGAAAGGAAACATTATTTCTTACTGGACGGTTGCCACTGATAAACCCAACCTTAGTGTTTCTCTTCTTCCCTGTCAGAAGCGTCGTTCATGTCGTCAGGTGAAGAGGAAGAGGTACACCGAAGACCTGGAGTTCAGGATCTCTGAGGATGACGACAGCGGAGATGACTCGCCAACACCAAAATCTCCATCATCATCCTCGCAACAACAGGTGACCTTTTTTTTATTATTGGAGTGTGTCTTTAAACATTAAAGATTTAAACCCTGCCCAGACTGGATGACATGTTTGTTAGGTGGGGATACATAATAAATTGAACAATACATTTGTGGGTAAATTTTGAACAACTGCTTCTGTTTTAACATTGTTTAATATTTGAGGTTAATTATTCTGTTTTCTTTTTAATCTGGCCTTTAATAAATACAGGTCTTCTCAGATAGGTTTGTTGTAAATATATTGGCAATAAAGTCGTATATTAAAACAGGGTTCTGGTTAATGGAAGTAGTTCATTTTCCCTGAATAAATTATTGTTTTGTGGGACTGGTGAAACTGTATTGTGTACCAAGTTCAATTAATCTTGATTTCCCCGCCCCCACAGGATATGGCTGAGGTTGAAGGTCCTGTTGTGGAGAAAATCATGGGTATGCGCACATCTAAAAAACAGGTGAGTCCGCGTGTTCACATCTGACAGACACTGAAACGTAAGCACGTGGACAGTTTGGCCCAAGTCATTGTTTGCATCATCCAGGTAACTGCTCGGAGATTATACACATACATCCATAGGAACATGCACACACTGTAGGCACAAAACAAGCCGGGACTTAAACCTGTTTTGGCCACCTCTGTGTGATTTCTGAGTGGAGCGAGGCAGTAATGGAGCCGAAACAGTCAACATGGGAAAAGGTAAGCCGGCTTAGCGGCTTAATAATATGATTAAATAATGATATAAGGTATGTGCAACCATCCAATGACGAGATTAAACCACAACAAACTGGTTTATTACCGAGGGAGGATTGATGACGATGCACAGCAACTTTGCATTTAGTTTTAAAAAATTAGTTAACCGCAAAGAGAATTGCTAAACTGAAGTACAGTAGTCCCTCGTTTATTGCGGGTGTTAGGGACCACGCCCACCTGTGATAAGTGAAAAACCACAGAGGAGATACAGTAGTCCAAGTTCAAGTTCAGTAAACTTTGTCATGACATGTGCCAGGCTGCAATCACTCATCACCTGTTACTCCCAATCTCCCTCCTTACACAATTTAAACTGAAATACTGTAACATTTTACATAAACAATCCATACAGCATGGATTGTTTATGTAAAATGTTACAGTATTTAAATTGTAGAGAAGAGCAGCAGGACATCAAAGGGTTAAACCTTCACACAGCCGCAGCAGGAGAAATGTGTGTGCGTGGCAGAGGAGATCAGCTGATCAGCTGCAGGAGGGAGCTTCCCCTGCACTTGTGGGCAGCACACATGGTGCAAAATCATTTAAAATAATTAGTTTTAAATAAACAATCCATGGCTCAGCCATCAATCACATCATGTCTAATCTTATTTAGAAAAAACGCGATCTAGCGAAGCTGCAATAAATGAACCGCGAAGTAGCGAGGGACTACTGTAAAATGCTATATTTTGAAAACGATTCAAGGGAGATGTCTGTCGCACACTGAATGCGTTGCGCTCCATGTCCGCACAGCTGAGTTCTGCTTCACGCCTCTGTTGGTTCTGCGATGCTCACTTCATTTCTGAAAGTTCAGGTCTAAAAGGAACGTGGCCAGCGCCATCGGAGAGTTCTGCACGTCAGAGGCAGCAACAAGACAAGAATGGTCTCTGTGACCATTTAGTGGAAACGTTCTGTGAATGAGCCTACTGACTGAGCACAGATAGTGTGCATTCACTTAGTAAGCAGATACAAGAGTTCTTGTTTTTCAGTGTGTGTGTGTTCTTTGAGTGCGTCAGCTGCTTTGTTTTATACGCCTTAACTAAAGAAAAGTCAGCCTTTAGCCAACATGTACATACACTCTATCACCAGCCAATTCTCCTTTGCCAGCCAGCTCCCAATGGGTTTACCCCCTACACACACACACACACACACACACACACACACACACACACACACACACCCT
>NC_056506.1:20439922-20454802 GCF_014905685.2 Nematolebias whitei | reverse complement strand
GCCAAGCTAGTGTTTCCTCAGGCAGTGTGTGTGTGCGCGTGTGTGTGATTGATGATTCACGGCAGTACAGTAATAGAAAGATGTGTGTGTCTGTGCGTGTGTGTGTGCGAGCTACAGCTACGTTAGTAGTAGTAAATGGAGTTAGACAGCTTAAAGGGGCTACTGTTTGGGGATTTCTTCTTTAACACATGTATGAAAATTAATGGCTTACCCTAGCAGTCATCTTAGATTATTTGTTAATATTTTACTGTAAAAATAGTTCACGTTCTGACTCAGTCTTCTGTTGTCCTCTTTAAAAGTTGTCCTTTATAACGTATCCAGACTAACAAAGCATTTATCTGTTGAGACATAAATTGAACAAAGCCTTCCTGGGAGCTCGACTCTGTTGACTGACGTGTCTGTGGAACCGTTTGCAGTCTCCTAGTGTGCCACTTCACCAAATTAAACCACATGTTGTATAACAATGACGAGCCACTTCTGCTCTTTCATCAACCCGCTGCTATATTTGATGTGATTATTAACCCTTTTTTTTCTTTTCAGCTGGAGTCAGGGGAGGAAGTGGAGGTGGAGGAGTTCTACGTCAAGTTCAAGGGCTTGTAAGTAGTAGCTAGGTTTTTCTTGGCTCTCCACCTCTTTTGTCTTTCGCAACAGGGCTTTCTCTTTTTTGAGACCCATTTTCAACACACGCACCAGGGTGTCCACTGGTTTTTAAGTGTGAAAAGCCCAGTATATTCAGCCTGAAAGCCTTAATTCAATTTTATTTCTGCTGTGATCGCTCTTATTTCTGCTTCAGATCTATAATACAAGTACAGTCCTGGCAGCCCCTCATATTGCTAAATGCATGAAGATTGCTGTCTGGCAAGGACAGTTCTGGGAACATTTCAAGACAGATAAACAATGTTTAACCTTTCTTTTTTTACCACAAGTCTGAAAAACAGTCACCAGAATATATTTAGTCTTCATGTTATTTATCATAAAGTGTAATGCTCTGCATGGCCAGAAAAAGTCACTATGTGGGTTAGGAGGCAACGAATGGTACATATTTATGACGTGAAAACACATTTAGATAATTAAACTTTAGACTATGTTGCAAGTAGTAACTGAATCTTTTATAATTGCTCAGTGTATCTGCACAAAACCTCAAAGTTAAATTTCCTAATTGACTTTACTGTAAGCTTTAACATCTTGATGTGCCTAATCAGCTCTTCAAATCCTTAATACTGTTTATTTTAACATAATAGTTGTATAGTTTTTATTGGGAGTGCTGGTGCAGAGGTTAGATAAGTTGGGCCTGTGATTGGAAGATCGCTGGTTCAACTCCCGGTACCAACATCAAAAATGTGGGTAGGAAAGGTGAAGCAGCCACACCTGCCTCCACTCTCATTTGCCCCACTCTGAGCCCTTGAGCAAGGCCCTTAACCCCCACCACCTGCTCCCCCGGGCGCCCTAGATAGCAGCTCTCTGCTCCACTCAGAGGGCTGTGGTAGCTCGGTGGTCTGTGGTTGCGTCAGGAAGGACATCCAACGTAAAAACAATCGCCACGTCTTCATGCGAGTTAGTTCACTGTGGCGACCTCTGAAGAAGAGAGCAGCCGAAAGAAAAAAAGTTGTATAGTTTTTATCAATAACAGAATTTGGAAATAGTTTCATAGTAGGGATGTGCGATATGGCATAAAATTCATATCACGATATGTATTGTGATGGGTGGCGATAACGATATATATCATGATATGTTTTTGGTATAAAACTTGATATAGGAATGGGGGGAAAAAAAGCATAGGGTGTAATTCTGCCATCATTTATTTTAAAAACTGCTATGCCGCAAAATAATCTCAATTAAGAAAATTCCACTACTAGGTCCAGAGAGTTTTTAACTAATGAACAAATCAAGTATTAGGCTTCTTTCTTGTAGTGCAAAACAGTGCAAAATATATCAAATGTAGTTGTAGCCATATGTTTTAACCAAAAAAATATGTTGTTAACTCAACAGTTTCCAGACTCCTCACTTAAGAAATGAACAGCAACAGAGCAGCATTTAGTGCACTGCACACTGAAATCACTTAACAAGACTAAAATTCAACATCTCGCTGTCATTTGTTAGAGTCTAAAGATTGTTGGCCAAGAACGCCAGCTTGTCCACAGTCTCTGGCTTTAACAGAGACTGGTGGCATGAAACAATGTTGCCGCCAGTGCTAAATGCCCTTTCTGAAGGGGCACTCGTGGCTGGAATGTAAAGTTATTGCTTGCCATGCCTCGACATTCTTGGAAAATTAGCCTGGTGCAGTCTCCACCAGTCCAGTGGGTCAGTTTCTGACAGACGAAGGTTTGGCTTCAAAAGCAAAGGAGGGGTTCCTCCAGTGGGTGTTTCCTTCTGCTTTAAGGAGAGCTGACACAAAATGGCGACCAGTTTCCTCTGTGGCTTTGACCAGAGAGGGTCTCGCAGTAAAATCATACAACGCAGCGTTCTTTTCACAGATCAGAGAGCAGGTTTAGCACTTTTTATTTAGCACAAACGCACTCTCTAAAGCTGAACGCTTGAACTTTTGACGGAACACAGTGTTTTGTGCATGCGTCCAAATACGACAAGCCGGCTGTAGTTGGTGTGAAGCTTTGTTACTTAGCGCTCAAAGAAAATGGACTTTAACACCATTTACGCAGTTTTCAACTCAAAACAAACGTAACGATTAAATCTGAAAACTCTGATTTTACATCAGACACAGCGTTACTGCGGTTAGCCGGTAGAAGACAGATCTCTATCGTAGACTAAATGTCTACTGTTTCTACCGTGCACTGTATATATCACGCATTCCTACTGCACAGATATTGAATTTCAGGTTTCAGACTGAATTTCTAGTTGTTTGTTCTTGTTGCTAATGTAATTGCCTAAACTTTTATAAATTACTCTCATTCAGAGCTCCTTATGTTTAAAATAAAATAAAACTACAAATCCACTTTAAAGCACCTATCAATGTATGACTATTTATGCCCATATCATATTTTACCTCATTAGTGTTAATTATCTGTTCTCCTTTCACCAGTTTAAAAACATCTATCATTCACCTTCAGTAAAGTATGAACTCCATGCGTTGTGTTCGCCTCAACGACAAGCAAGCTATAAAATATTGACTTGGAAGTGTTTCTTTCGTTCTTTTGTTTCAGTTCCTACCTCCACTGTCGCTGGGCAGAGCTGGAGGAGCTGGAAAAGGATAAGAGAATACACCAGAAGATCAAAAGGTTTAGGGCCAAACAGCAACTTAACACCTTTATAACGGAGGTAGGAACTGATCTTTGTGCTTCCATCTGCTCCTGACCCGACTCTGTGGGGAAGGAGCATCTTCAAAGGGTTGGATGAGTTGGTTGACGCCAACGTTTTAAACCAAAAGCAGCAAAGTTTTGAGTTTTAGGATGACTAAACATGATTGTTTCATCCGTCGTTCATTTTCTTTAAACAATTTACCTCTTAATATAGACAAACGGTTGCACTTTTATTTTGCTCTGTAGATTAAATAGAAACCTATTGACTAATAATAAAACTTCCCTGTTTTGTTTTTTTCACAGATGGATGATGAGCCTTTTAACCCGGATTATGTGGAGGTGGACCGTGTCCTGGATGTTTCAGAGAGCGCAGATGAAAACGGAGAGGTGCTTTGATCTTCTCCTTCTTTGGGTTGAACCCCTCCGATCCCCTTTTCTCTCTCACAACAAGCACAGGTTTACCAGCGCTGTGTTTCTGTGTGCTTGTGCGCAGACGGTGACCTTATATTTAGTGAAATGGTGCAGTTTGCCTTACGAAGACGCCACCTGGGAGCTGAAGGCAGACATCGACCAGTCCAAGATTGATGAATACGAGCGCATCGCAGCACGCACGCCCAACACTAACAGAGTGGTGAGTATCTGGAGAAGCTCTCTGGGTGCCGTTTGTCTCCCAACCTCCTCCCGGTAGGCGTGTACATGTGTTTTTGTGTGTGTTGGCCTGCAGCCTGTTCCTTCCTCCTCCAGATTTACAGCTCTTTTAACTGGTCTCCACAGGGCCACGTTCTTGTGGTCTTACACACACACAAAGGCACACACGCCCTGCTCTTGTGGCCAGGCCAAACCACTAACAATATGTTTAATGCTGAACAGAAGCAGCTGACTGGCTGTGGTGTTTTCCTCCATCACTCCCTTTTTATCCCTCTGTCCATCTATTTAGCGACTGCCTACTGTTTCTCCTCAAGGCCGATATTAGAAGTACTCCATCAGAGCGGAGACACCCGGAAGCAGATTTATTTAAGCTCTTCTCAGTGCTCTGCTCTAGGGATGGTCATTTAGGCTGTTGCAGTAGGCATTCGTTTTACTCAGTTTTCTCAAACTGGTTCTATAAAACTGCTGAAAGACCTGAAAGAGTGGAATTAAAAAGTTGAGCAAATGGACATTTGCTCTCCTCAGTAACCTCAAGTGCTGCTCACAAAATCTTTGCATGACGTGAATCAGCTTTCTCCTTCATGTAAATAAAGTCTGTCTTTGAAAAAGTAAAAAAATAAAACAAAACACCTTGATCTTCTCAGAAAGTTTGCACTAAAAATAATTTATCTTAACTTTTTATGCTGCAATTCTATCCAGTTAGCTGCTAATCAAACTCATAAAAATAATAATTGGTTAGTTATTCTAACAAAGTTAAGTCAGGTCATCTGGACAGTTTCTTTTGTTGTTGTTAAGACGTTTAGTCCTTCATCCAAAGGACTTCATCAGTCCGAGGAGCTACAACAAACTCAGTCCCACAAGCAGCACACTCACTTAGTGGGCCAACCAGTTTGATGGTGATCAGATGGTTTCTGGGGCCCGCCCTCTCCCCTATCAATTCCTCTGAGGCAGCCATAGCCAAAGTGGTTCAAAACATCAAAGCTGCTTGTGGGACTCAGTTTGTTTGTGGCTCCTCAGACTGATGAAGTCCTTTGGATGAAGGGCGAAACGTTTCAACAAAAAAAAGAAACCGTCCAGATGACCTGTCTGAACTTTGCTGGATTTTTATTACCTGGATTATTGAGCATTAACTTTGATGTTAATTATTATAATTCACAAGTTTTATTGTTGCTGGTTTATCTTGTAATGAAGAAACAAAAGCTACAACAAGTTGTGAAAATTTGTCCTGAAGTGTGTTTTTTGTTTTGCTGTAAGATTTTATGATCTTAATGTTTGTCCAGTTTGGTGTCTGAGTCATTGTACTAGTGCTGTTTTAAACTACAGTCCACCTGTACCACCTAGCTGTGCGTAAAGGCTATTTTTAATTACCGGTAGTTTTTTTTATTTTATTTTATTACCAATTTACGCCAAAAGTCATTTGTGAGGTTACACATAAAGTTTGTATGTCATTAAATTTTATGATGCAAATGAAAGCTGGAAATAAGATTTTGAGTGACTGGAACCTAACGTTCCTGTAAATACAGCAGATAACTAGTTGCTCATACAGTCATCAACTGAGTGAGCTTTTCCACATAGCCACGAAACCTAATTTGAACCCATGTTGCCCCAATTTCAACATTCTCACACTGAAGATTCAGCTGGGATTAATAAGCCTCTCTGCAGTTTAACGACCCTGTGTTATTTCTGCTTGTGTCAAGGATCGGCCTTCTGCAGCCGACTGGAAAAAGCTGGAGAGCTCCAGAGAGTACAGGAATGGCAATGCACTCAGGGAATACCAGCTCGAAGGCCTCAACTGGCTAACTTTCAACTGGTACAACTCGTAAGTCACCACTAATATTTTGTAAGAAATATTCCCCAACTGCTACTTTCATGTTGAGCATGTAAGAACACTTCATTTACTTCTCTTAAGTGGGTGTTTAAGTTAACACTAAGAGGCTATGTGCTGCATTGCTGTTTTAAGTTTTCCCACTGGCACCATCCATGTATGAAATGTTTGCTCTGACGGTGCTTTAGGAGTCTTTAGGCAAGAAACTCTTAGGAAGAATTAAATTAAAATTGGTTTATTGGGTCTGTTTGTGCTTGTGTTTTGTTTAAAGGGTGATTTTTTTTCTGGTCAAAGATTCTGGTCAAATTGCAGAGGATGACAAACTTTTCCAGAATAATATTACCAGGAATTTTTCCGACTTGTGTCCCACATTTTTCTCATTAGGTCACTGCAGTGGAAAACAAACTGACGTGCCCCTTTTGGAAAATCAGTGTTAATAAACCAGGAGGGAAAAATGTTAGTTTATAGAGGCCCGATGAGCCCAGTCGTGTAAAAGTCCTGGAATTTAACATCAGGGCCTCAGTGTACACACAGTTCCTGACTTGAAAGCATAAAAGACTTTTAACAGTTTAGTGAGGGTAAATATAAAGAATGTAAAATCCGTCTGTTTCAGCCTCTCGTTCTGTCCACATTTATCTTCTGCAGACGTAACTGTATCCTGGCTGATGAAATGGGGCTTGGGAAGACCATCCAGTCCATCACATTCCTATATGAGATACACATGAAGGACATTGAAGGGCCATTCCTGATCATCGCCCCTCTCTCCACCATCCCCAATTGGGAGAGGGAGTTCAGGACCTGGACAGACCTCAACGTTGTGGTCTACCATGGCAGCCAGGCCAGCCGGAAAACCATTCAGGCCTACGAGATGTACTACAGAGATGCACAGGTGAAAATTAATGGCATACCACTGCTTGACTCACTTTATACTGAATCTTTTACTCTGACTGTGTGGCACATAAGATAAGAGTCGTGCAGAAACGTGTGACCCTGTCAGCAAATCTGAACACCTCCTCAGTTCGAGGAACTCTTGAACTATCTGAAGATGGTCGGGTCTCCTTTGCCTCTTAAGCTCTTTAACGTCCTCCAGCTGTTAGCTATTATATTTTAATCTTCCATTCAGTGCTTCAAACATCTCTTAGTATAACCTTTGCTACAGCGAGCCTGGAAGAAAATAAGCTGTAGTAGCGGTGCAGTTGTTCTGTGTTTCTAATCTGGGCTGGGGTAATCTTGAGGTTGTGAAGAAGGAATGCTGTGTATTTTTAATAATATTTACTATATTCACTATGAACTGTAAAGTAGGCATTTCTATGCAGATGTGCACAGACTTTGGTTATCACCCGCTGCCAAATGCAAAGGCGCAGTTTGCTTATATTTGTGTGTGTTTGTCCTGCTAGTAGCAAAATATGATGCACCACTGATGTTTAATGAAGTTTTATGAAACTCAAAGTAATCATTGGATGTACATCTACAACTTATTACTTTTTGGAGTCAGTTCCATTCAAGATGGCTGCCACAGCAAAAACAAAAAAGCAAAACTTGAAAATATAAAAATAGCTGTAGCTCAACCCATTTTACAGATAAGGAGCTAAAATTTGGTGTAGTAGAAGCTACGAGTCATGTTCACATCAGTACAGGGCTAACAGATTTCACAGGAAATTGCACATTTACAAGATTTGACTACAGAAGCTACAGCTCAGTCTCTCCTCATCTCAAGATGATTTTAGTCTAAAATTGGCATGAGAGGTGGAGAGCGACATGCATTCCTTCAAGGATTCAAGGACCGTATATGGGTATTTATGTAGGGGATGCATATACCGTATTTTCTGCCGTACATGTCGCTCCTCCCCATAAGTCGCATCAGTCCATATTTGTTTATTAAAGTGGAAAAATCCATAAATATGTCACTTCGCCGTATACGTCGCATCTGTTAGGCGTCGCGTTTGTTACGTGTCCCCGCTGACAACCCAGAAATGTGGGCCGGTGTTGTGACAAAATTCAATTGGTAGCCGCGGGAGCGTGCACAGAGGACTTTAACAAGAATTTAACAAGATTAACACTTAAAAACATTTATTTGTTTGCTCAAAATTATAGTAAATGTGTGTCTCAGTCTAACTTTTGCTTAATAAATGCACTTTATCAGTCAAATCTGCTGCATTTCAAAAGTATTCGCTGCCTCGGTGCTCAGGAAGCGTGCAGACAGAGAGGAAATCAGGAAGGAGGAACGCTGCGCATTTCTTCGAAATTTAAAAAGATAAGCGCCTAACACAATTATTTGTTTGTTCGACATTATAGTAAAAGTGTTTCTCAGTTGAACTTTTACTTGATAAATGCACTTCAATGGTCAAATCGGCTTCATTTTGTCGGGGCGGCGCAGCGAAATGAAGCTGCTTTGACTGTTACACCAGGTGAGCTGGACGAAGGTGGCAGGCTGTGGCAAGCCGATTGTGTCATTAATAGTCGCTTTTACATATTACGTGACACAATGGCATGCCATACTGCTCGAGTGCCATCTAGTGGCTGAAAATGGTAGTGTTAAATATTTTCATTGTCAGAATGGTTGAAATTGGTCATATCTCAGCTAAAAATTGGTTTATAAATATGGGAAAAAATACATAAATACATCACTTTGGTATATAAGTCACAGGGCATGCAAATTGTGCAAAAAAAAAAAAAAAGCTACTTATAGGCCAAAAAAACGGTGTGTGTATGTATATATAATTAATTAATTGTATTATAATTTTTATGGAACGGGTATTTTGTAGAGTTCAAGAATTTAAATATAGGAAAATTTCAGCAATGACACAAATTGTATTATGTTGTCTCGCTATTATGTCTAAAATGCAAAATAATCTAAATGTATAGGAATTAATTTGACTGATGATATGTCCATGTACAACACCGCATCGACTGAGGGTTACCCAAAATACCGAGAGCATATTTTGCCCTTGTAAAACAGCTCTTTGTGTTGTCAAGAGTTAGCAGGATTGTGTGTGTGGGATCCACAGCACTAAACTTTTATGTCAGGTTGAGTACTCAACGGGTTTGTTGTATTCACCCAACAATCAGTCTTATAATTATTCCTAAAATCTCTTGAAACTGAATTGCAGGAGTCATTGTTGGTGTTTTCAAGCACTTCAATTATACTCAAATGACTGAGTGGGGTAGAGGTACAGTGCAAGCTGCTGTGGTCGAGTGAGCCACAAAGTTAATGAGGGAGCTACAACAGTGTGAACAAAGCAGTCAGTGGAGCTCAAACCAAAATTAGCTACAACCTAAAAAGTTCCTCTTAATTCAATATTCAGTTGTTGTTGTTTTTTTAACGAACGGTACAGCTGTTGAGTCTTTGTGTTGCTTACACGAGTATAATTCTTGGTTTCTACTTTAAATTTCTGTAGCTGCTGTGGCTCTGAGTGAATAATTGTTCTTGAGCTGGAGGTGTTTGTTTTGAAGGTTCACAGGGTTGGGTAATAATTGAGGGTGTTGTTTTTTCCCAGCTGACCTTCATGCTTATTTGCTACCTCTTTATACGTCGTTGCAGGGTAAGGTAATAAAGGGAGTGTATCGCTTCCACGCGGTGATAACAACATTCGAGATGATTCTGGCTGACTGTCCGGAGCTTCGCAGCATCCCATGGCGCTGTGTGGTGATTGACGAAGCCCACCGTCTCAAAAACCGAAACTGCAAACTACTGGAGGGACTGAAAATGATGGATATGGTGAGTCTTTTATATTTGTAATGTGTCTGCGAGAGCACCAAATATCAAGCTTTTTAGAAACGCTTGTTTTTTTTGTAGGATTTCTTGTAGAAGTTTTGTTGACACTTTTATAAAAGCTAAATAATTAGTCCAGTGTCTGCGCTTTGATTTTATTTTCCCACTCTCCGTTCCTTTCACCGTTTAAGTTCTGAAGCATCATCTGGTTTTAATTTTCGTTCTCTTGTTTTCTCCTTCAGGAGCATAAAGTTTTGTTGACAGGAACTCCTCTTCAGAACACAGTGGAGGAGCTCTTTAGCTTACTCAACTTCCTGGAACCTGAGAGATTCCCATCTGAACAGACATTCATGACTGAATTTGGAGACCTAAAGACTGAAGAACAGGTAACGGGACTTACCTGACCAGTGTCTTGGAAATGAGGGAAGGGAACACGGGACATACTTTAACCTATCAGTTTTCATACAGTAACATTTATTTTGGGTGTTTCAGGTCCAGAAACTGCAAGGCATCCTGAAGCCCATGATGCTGAGAAGACTGAAGGAGGACGTGGAGAAGAACCTGGCCCCCAAAGAGGAGACCATCATTGAGGTATTATCCCAGAGCTCAGAGGGGTCTAAAAAGGTTCCCTCTTATAGGAGTGATGGACTCGTTTGTTTTTGGCAAACTCGACAGCATGTGGTCACACTGTGTACAAGTGTGTCCTCTTCTGTTGTCTTTATTAGGTGGAGTTGACCAACATCCAGAAGAAATACTACCGAGCAATTCTGGAAAAGAATTTCTCATTCCTGTCCAAAGGAGGATCAGGAGGAGGCGGAGGATCCAGTGTCCCCAACCTCCTCAACACCATGATGGAGTTGAGGAAATGCTGCAACCACCCCTACCTCATTAATGGTGCAAACTTCCTTCTATCAAAAGTACAGCTCACATACCATTAAACCAGTGTTCTGTTTTAACATTTCACGTTTGTTTGTTTTTTTAATTGTGTGTGTGCAGGAGCGGAGGAGAAGATCATTGAGGAGTTCAGGGACTCTCATGGGGGCAGGACGGACATGCCTGAAATGGGTCTTCAGGCTATGATCCAGGCAGCTGGTAAACTGGTGCTCATTGACAAGCTGCTGCCCAAACTGAAAGCTGGTGGGCACAGAGTGTTGATTTTTAGTCAGATGGTTCGTTGTCTGGATATTCTGGAGGACTACCTCATCCAAAAACGGTAAGATAAACAAATGTATGTAGAATGACAGCATGGTTCAGTCACAGGACAGTTGTTGATTCCTTCAACCAAATGTAATAACCCATTGTTTATATAAAAATACATTTAAGTAGGGGCAACTTGTTTAATACTAAGACTACTTGCAAGCAGAAATGTGTAAGATAAGATGAGACAGAACTTTATTGATCCTGCATGGATGTGTTAGATTTAACTGGGAATGCACCATTAGATGTTAAGTGACACTGTAGTTCATGATTGTTCAACTGGCGGCCCGTGGACCAAATCATGCCCACAGTTGATCTCAGTTCAGCCCACCAGTGGGTTCATTTTTAAACAAAACTAGATTTTAAACTGTAGAACAAACTTATTTAATGACAATAACTGCTGGGTGTCCAGCCCCTGAGCAGTTTAGTTGAATAACCCTGCTCTAGTTAATAACAGGCATTCTGCTTGTTGCTCTGACTTGTCTAGAATTTACTTTAATGTATGTATTTGTTCACTGACCTTTGAAGAAATTGCAGGATGTGTTGAGTTTGCTGCTTGTGTTTTACCATCTTGAACTGAATATGCAGATTAAGCAACGTCAGAATCAAAAAGTAACAAAACTTTTCTGCAGTGAGTTGAGTCGTAAAAAAACGGACCTGCATTTGATTGTGTTCATTTTAGCCGATCTCAATCTAATCATGATATGACCCGTCGCTACATACAGCTTTAAAGTCCCAGTTTTTAAATATTTTGTGCATAAACACAAGTTTAAAGAATGTAATTCACGTCTCCTCCCTCTACAGATATTTCTATGAGCGGATAGACGGCAGAGTTCGTGGGAACCTGCGACAAGCAGCCATCGACAGGTTCTCCAGACCAGACTCGGACCGTTTTGTCTTCCTGTTGTGTACAAGAGCTGGTGGGCTCGGCATCAACTTGACTGCAGCTGATACATGCATCATTTTTGACTCTGACTGGAACCCTCAGAACGACCTACAGGTACACGCGTCATGATACAGAATGTGCTTTGCTCTGCTAAACTAAATTATTAGTCTTCAGCTTTTATTGGACCCATCTAGATGGAAATGCTCGAAGTAAACGGAAAACACAATTAATTGTAAAAGAAAGTGTCTCTGAAGTTTCGATGGCTTGTTTTACCAGGCGCAGGCGAGGTGCCACCGTATCGGCCAGTCCAAGTCCGTCAAGATCTACCGTCTGATTACGAGGAACAGCTATGAGAGGGAGATGTTTGACAAGGCCAGTCTGAAGCTGGGGCTTGATAAGGCCGTTCTTCAGAGCATGAGTGGACGAGAGAACGCAAACAGCGGGGTGAGTGTCACCACACTGCTTTTGAAATAAGGTGCTGGTCTTGTACGCACATGATGTTCTTAAACCTTTTTGGTGTCGCACTTGATTTCTTTTGAAATACAAATAAAGTAAATCTCCTGAGTTGTTGTTTAGGTCCAGCAGTTATCCAAAAAGGAGATAGAGGACCTACTGAGAAAGGGTGCCTATGGAGCTCTAATGGACGAGGAAGACGAAGGCTCCAAATTCTGCGAAGAAGATATCGACCAGATTCTGCAGAGACGAACCCACACCATTACTATTGAATCAGAGGGAAAGGGCTCTACTTTTGCTAAGGTGCACAAACTTACTTTAACACAGCATCTGTTCTCGTTGTTCACACAGTTTTCCATGGATTGTGCCTTTCTGAATGTTTTGTTCTGTTCACAGGCCAGTTTTGTTGCGACAGGAAACCGAACAGACATTTCCCTGGAGGATCCAGACTTCTGGCAGAAATGGGCCAAGAAGGCTGAGCTGGACATGGATGCCATCAACGGCCGGGTACTAAGCACACACAAACCCACACGTTTGCATTTTGTTAACGCGAGGGCCTGTGATCTGAAACCCTTCAAAGAAGTTGTGATGAATACAGAAAAGCGGAGAGAAGCGCACCTCCTTGTATTTACTTTGCTGCACACAAAGCTCTGTAATTTGTGAGTGCTATCATCACATCCAAGGACGAAAAACGAGAGACAAACTGGGAGGGAGAGACTGAAAGGACGGGGAGGGGGGGCGCACAGAGAGAGGAAGAGGGAGATTAATATTGACAGTAGGGAATCTCCTCTCTTCCTTAATTACCCATGTTTCCCTGCTCTTGTGTGTGTGTATTTGAGCGAGAGAGAGTAAGCTGCTTAGCTCCACTTAACAGAGCGCAGATGCCTGGAGGGTACAGAGATATCACTTAGGCTCACACATACACACAGAGAAACGCAACCTACATGCACATAAAGTGTTTCGCTTACTGTTATCTTTGTTTTCCTGCTTTACTTTACTCTATAAAATGTTTCTTTGGGTATTTCTTGCTTCTCTCTTCAACCTCTCTGATTCTGTTTTGGAGAAGCCCTCCATTTAAACACTTAATCCAGCTCTACAAACATGAATACAAGCCATTCCCCTGAGATTTCTCATTGTGCGACGTTAAAATGGAAATGACTGCAGCTATGTGATAATTGTGGAACTAACTACTGCCCTGTTTGGACATATTAATGGGGCTGCAACGAAGTGAAAAAATCTAATTAATTAAACAAAAAATGTAATTCATTAGACAACATAATTAATGCCAGTTCATGTTTGAGCTAGACTGCAAATTTCTCAATATCAGGAACAAAGAGCATAACGAAATATCCAATTAATCAGGTTTGGTCCTGAAGATGCCATGTTTTGTAGAGTGCACACGAGTCAGGAGTCATGTTGTACAAGAAATGTACAAATAGGCCATTTCAGAGGAATACAACAGAAGGTACTTTGCATATAGTCAAGAGTGGATTTCCACCCATCTGTGCTTGTCCAAATAAGGGACATATACCAGAATGACAGAACGTCTCTGCTTTAAAGCACTCCGTCAAAAACAATTTCTATGAATTCATCTCCAGAACACGCTGGTCATTGACACACCGAGGGTGCGAAAGCAGACTCGACACTACAGCAGTGTCAAAGAGGATGAGATGCTCGAGTTCTCTGAGCTGGAGAGTGACGATGACGAGCCCAGCAAGCCCTCCACTAAACAACGACGGCCTCAAGACAAAGTCCAGGGCTACCCTCGATCCGAGTGCTTCAGGGTGGAGAAGAACCTGCTTGTCTACGGGTCAGTGCCACTTTTATATTTATTGATTTATGCTGGACTATTAACTTGGAGTATAAAAATTGTAGAATTTATGCTTTTAGAAAGTGGTTTCGGCTTCATGCACATATGAATGCTTCCAAGCAGCAAGCTTTGCAACATGCAAGGGGTTGTTGGAGGCCGAGATGGGGTAGAGGTGGGGCAGCCGATTTGGGACCAGAAGTTGCAGTTCGACTCCCAGCCTTTCCCACATGTCGTGGTGTCTCTGATCAAGACACCTACCATCTTTTCCGCCGTAAACGCCGCTCCGCCCTATAAGTCGCATCAGTCCATATTTGTCTAATAAAGTTGAAAAATCTATAAATTTGTCGCTTCGCCGTATATGTTGCATTTATTATGCGTCACCGCTGATGCGTCGCATTTGTTGCGTGTCACCGCTGACGTCCCAGAAATGTGGCCCAGTGTTGTGCCAAAAATCAATTGGCTGCCAAATGGCGGCTGCTGGGGCGTGCATGGGAGGACTTTAACAAAAATTTAACAAGAATAACACTTAAAAACAATTGTTTGTTTGCTCAAAATTATAGTAAAGGTGTGTCTCAGTATAACGTTTGGCTAATTAAAGGACTTTAACGGTCAAATCAGCTGTATTTCAAAAGTGTTTGCTGCCTCGGTGCTCCAGGAGCGCGCAGGGGGAGGAAAAAAAATGGAGGAACTCTGTGCATTTCTTCAAAATTTAACAAGATAAGCACCTAAAACAATTATTTGTTTGCTTGAAATTATAGCAAAGGTGTCTCAGTTGAACTTTTACTTAATAAATGCACTTGAATTGTCAAATTAGCAGCATTTCACCGGGGCGGTGCAGCTGGTTTGACCATAGATATAAACACTAGATACAGCATTGACCGCTATCGCCTGTTGGTGCTGACGAGCTGTAGGGCCGCCATCTTGAAACGGTCGACCGCTCCACTCAATGTAACCTGTTTGACAGGAGCAATGAAGTATCTGCGCTTTTAATTAGTCAGAGCTAAATACTAAACTCATTCTCACGATTTTTTCCTCTGGAAATCTCAGGAGTACAGCCATTAAAGCTGAACACATGGTTCAGTGTATTTAAATATT
>NC_056506.1:20427400-20436922 GCF_014905685.2 Nematolebias whitei | reverse complement strand
ATACATACATACATACATACATACTCACATATACGTATAGGTGTCTCAACTTGTGACTGATAATAAAATATGTAAATTTATAAACTACGAAATTTATGGTACTACGGCAAGCCGATTGTGCCATTAATAACTGGTGAAGATTCTCCGTCATCCAGGACATGGTAAATTCAAAAAAGTTCAAGGAAAAAAAACAATAAAGTATAAAGGAAAGTATAATAAATAAAGTCCAGTTGTTTTTGTGTTGAACTTTTTTGAATTTGTCATTATAGCCACGTTTACCTATTACATGATACAACGGCATGCCTTACTACTCTGGTGTCATCTAGCGGCTGAAAAATGGTAGTGTTCGAATTTTTTCAGTCAGAATAAATGTAAACCGTTATATCTCAGCCAAAAATTAGTTTATAAATATGGGAAAAAAAATCCATAAATATGTCTCTTTGGCCTTTAAGTCACAGGGCATGTCAATTATGCAACAAACAAAAAAAGTAACTTTTACTGTAAAAAATATGGTAATCCCTAATTGCTCACTGCTCCACCTGGGTGTATCCCATGTGTGATGGGTTAAATGCAGAAAACTAATTTTGCCATTGTATGGGAACATACTACTTCTTCTTTCGGCTTTTCCCTCTTCAGGGGTCGTCACAGCGAGTCGTCATCCTCCATCTCACTCCATCTCAGTATGGGAACATACAATGATGACGATCTCAGACTTCCCTTCCCTTGTACATTCAATATTTTGATGCCAGACTGTCCAACTATAGAGGAGATCTTAACTCAGACTTGTAGTGACTCAAAACAAAAGTATGACATGTTGCATACAAGAGTGTTGCGTGCTTCAATTTAGTTCAGTTTATTTATATAACACCAAGTCAACAGAAGTCGTCTCAGGTCACTGTACCAAAACATTCACATACAATCTAAAAGGCAATTAGTAAAAGTTATCTATCCAGTGAAGCCAGCAGATTGTGCTGAATCTTCACTTCGTCATAGTCTCCCATCCTGAGCAAGCGCAAAGGCAACAGTGGAAAGGAAAAACTCCCTTTTTAACAGGAAGAAACCTCCAGCAGAACCAAGCTCAGGACGAGCAGCCATCTGCTTCGACCGGCTGGGTTTAAGAAGACGGGCAGGAGAAACAGAATGACAGGTCCAGGTGTACTCTCTGGTGGAGGAAAGACAAAAACACATGTTAAGATAGAAATAATTACAAATACAAACAGGCAGAGTAGAGCAGGTAGAAACAGCAGCAGAGGGAGGAAATGTGGTCAATTTGTCCTCCAGCTGTCTAAAGGCCCCCACATACTTGGGCGCACTGTGTGTACTCCGTGAGCCGTGCGTACTCTCCAGACGGTTGAGACTTCATACTCGAGCGTACAGATTGACTCTGTCTCCCGGCATTTTACAAAGGTGTCTAGCCAAGTCAGCATAGAAAAAATAGGTGGGACACCTTCCTTTGTCCCATTCCCACTTTTTCCTCTCGTCTTCGTTCTTGTCTTAACACATCTGTCCCTGAGGTGCTTCCATTTAGCTCGACAAAGTGCCTCGTCCTTACCCAGGGTCTGACCTACTTCCTCCCATGAACTTCTTGCTCTCTGAAAGCCTTTATCTGAGAGTGGTTGGTGTCGCATACTAAACAGTTTGTTGTGAACACTGTTTCTCGCTGGGCAGTTTATTGTGTGACACCGCGTACACCGTCATAAAAATGTATCTTTGAGCGGACATGTTCGGTGAACTTCGCTTTGAGTCCACCTTGAGTATGTGTGGACCTCCATGGAGTGAAGTATGCCCAAGTATGTGAGAGCCTTAAGCCTATAACAGCATAACTTAGGGTTAGCTCTGAAAACCCAAGATGACCCTAACTATAGATTTATCAAAAAGGAAAGACTTGAGCCTAATCTTAAAACTGGTCAATGTGTCAGCCTCATGGACAAAAACTGGAAGTTGGATCCACAAAAGAGGAGTCTGATAACTGAAAGATCTGCCTCCCATTCTACTTTTGTATGCTCTAAACCTGCAATCTGAGAGCGAAGTGCTTTGTATGGAACAATTAGATCTGTAAAATAAGATGGAGCTAGGTTGTTGAGAGCTTTGTATGTTAGAAGTAAGATTTTGAATTCTATTATGTATTTGACGGAGCCAAAGGAGAGAAGCTAAAACTGAAGAGATATGATCTCTCCTGCTAACCCTCATTAAAACTCTGGCAACAGAATTTTGGATCAACTGAAAACTTAAAAATATATATTTTATTTGCACACACAAATAATAAACAATTGCAACTGTCAAGCCTAGACATGTTAAATTTATGGGCAAGGTTTTCTGCCTCATTTCTGGACAAGACGTTTCTAATTTTAGAGATATTATGCAGGTGGGGGAAAGCAGTCCCTGTAACTTTTTTAATGTGGGATTTAAGACATATCCTGATCAAAAATAACACAAAGATATATTTTTTACATTACCTCTGAAGCTCAGAGGTGATCAGGCATTTTCAGTCATGGGCCCCGAACTCTGGCACAACCTGCCCCCCAGCATTAGGCAGGCCACCTCCCTTCCTGTGTTCAAATCTCTGCTAAAAGCATCCGTTTTCTTTGGCATTTCACACAGTGTGAGTTAACTTAGTATTTTTTGTTTTGTGTTCCTATGTTTTTATTGCTTTTAATTAATTTTTCATTATTATCATTAGTGTGTTGTGTTTTTTTGCATTAATTTTACTCTCATTGATGTTATTGCTAAGCACTTTGGTAACAGCTTCTGTTTTAAATGTGCTTTATAAATAAAGTTAACTTGATAGAGAACTTTACTAATTGGCTTTTTTATGTATGTGAATGTTTCTGTAAAGTGCCCTGAGACAACTTTGTTGTGATGTGGCGCTACATAAATAAACTGAATTGAATTGAAATTGACTTGACATTAGAAGTAGAGGCCCAAATTAATGTCATCCAGAGGAAGAGAAAGGCTGCAAAGCTTATTCCTAAGATACTCTGGTCCAAAAACTACAACCTCAGTCTTGTCTGAGCTTAAAAGCAGAAAATTAAGGGTCATCCATTTTTTTTATGTCTTTAAGACATGCTTGTAATCTAATTAACTGATTAGATTAATTGGGTTTCATGGATAAGCATAACAATGAAAATTTATCCCATACTGTTTAATAACTTTACCTAACGGAAGCATGTATAAAGTATGAGTATTGGTCCAAGCACTGAACCTTGAGGAACTCCATTGCTGACTTTGGTGTATTAAAAAGATTCATTATTTACATTTACAAACTGGAATCTTTCAAATAAATATGATTTACACCATTTTAGAGCCGTTCTTGTTATCCCAATATCATGTTCAAGCCTCTTTAATAGAATATTGTGATCAACTATCAAATGCAGCACTGAGGTCTAACAGGACCAGTATAGACACAAGTCCATTGAGGCCATGAGAATATCATTAGTAACTTTCACCAGTGCTGTTTCTGTGCTATGATGAGCTCTAAACCCCGACTGAAATTCCTCACATTATTTCCATTTGTATGTTCGCACAATTGATTTGCAACTAATTTCTCAAAAAAATATTTAGATGAACATTAGATTAGATACAAGTCTATAATTGGCCAGAATCAAGATCAGGTTTCTTAAACTGTTTAATTATTGTGACCTTATAGAGTTGTGGTACATAACCATTCATTAGATTCAAAATGTGGATATTAAGGGAAATACCTCTTTAAATAGTCTAGTTGAGATCTAGCAGACATGTTGATGGTTTGGGTGAAACTATTATTTTTGACAATTCAAAAAGCTCAAAAACAGTCCAAACATAAATCACGTTCAAGTGACATTTCTAAAGCTGTCTCATCTGACAAGAAATCGGAGGCATTAGTAGGAAGGATGGTTTGAATTTTCTCTAATTTTAATAATTTTATTTATAAAAGAATCTCATGAAGCCATCACTGCTTATAGCTGTAGGGATACATGGCTCGATAGTTAGGATTTTTCATTAGTCTAGTAGCTATAATACTGAACAGAAACCTGGGGTTATTTCTATTCTCATCTATTAAAGATTAATAATATACAGTTCTAGCTTTACGAAGGGCTTTCTTATATGTTAGCAGGCTATGACTCCAAGCTAAATAAATTTCTTCCACGTTGGTGGAGCGACATTTTCTTCCCAGCTTTCTAGATGCCTGTTTTAAAGTATGTAACTCAGAACTGAACCAAGAAGTCAGTTTCCTCTGATCACTTTCTTTTTCAGCAGAGCAAATTTATCAAGTGAAGTTTGCATTGAAGTTGTAAAATTATCCACCAGATCATCTAAGTCACAGCTCTATTCCTGCTCTCTGTGCTACACACAAACTGACATACTTACTGCAGATAGTGATTATCTGGTGAGCCCTTCCATTTTTATGGTTGACGTGTGTGTGTGTGTGTGTGTGTGTGCGTGTGTGTGTGTGTGCTTGCGTGAATGAACATTGGTGCTAGTGAGATGTCAGCGTTGTTATTGTAACAGTCTAGTCCTACAGCCCGAGGCTGTAGGACACAAAAACACACTGTCTCACTGAGCCTGTCGTCTCTGTTCAGCCTTCTTTTCTCAGCGTCCATCTCTCGCTTGCCTTCACTCATGATTTTACATTTCTAAAAAAAAAAAATAATAATAATTTTTTTTTTAAAAGCTTAGAAGAAACGCTGCTTTAGCTGGGTCAACGAATACTGAAAAGTAGTAAGTAAGAAAGCGTTGAATAAAAGAACTCCAGGAATCTGTACAACTGGTGGGGGAGATGAGCTGTGATCCATAAAACCACACACAGGGGGGTTCTGTTTGTGCTGTGCTGGTTAAGATGCCAGTAATGGTTAAGCCAGCAGACTGGGGTGAAAGTTCAGTACTGTGGGATCCCAGCATTCTCACTCTGATTAAAATCTGTAGGACAAAATGACGTGGACAAGTGTAAATATTCTTGAAGGATGAAGGTCATGTCAGCCATGAAATGGTGAATCAAAGAATTGTGAACTGTCGAACTTACTTAGTAACGTTATTATTGTTTGTCCTGATTTAGACTTAGCTTCCTGATGCCCTGTTCCTACTGACAGAAATGTGGCTAAATTAATTTTATTTAGTTTTGTGGGGGTGTTTGTGCTTCTCATCTATATGCAGACATTTTGGTCAAAAAAAAGAACAGGACATTTTTACCAGGGCTTGCCAAAGTATTTTGTTGTTTGTTTGTATTTATATACTTGGAATAAAAAATGACACTACAGCCTACTTTATACATGCCCAGTATATATCTGTTGTTCCTTCTTTCACATCTAGCTCACTCAACCCTGGCTAGAGCTGCTTTGCCGTTGATAAGTGGTACTTCACTCGGTGCTTGTCTTATCGTTTTTTTCTCAGGTGTAGGTGATTTGACACTGTGACTTGTTTTCCCGCTCTGTGGGTGGGGTCGTCATTGCAAAGCAGGCCATATTGTAACAGGTCATTTTGTTTGAGCACGTTATGGCCCTAATCACCCTATAATTGGACTTCACATTCTTTAGCTTATCCCAGCACTGCTTATATGTCCATGCATCATCGCTGATATCGCTCTGTAAATGTGCTCGTTTCTTGTGACGTCGTCCGTCAGCACGAGGAGGAAGTGGACGTTCAGATGTAGTTTACCATTTTGCTGGGCGGGTCATCTAGGGACATAGCTCTGCTGGCCAATCAACGGCGGCTGTCTGCTTAAATCAAAATCGGCACCTCGGAGGAGTCTGCTTGGAGCCTCAAACATGGTGGTCCCATAAACTGGGTTGAGTGGGTGTGGGTGCCAGCAGTGGGCAAACCCTTAGCTGGTGCCATGTGATGCAGAAACAGTGAGTTGACGATGACCAAGCACCATTTGTACCATTAATTCAATTCAATTCAATTCAAAAATACTTTATTAATCCCAGAGGGAAATTAAATGTTGTTGTAACTCATCATCCTGGTTTCATTAAAGAGTTGTTATAGATGCTGATGGCTGTGGGCAGGAAGGATCTCTAAATTTTGGTCATGTATTTAAAAGGTAAAATGCAACGTCAAATGAAAAAATGAGCTTCCTTCTTTTCAACAATATATATTATATGGATGGTCTCGGTTCATTTATGCTTCCTTTTATGATTGTCTACTGTTGTCATCACTATTTATTAAAATCAGGTCTCTTATAGATTATGAGTCCCCAAGGCTCCACGGGATTAACCTGTATAAATAATGGTTGAATGAATGAAAAAAACAAGTTTAAAGTCCTGCCTCTTGATGTAAGTGAACAGGATTTTGCCCTGGTTTTAAAAAAATACAAATACATGTTAATATTTTTCCCGGTTGTTGACTCTTCACGTAGCTCTTACCACACTGCTATATTATAAAATATAAATGTTTCTACAAAATAAAAAGAAAAAGTGTAATTGTAATTAAATCTTTTTTGCCTAAAAGAAAGATCATTTAACACCATGACTCTGTAGGGAAAAATAGGTTGGACTGAAGCCCCCTATACTGAGTGCACAGACTGGTTTCAAAAATGGCTGCTCCCCTAAACTGAGTATCGCTGGCTTCAAGTCCCAGCAATGAGAGAAGACGAAACATTTGGTCCAGCGTCATAAAATGTGTCGATGCTTCTTCCTTTGTTTTGTTCTTTTGAATATGAACAGTATAGCCACCTACTGGTCTGGCATATAAACTACAGTTTTATTTTTCATGTAGATGTAGAAATGTATATCAGGAGTAGTGTACTGAGAGTTTGATCTTCACAAGGAATAGATTTCAAAGCAAAATTTCAGTTAAACTAAAATGTTTTTATCTTTTAATTTTTTTACAATTTTAATGTGACAAATCTTGTATTTTTTATAATCGTCAGTATTGTACGGTTTTTCAACAACAATTTAGTTTAGCTGGCGCATACTTATTTTATTTTTCTTTGAGACAGAACTTAGAATTATAAAGTTCCTGTTGCAATTTCTGTCGTGAGGTTTTTATTATTTTTTTTGTTTCGTTTTTATTTGTTTAGATTTAAACTAACGCTGAATACATGTTGGTGTCTGAAGATTTGTTTCATATGAACACACATTTATTTTCGTCTTGTCCATCCTCAGTTGGGGCAGGTGGAGTGACATTCTGGCTCATGGTCGCTTCAAGCGCCCCCTGAAGGAGGCTGATGTGGAGACGATCTGCAGGGCCCTCCTGGCCTACTGCCTGCTGCACTACCGTGGAGACGAGAACATCAAAAGTTTCATCTGGGACCTGATCACTCCATGTGAAGATGGGACCACCAAGACACTGACCAATCACTCTGGTAATTCATCACCCCCTAGTTTGAACAAATATGTGACAGATATGCTGTAAGAGCATCACATGACTTTACCAGCAGGGTTACAAAT
The DNA here is from genome assembly GCF_014905685.2 of Nematolebias whitei. Lineage (NCBI taxonomy): Eukaryota > Metazoa > Chordata > Actinopteri > Cyprinodontiformes > Rivulidae > Nematolebias > Nematolebias whitei. The sequence goes on along the minus strand of NC_056506.1, from coordinate 20,429,558 downwards.
CAAAGAATAATTGACTTATCTCCAGTTTCACAGAAAGGGAAATGTATTAGACCAACTGTACAACCTGTTAATTTTTTCAATGAAAGATTGCCTGCAGAACAAACAACCAAAGTGACTTTAGGCTGTGATTACTTGTACCGTATTTTTCGGCCTATAAGTCGCTGTTTTTTTTTTCATAATTTGCCTGCCCTGCATCTTTATGGATTTTTTTCCCATATTTATAAACTAATTTTTGGCTGCGATATGACTGTTTTCATTCATTCTGACTAAATGAGTAAAATTTAAAAATAGAACAGTACCATTTTCAGCCACTTGATGGCAGCAGAGTAGTAGTTGCAGTATGTCATGCCGTATAGGTAAACGTGGCTATAATGACAAATTCAAAAAAGTTCAAGACAAAAACAACTGGACTTTATTTATTATACTTTATTGTTTTTGTCTTGAACTTTTGAATTTACCATGTCCTTGATGATTGAGAATCTTTAACGACACAATCGGCTTGCCATAGTCCCCCCCCCCCCCCCCCTCCCACCACCTTCGTTAAGCTCTCTGCTTGGAGCAACCGTCAAAACAGCTGCGACTCCCCGGTGAAATGCAGCTAATTTAACAATTCAAGTGCATTTATTAAGTAAAAGTTCAACTGAGACACACCTTTACTATAATTTGGAGCAAAGAAATAATTGTTTGGGGTGCTTTTCTTGTTCAATTTTGAAGAAACGAGCAGCGTTCCTCCTCTTTTTTTTTCCTCCCTCTGCACGCTCCCGGAGCACCGAGGCAACGAATGCAGCCCAGAATGTAGTCCTTTTATTAAAGATAAGTTAGACTGAGACACACCTTAACTATCATTTTGAGCAAACAAATAATTGTTTTTAAGTGTTTAACTTGTTAAATTCTTATTAAAGTCCTCCTGTGCACACTCCCACGGCCGCCATTAGTCAGCCCATCGATTTTTGGCACAACACCGGTCCACATTTCTGGGTTGTCAGCGGTGACGCATAATAGATGAGACGTATATAGCAAAGTGACATCTTTATGGATTTTTCCACTTTTTTTAGAAATATTTGGACTGATGCAACTTGTAGGGCGGTGCGACGGGTACGGCAGAAAATACGGTAGTTATTTTTTTGGATTCTGCAGCCATTTAACTAGAAGTCAAAGCTGAAGGCCTTTTACACTTAAACTTTGTTTCTAATGGGCAGCACTTGAAAACATAAATGTCTGCAGCAGCTTCTCCTGACGTCTTGTGGTTATTTTCCTTTGAAGAAATCTTGAAAAGATCAAATCACTTTTGTGCTGACCTGTGATTTGTTTTCCCTTCTCTTCTTTGGTTGGAAATACATTTTGACAAATGTGACTACATCAACTCTACGAGGGGCCTCATCTGCTGTATTTGTTAAAGAAAACCCACCAGTTTTCTCACCATACTTTATGCATCCTGTCAGACCTCCTGCGCGTTGTCGACAGATGCTCCCTCCCGTCCTACGATCTTCCCGAACATCTTTGGTTTTCAAGTGTGAAAACAGTCATGCAAACATGCACTACATGGCATGGAAGATGGGAAATTATTCTGTTAAACAGGAAGAATATACATTTGATATCCTAGTTTATTTTTTAGAAATGAGTTTAAACAGAACTGCATTAATGGGGTATTATATAGGTGCATATGCACAAAAGGAGGAGTTTAAACTTTTACTCTATAAACAAACAAGTTAAAAATCTACAAAATGTAATTTTGGACACCCCTGTACTTTATCTTGCTGGTGTGTTTCTGCCCTCCCAGGTCTCTCCACGCCTGTTCCCAGGGGCAGGAAGGGCAAGAAGGGGAAACTGACGACTCCGACTCCACAGACTCCACGAGCCGACTGGCTGGCCAGCTGCAACCCGGACCACTTGCTGCAGGAGGATAGTTATAAGAGGCACCTGAAGCACCACTGTAACAAGTACGGAGCTTTCATACGTGAAATATGGCTTCTTAAACGGGTATTAACGTAAAGTCGTATGATCAGGGAGTATAGATTTAACTGTGGCTCTAAACAGTTCATGGATACAAGCAGCACATGTTTGTTGTACAGCATAACTTCAAAAAACTTGTCTTCTGGTTTTCCTCTTGCACACACACACACACACACACACACACACACACACACCCCGTCACTTG
>NC_056506.1:20424905-20427300 GCF_014905685.2 Nematolebias whitei | reverse complement strand
TGTGTGTGTGTGTGTGTGTGTGTGTGTGTGTTTGGCCTTGTGCCAGCCCAGGTGCTAGGCAGGCAGACCTGTTGGAAGTGGGTGAAAGACGTGCGCAGACACACACATGCACACACTTGGGGGTGATTATGTGGTGCCATCTGCTAGGCTGGAGCACAGCGTTGTGTGGCTAATCAGGCCTGGCACATTGATGGATGAGCACACACAGCCTGCCAACAAACACACACACACTCTGCAACTTGTTATGCTCTTGATGCGCACACACAGGATGAGTTGCACAGCATCGTCTCCTTACCCTCCCCCTCTCAGTACCACTCCAAACTTTCTGCTCCCTCCCACCAGCTCACAGCTCCATCCTTCCAGCTCTTCCTCTCTCTGCTCCTCTCGCTCACCTCTTCCTCTCAGCCTCCACCTCCTCCCCTGCGTCCTTTTGCTCCAAACACCATTACTTGCTGGTGACAAATCTGGTGACAAATGTTTACAGTAAAGCAAATCTCCCTGATAGCAGCGTTTCCAGTGTCAGGAGATCAAATCCGACTCGCTTTGCTGGAGGGACTCCTTTTTTTTTTCAGGGGAAATGCTTGAAGCGATTTCTCGTGGAACATCTGTAATTTGTGTTCACAGAAAATGAGCAAAAATACTGAAATGCAGTGTATCGACAGAAGGAAACCACTGCAGATTTTCCATTTGAATAATTGAGTGAAAACTTGTCCTTCTCACTTTTACGTCACATTACGTTCTCAGTCAACTTGGTCTTGTTACAAATATCATCAAGGCACTTCAGTACACTTAACCCTAACCCTTGTTTTATGCTAAATAACTACCATATTTTCTGCTGTACCCTTCACACCGCCCTAGAAGTCACATCAGTCCAAATATTTCTAAAAAGTGGGAAAATCCATAAATATGTCTCTTTGCTGTATGTGTCACATCTGTTACACGTCACCGCTGACAACACAGAAATGTGGGCCGATGTGCCAAAAATTGATAGGCTGCCAAATGGTGACCGCGGAAGCGTGCGCAGGAGGAATTTAACAAGATTAACACTTAAAAACAATTATTTGTTTGCTTGAAATTATAGCAAAGTTGTGTCTCAGTTGAACTTTAACTTAATAAATGCACTTTAATGGCCAAATTGGCTGCATTTCACCGGGGCGGTGCAGGTGGTGTGAGGGTTGATCCAAGAAGTAAGCAGAACGAAGGTGGGGTACTATGGCAAGCCGATTGCGTCATTAATTCAATTCAGTTTATTTATATAGCGCCAAATCACAACAAAGTTGTCTCAGGGCACTTTGCAAAGTTCTCTAAGGAATCCAGCAGACAAGTTGAATCTTCAGTTTGTCCCAGTCTCTCATCCTGAGCAAGCACAGTGGCAACAGTGGAAAGGAAAAACTCCCTTTTAAATAATCACTGGTGAAGATTCTCAGTCATCCAGAACATGGTAAATTCAAAAAAGATCAAGAAAAATAATAAAATATAAAGTATGATAAATAAAGTCCAGTTGTTTTTGTCTTGAACTTTTTTGAATTTGTCATTATCGCCACGTTTACCTATTATATGATACAATGGCTTGCCCTACTGCTACTACTATTCTGCTGCCATCTAGTGACTGAAAATGGTACTGTTCAGTTTTTTGTTTTTTTGTTTTGTTTTTTCAGTCAGAATAAATAAAAATGGTCGTGTCTCAGCCAAAAATTGGTTTATAAATATGGGGAAAATCCATAAACACATCACTTCGGCCTATAAGTTACAGGGCATTTAAACTATGCAAAAAAAACACGACTTGTAGGATGAAAAATACGGTATTTACATTTTAGTTTCAGCATTTACTTTTTTTTCTTGGTAATCTAATTTTGTAAACTTACCTTATGGTCACCCAGGATAAGTAATTTGATAATGCATTTTTATTATTTGACATTTAGATTTCTTTTCGTTTATAATAGAACATAATTTATCAAACCTTTCAGCCCAAAGAATGCTTTCTTTGCTTAAGTAAATCTGAAGAAGAGCCAACTTCACAAACGGTCTACTCTGTTTTTCAGGGTCCTGCTGAGGGTGAGAATGCTGTATTATCTGCGACAGGAAGTCATCGGCGACCAGGCCGAGCGTATCCTGGAAGAAGCCGACTCCAGGTTCGTTTAGTTTTTTTGGTCTCACGTCACTTCATCTGACACAAGTTTGTAGCTCCTGAACTGGAAACAACTGGACTTTATTTGTAACAGAAGACGTTTCGCTCCTCATCCGAGGATGAGGATGATATTTGACCTATTACATGTTTCTGTTATAAATATATTGTTTACCACACTCAGAACATCTAAAAGATTTATTGACACCTGGCTCAGGAGCCTGTCTCTCCCCCCAGTCATCATGTCTTAACCTAGAGTTTAGAAGTTTC
>NC_056506.1:20423282-20424805 GCF_014905685.2 Nematolebias whitei | reverse complement strand
ATGACATTTATAAATGTATGAATAACATGGTGAAAATATGACTTTGAAAAAACAAAACTATTTTTTCTTATTAAATGCTAAATAATCCAAAATATTGCAGTTAATTTTTGACTGTGTAACTTTAAAAATCGCACCCCACAGCTCTGTGGCGTGAATTTTTTTTGCGCAATACTTTATTAGCGTCATCTTTTCAAAATTGCTTCATATTTATTATAAAAATTAAACGACCTTCTCTTTTTCTGTTTCTTCCTTTCTTTTTAGACATATACAAACAGGTTAACAAAACTCAACATGCAGTAAATGTATTTGTTATGTGGTTCAGCGAGTTGAGTCTTTTAAGTGACTTTTACTTAATACTTTACCTTTCACTTTAAAAAGTCTTCAGTGTTTTAGCTGCTTATTTCCCCCTCATGTAGCTTTTTAAATACCTCTAACATCACAAGTGTCCTGCAGAGAGTTGTTGATCACGAGAGTTTCTGAAATCACAAATTGTCGCCACCATGTTTTTATAAAATATCTTTTCCAGCGGAGGTGAGAACAACAAATTACTTCTGATTATAACAAGATGGAGTTCAGTGTGCAGTAGGTTCCAGCAGGACACTGATGATGTCGTCTCTTGTCCAATAACTGTGTCTTATTCATGCACAGAGACTGTTCTGCATCATACTCACAGAAAGAAACACAGTTTTGTATCACAGCTCATCCTCCGATGCTCAGTAAAAGCAACAACAGAAGGAAGACAAAGTGAAACACCACAAGAGCAATTTAAATACATAGTAGTTATAAAATACATGTAGACATCTTGAAATAAGGTGTGTCAAGCGGGACATAAAAACAACAGTATTTGTTTTAACATGATAACTAGATGCACAGTAACATCAGTAACAGCTACGCCTCGTCACAGGAGCCTCACAGTGTCACGCTTCATATTTACTTTAGATAAATGACCGAGTTTACACTGAACTAAAAGCTTTTGGTCACGTCCTTGAGTTTAACTTTTTGTGTCCGTTTTAATAATGAAAACCTGCGAAGGGACAGTTCAACATTTCAGAGGTGCTGGTTTCAGGAAAATATGATGGGATCATAATATTCTGCTCCTAAACCAAATGTTTTTTAGAAAATTGTAATATTGTTTTAAATTTCAGATGCTCTTTTACTCAGAGGCTGCAACAACGAGTGAACTCGCCTGAAGATTTGTCAATGGTTTTGACACTGGATGCTCTGACGCACCCACCAATCCCCGAGCTACCACAGCACACACGTGTGGAGCAGAGGGCCGCCGTCTGAGGCATTCAGGGAACAGATGAGGGGTTAAGAGCCTTGCTCAAGGGCACAGAGTTGGGCAAATGAGGGTGGAGGGAGGTGTGCTGCATAACCTTTCTCACGCAAGTTTTGATGTAATGGTCAGGGGATTTGAATCAGCAACCCCTTGATCAGAAGCTCACCTTCTCTGGCCTCTGTGCCACCTCCCCCAGATGTGTGTGTGTGTGTGTGTGTGTGTGTGTGTGTGTGTGTGTGTGTGT
>NC_056506.1:20414562-20423272 GCF_014905685.2 Nematolebias whitei | reverse complement strand
TGTGTGTGTGTGTGTGTGTGTGTGTGTGTGTGTGTGTGTGTGTGTGTTGGTGAAAGATTTTCTACTGCAAATCATCTTTATACACCACTACAGAACAGGAGCCTTTATTTATTTAAACTAAATCTAATATATAAACCTATAAATCAAAATCAGAAGGTCTAATAGATCCTCTTCTGTTTTCCAGTCTCTGTAGAACCACGTGCACCAACATTTTATGTTCAACTCTAAATAACCTGAGTTGTGCACTTTGCTTTAGCGGATGGCCCTCATCCAAATTCAGACTTTCAAGTCTGCAAAACTTCACGTACTGGGAACAACGGTCCCTTTGAAAAGATTTGGACCCTTGAGAAAAGCAGCCTGCAGATCGCTGTTCCTTTCAGCATCCCCCCCCCCCCCCCCCACCACACACACACACACAGAGAACAGCCTACCTTCTTCATAGCCCCAGTTCAGCTCATCTTTCCCAGGAGTATAATCTGACCCTTCAGTCACGTTGTCAGCCATGGTCCTCTCCAGCCTGGATACAAACCAGTCCGCTGTCCCAGTAAACTCCCAGTTAGACTGGCTCTGGATGTTCACTTGGTTGCAAAGTGAGGTCTGTGCTGATGTCGTGACTTCCTGTGATTTAGTTTCTTTTTAGTGGTGTAGCCTCCTCTCCTCCGGTCAGCTGCGGTGCTCCTACAGATGGATCACTCTGCCTCTCTGTTGCTCCACCTCCTTCTCTCTCTCTCCTCATTGCTCTGCTCTAATCAGCCTCTCCTCCTCCTCTCTTTCCTCCTTTCTTTCTTCTTCTCCACCTCTGCAGGTATGCCTGCCCACTGTGGGGCCTTTATCTAAACAGTGTTGGTTTTTTAATCTCCCCAAGTTCACGCTCATAAGTTGTTGGTTTTATTGCACCACCTGTGTGCTGCTGACCTTTCTGCTGTTCTGGGAGCTCTGGTGGTGTTTTGTAAGTGTGTGTGTTGGAATGCTGGCAGGAAGGTCACGCTTGTGTTTCTCTTGGAGGCCACAGACCAGGAATAGCAATGGTAAAGAAAATAGGCAGAAAATGGCAGGATGTGGAAAATGAACGGCCAAACTGTTCTCCTGCATTGATCATTTCAAGGTGGACAATTAAAAATAAAGCTATGAATTTCCCCCATTTGATATTAAAATAACATTGGTCCTAAAAAAGTTTTTTTTTCTCTTTAATGACAAAAGACAGACTTGTGGTCAACAACATATTAAGTTAATTTTGAGAAGCTCAATTAACAAAATGTGTATCAGTCAAACTCTTTGTTTTTTTTTTTGGTTCATTTCTTTTTTTTTTTCCTAACACATTACCTCCAGGCTGATGATTAATTACCCTACATTCTTTATCTGGAAACGGTCCTTGGAGCCACAGAGATGAAGACAGGCTCCCTTGTTTCCCCACCGTACATCCAAAACCAGAACACGCAGAAGTGGTGGTCCATATTTGAGTAAACGCAAACTCGATAAGCTCCAGTGAAACTCAGTGACTCTTTATCTTCCATGGACTGTGTAAAAAAATTAACTAAGTCCCTTCTTTTGACCTTAAGTTTGATCCGTTCTGTTTCACTCCAAGCATGATCATATTTTTTAACCTAAACATGAAACTCTACCAAAGAAAACCTGAAGCAAATTAGAGTTTTTGCACACAATAAGCAGCTTTACTAATGTACAGAATCAGGGAGAACAAGAAGTTTCTCATTCTTTATATTCAGCTGGTTACCACTCCCCCTGGTGGTCATTAGATAGAATGCAGATTTAAATCGTCAAAAGCTGCCTCCATCATGTGTAATCCTAATCATCATGTACTGTCAGACACATTTCACAACAACCAGCTGCTTCTCTCTTCCTTTGTAGGCCTGGTTGAATGAAAAAAATCCTAAAGACTTTATAAAACCAGTGTCAATTCAAAACTGACCTTTAAAAATGGCTATAATTCAGACACTCTTGCACATAATGAGCTAAAATGTGTTGTGCCAGTAACTGAGGCTGATCCACAACATGTATGTTGAGTGCTAACAGATTTAACAAGATCTTTGATTGAAATATTGTCATTAACTACTCAGCGTCAACTATATCTAGAGTGCATCTATACACCTGACAAGACCCACGGAGCATGTGGAGGGGGAGCGAACCATGCCCCTAAGACCCATCACTGCCTGATGCTCTCAACAAGTTCTATGCACGCTTTGAAGACCCGAACAGACCACCCAGCACCAGACTCACCTCACCACCGGATGAAGAGCTTCTCAGCGTGACCTCAGCAGAAGTAAGGAGTACTTTCAAGAGAATTAATCCGCACAAAGCAACTGGCCCAGACAACATCCCCAGGAAAGTGTTGAAAGAATGTGCCGATCAGCTCTGCAAGGTGCTGGCAGACATATTTAACTCCTCTCTCACCCTGGAGACAGTTCCCATCTGCCTGAAGACTGCCACCATCATCCCAGTCCCAAAAAGCTCTACAGTGACTGGTCTGAATGACTATCGGCCAGTAGCCCTCACCCAGATAGTCGCTAAATGCTTCGAAAAACTGGTCCTGACCCACATCAAAACAACCATCAACATAAACGAGGACCCTCACCAGTGCGCATACCTCAAGAACCGATCAACAGAGGATGCCATCTCCTCTGTGGTCCAGACTGCTCTCACCCACCTGGAGCAAAAGGACTCCTATGTCCGTATGCTCTTTGTTGACTTCACGTCTGTCTTCAACACCATGATCCTCCAAACCCTGATGGACAAACTACTCACACTAGGACTAAGCCCATCCATTTGCAAGTGGGTACTAGACTTCTTAACAAACAGACCACAGTCAGTGAGGATCCACAACTTCTCCTCCTCCACCATAAGCCTCAGCACTGGCTCTCCTCAGGGATGTGTGTTGAGCCCCCTCCTGTTCACTCTGCTCATGTATGACTGCACACCTTCCCATCCAGGCTGTCATATTGTAAAGTTTGCAGATGATACAGCGGTGGTGGGATGCATCACAAACAATGATAAGTCCAGCTACAGGCAAGAGGTGGAACACCTGGAGAGCTGGTGCAAAGAGAATAACCTTCACATGAATGTGAAGAAGACAAAATAGATGATCATGGACTTCAGAAGGAACAAACACACCTACACCCCCCTGAATATAAGAGGATCTGTGGTGGAAGTGTCTCCAGCTACAAGTACTTGGGTGTACACATGAATGACAACCTCAGCTGGAGCAACACCACCACCAGCCTGATCAAGAAAGCTCATCAGAGACTCTACTTCCTCAGACGGCTGAGGCGAGCTGGTCTGGGAAGCTCAGTCCTCACCTCCTTCTACAGGTGTGCAGTGGAGAGCATCCTGTGCTCCAGCATCAATGCGTGGCATGGAGGCTGCACAGCTGCAGAAAGAAAAGCTTTGCAGAGAGTGGTGAAGGCTGCACAGAAGTCTGTTGGAGTCAGTCTCTCCACCATCACAGACATTTACACTTCTAGATGCAGGAAGAGGGCCACCTGCATCATGAAGGACCCCACTCACCCAGCACCAGCACACACTCTTTTTGCCCCGCACCCCTCAGGCAGGAGGTTGAGGAGCATTAAGTGTAGAACCACTAGACGGAGGAACAGCTTCTACCCTGAAGCTGTTAGGACTCATGAATCTCTAACTAGAATAATCACTGTGAAAAATCACATCATGTTGCTGCTGATCTGTTTCATGTTGCTGCTGATCTGTTTCATGTTGCTGTGTTCATTCATGTTCATCTGCTCACACAGACTCATGTTCATGTTGCTGTTCGATGGAATTTTTTTCTCTGTTATCAGTGCTTAGTGTATTTTTAGTTTATGTTTTTCTTAGTTCATATCTTAGATGTTATCATTGTTTTTTTTTTTTGTTTTTTTACTTTTTATTGTTGGATGTAACTGGGACCCTGTGTACATAATCTGTATTTCTATTTTATGTTTTCCTGTCCGCTGTGCATGTTTGTTTTCTTTTGTACAGCACTTTGGTTGGCCTTGTTGCTGTTTTAAGTGCTCTATAAATAAATTGGTATGGTATGGTATGGTATGGTATGGTATGGTATGGTATGGTATGGTATGGTATGGTATGGTATGGTATGGTATGGTATGGTATAATTTCATTCCACCACATGCACCACATGTGGTGGAGCGACAATAAAGAATCTCTGACTGTGACTCTGATCTGTTAGCAAAATACATGAACCACTGGGCAGATTCTGATGAAACTATTAGGAAATAATTACTGGAAGCAGTTTGTGAGCCTTGTAACAAATTCAAGTCACACCCAACTTAAACTCTGGGTTAGAAGAGTTTATATTTGCTGCCATCAAGTGGAAATATGCATCATGAAACCACACTGCGCCAAAAACAGTGCACTGCTCACTGTCTTACTAAAAACTTCTTCTCATTTACAAAGCTAAAACCATGATAATCTTTCTTTTTTTAATTAAAGCTTTTTCTTTCTTCTGTTTTTTTTTAAAACCCCACTTCTGAACTTGATTGCTTTCTTACCTGATAAACTTGCCTCAACTGTATGCTACATTTGATATTTAATATTATAAAATTATATATATTTTTTTACTTTAGCTGGATGTGATCCAGTATGTAGAAAACTACAAAAACAAGTCATCCAAGATTTCCTTATGCACAAAGTTTCAAAGTCCTAAATTAGAATTTGGCCATAAATTTCAGTCGTTTTTTCTAAGACTTCTCTGAACACTCAGTTGCAAGCTTTTTTATATTGTTGCTGTAAACAGTCATCTGCTCTAGTGTGAGCCCATTGAAAGAGAATACAGATCACATACTAATGAATATGAGACATTTTCATTTGTGACTGGTTATAATTTTACTTTATGTGTTTTGAACCCCTATTTAAAGGTTAAAAATAAGTTACTTTAGCTTGAGAACAACTTTTATGATACCAAACTGGGATTAAAAGAAAGATGTTTTAAAAAGCACATCACTTTCAGCAAAGTCCAAATATAAAAACATATAGTTGAAAACTAGCACTATTTAAAACACATTTTAATAACCCTTTTATCTCATTAACTTGTCACAAAGGAAAAGTTGGTTATTTTTATTTTGATTGACTTTCAGCATCAGTTTAGCAATAAATTATTATTTATTTAACAGTCAAATACATGTAACACTCCCTCAGAAATCTTAGATGGTAATTAAATTTCCTTGAAAGCATTCATCACTCATCATGGATCAACATCAAGAAAATGGAGATCAAGTTTTTTTTGCAGAGGGGCGATGTGTTGCTCCTTCCATTTGCCAACTGCGAAAGTGTTTTTAACCAAATCTGATATGTTGTCTTTAAATTTAAGAGGTAGTTTTGTCTGGATTAATAACTCATGCATCCAACTACCAGAGAATTAGGTTGTGCTCATGTTCAGTGAAGTTACTGTAAAGCATTCACGTCTCACTTCACACTGATTAACCCAACAAGATGAAACTTTGAGTTCTACATGTTCAGGTGATTTTCTCTGTGCAGCACCTGAGTCATACTTGCAGTTTATTTTCCTGTTGCTTTTGAGATTATTTCTCCTTTTAAAGTTCATAGTTTTTTAATGCGATTGCTTAGAGTTTTGTATTTTTCCTAATTGACAGCTAGTTTTAAATCATTAGATGATTACGTGGATTTAATCAGATGAAGTATTTTTCTTTGAGATCAAACTAAATTAACTTTAAAAGTGATATTTAGCACTGTCAAATTCAGAATGATCAATGTGAAATAAAAAGTATTCTTTTGTCAAATTTCTCTCTAACTTCACAAGTGTGTACCACAAATTTTATACAGATACCTTTATTAAACACGAGAGAAAGTATCAAAAACTCAATACTGTTTTTATTATTTATGATGTCTTTGACATCTCTGTATATTTGTATTTTTAATAGCGGTTTCCTTGAGCTTCTTGCACTCAATGTCTTCTGTCGAGTTAGAATAAGATATACATCAGTAAATCACCTTTATCTTCTGTGGAAATGCTGTTCAACTAGTTCCCATTTTCATTAAGAACGTCCTTGAACTCTTTTGTTTCATTTATGCTGAACAAAAGGAGATTGTAATTTATTTCTCATGAGGACAAGCTCTATTTTTAGGATTTTATCACTCAATATTTCTGCATTTCAGCACATTTCAAATCGACGAATGTTTAGAAAAATCAGGGAAAATAATTGCATTTTGTCTCCCATCAAAGACACTTGAAAACTTGCTTGAACGACAGAATTTGACATTTTAACTGTCCATTATTGTTAATATTTCCAGTAAGTTACCTAAAATTGGGCTACCGTGTTCAAGCCAAGTCTTAAAAGTGTGAAAATACTCGACATTTTTCTAATACTCTTAGTACCGTGTGGCGAACACCAACTGGTTTAAACGCCCTTTGGGTGTACCGTCCGTAGTTTCCGAGCAGAACTTGAACGCATCATTCTGTAGCGTGGCGGGGGCGGACCGTGTGACGTTGAGCTGAGGCTCTGGCTGTTTATTGTTCCTTCCTGAGCACCGACACAGAAAAAAACAGGCTGACAAGCTGTCAAATACTCTTTTTACACGGTTAACACTAGGTTTTACGAAGGTGTAACGGTTGAGACAGCTGACTGCACAACCCAGAGGCCATGGCGTACGCGTATCTCTTCAAATACATCATCATCGGAGACACGGGTAAGCTCCAGTTAGCGTTCGGTTAGCATTAGCTGTCGTTAGCGGTGTATTTCCGCAGCGTTGGATAGTCCAATGACGTGGTAAAAGCAGAGACGCAAGGGGTGGGATGACAGCTCCGATTCTTCGCTATTAAAATAGCTGAATATTCAAAAACACACATGCAGTGCCCTACAAGTAAAGACAGTGGTTTTGTCACGGGTTTCCCGTCTTCATTGTAGTGTAGCAGTTGTTGACACTCGCAGATGTTCGGCCTTTTGTCCGTTTGCGTCGAGGGTGTGGGGGTGTTAGCTACAGGCTGCTAATGAAACTACTAATCGTTCAACAGACACCTGTCACGACAGCAAATTAACATATTAATTCAGCTTGCCACATTGGCCCACTAATAGTTTTATATATGCGTTTTGAATTAATCATCAACGACAGGGTTAGCATATTAGCATAGCTTCGTATAAAAAGGCCTGAACGCCAAGCCAAAGCCTCGTAAACCCCGAAATGGCGTAATGCACCTCCGGTCTTTGTTTACAATTTAATTTTGTCCCCACTTCACCTGTTAACGATACATTTGTGTTGAAGTGGCGGGATTTTATATCGTGTAGCCTTTTAAGTGGATAGTCCCTGAGTGCAAAGATAATGTCATCTGTTTACTGTATGATGGTGATGATGAGGGGCCTGTTAGCCTGCAACATGACAGCAAGGTGCATTTCAAATGCTGCTGTAAAATAAAGATTAATCAGTGTCAGAGAGGCAGACTTGTTTGCAAATTATAGTCACACGTCTCAGGATATTGTACTTAAAAATATATATATATTTAATCATTATATGCAGTCTTATATTAAAAAAACACCCAGACAGTCCTTATTTCAAAAGTTACAACAATACAATTGTAGTTTGGTTGGGTAAATTTATTTATTTTTAAACATGTCTAAGAAAACTCCTGTAATTTCCTGTATATTAAGTCATTTGATGGGATTACAGTAGCATTGTGGAGGACTTCATGTTTACTATAAGGATATTGCAAAACAGGTTCATGTTTATTTCTGGTAGTAAACCTGGATTGAGTTCCAGCCCAGGTCCTGGTGTATGTTTGTGCCAGAAATAATCTGGCGCAGAGCTTAAATCAACAGGAATGAGTTTTCTTAACAAAACGTTTGAGTTGAAATCACGACTATGGGGCTTTAAAACATACACATACCTTCATGTTAACTAAATTTTCTCGTTTTTCAGCCTGAGAGAAACCAATCTTGTCTGCACATTTTAATGATTGTACATTGTATATATTTAATTACCATTTCATCTAATATCAAGAAAATATATTGTCTATTTTCATGTAGAATGGAAACGAATCTGTAGAGAGAATGACTTAACTAATCAGCAGGTTTGTAAAACAGCCAAACTGTCATTATCTAAAAAAGTTAAATCTGGTCCTCTGGACATTCAAAAAACAAAACAAAGCAAATTAAAAAAAAGTAGAAATGTTTCGTCTCTCATCCGAGAGACTTCCTCAGTCTGAGGTGCTGTTTTCAGCTCAGTCTCTTAAATAGCACCTTCTCAGGGTGGATCAACCAGTTTGCTGCTGACAACCAAAACCAGCTGATCACATGCTCAAGAAGGACCATCAGCCTAACAATGGATCATTAGCACACTGATGGCTGTTTACTGTTCACAGAGGGCTGAGTGATACTAGCAATCACAGCATTGTAAGAGGGGGACAGTTGAACCCGGAGGCCTCCACCCCTGTTTAATGATGGACGATTTCTTTTCACAAAGATGGCCTCCTTTACTCCTCTCTCAAACCATCGTTCCTCTCTGTCCAGGATGTGAACATCTTCATCCCTGAAAGAGTGGCCGCTGGCCTGGAGATGAGTGTAGACCGCAGAGTCCTGGCCTGATGATGTTGATCTTCTGTGCTGGGCCATCTTTTTGGCCAGTGGCTGTTTAGTTTCCCCGATGTAAGACTGATCACAGCCCTCCTGACACTGAACAGCATACACAACATTACTCTGTTTGTGCCGGGGGACTGGATCTTTGGGATGAACCAGTCTTT
>NC_056506.1:20411722-20414462 GCF_014905685.2 Nematolebias whitei | reverse complement strand
CTGTATCATCTGCAAACTTTACAATGTGACAGCCTGGATGGGTAGCTGCACAATCATATGTGAGCAGAGTAAACAGAAGGGGGCTCAACACACATCCCTGAGGAGAGCCAGTGCTGAGGGTTATGGTGGAGGAGGAGAGGTTGTGGATCCTTATGTTCTCTGATGAAGTAAATTTTGCATTTCCTTTGGAAATCAAGGTCCCAGAGTCTGGAGGAAGAGAGGAGAGGCACAGAATCCACGTTGCTTGAGGTCCAGTGTCAAGTTTCCACAGTCAGTGATGGTTTGGGGTGCCATGTCATCTGCTGGTGTTGGTCCACTGTGTTTTCTGAGGTCCAAGGTCAACACAGCTGTCTACCAGGAAGTTTTAGAGCACTTCATGCTTCCTGCTGCTGACCAACTTTATGAAGATGCAGATTTCATTTTCCAACAGGACTTGGCACCTGCACACAGTGCCAAAGCTACCAGGACCTGGTTTAAGGACCATGGTATCCTGTTCTTCATTGGACAGCAAACTCGCCCGTCCTTAACCCCATAGAAAAATCTATGGGGTATTGTGAAGAGGAAGATGTGATACACCAGACCCAACAATTCAGAAGAGCTGAAGGTCACTAGCAGAGCAACCTGGGCTCTCATAACACCTGAGCAGTGACACAGATTGATCGACTCCATGCCACAACGCATTGCTGCAGTAATCCAGGCTAAAGGAGCCCCGACTAAGTATTGAGTGTTGTATATGCTCATACTTTTCATGCTCATACTTTCAGTTGGCCAACATTTCTAAAAATCCTTTTTTTTTATTGGTCTTAAGTAATATTCTAATTTTCTTAGATACTGACTTTGGGGGATTTCATTAGTTGTCAGTTATAATCTTCAACATTAAAATAAATAAACATCTGAAATATATCAGTCTGTGTGTAATAAATGAATATAATATACAAGTTTCACTTTTTGAATAGAATTACTGAAATAAATAAACTTTTTCATGATATTCTAATTTTATGACCAGCAGCTGTATTTCAGCAACATTGTGGCAACCTACAAATAACTTGGAGAGAAAGCAGAAGTGTGAAGTGAATGAATCACCTACTGGTCAGTAAAGAACTGTTCTACACCATCCATCATAGGTTTACCTAGTTGGGAGCAAACTCTTTAAATCTTTATTCCAAACTAGAATAACAAACCACAATATTCCAGTGCAAACATGGATTGAAACGACTTTCCTCAGCCACAAACATCCATTAAAGCCTCAATTGTCTTTAAAGAAGTCACTCAAGAATCCAGAAGTCTCACAAAGAACTTGTCTGTTATGGAGGATGCTGCTAAAATGTTTTGATGGATACTTAAGAGCTTACAAGGTCCACAGTTTTGTGTTGTAAAACTCCTGAGAATAATATTCAAGGTCTTTAGAAGTTGATGTGACATGATTGGAGACTTTGTTAGAGAAAACAGTTGATTTCAAGAAGACCAAAATTATGATCCAAGTTGGGTAAACATGGACTACACACAATTTGTTATTCCACTTCATACACCCAAAGTTTGAACGCTGAAAGGATCCAAGATGACTAAAAGTGGAATTAGGATCCCCAAGTGACTGTCCTATCACTACAGGTATTGATGTTTTTGTCTCCAGAGACAGACTTTCAGATTGTGTTTGAACGAGCTAAACTGAGGAGCAACAATTGGGATAGACTAGAATTTGACACCATCAAACACTTTGAAATCTGTGGACCAACAAGCTCTTTTCAGAACACATACATAAGCAATTTTATGCAAATGTAAGCTTTCTCCACCCAAGAAAACGTGTTCAGAAGCTGAAAATATGTCCTGAACTCCTATCTGACACCCTGTCAAAAATAGACTGAGCCCAAGGGTGCTCTCTAGTGCATTGTCCTGTTCACTTCTGTCCTCCTTCCTTTCCTCTACACATCACTGCACCCTTCACTACTTTCTTCTCTTTCTTTTTCTTGAACTTAGCTGATGGATTTCAGGATATTTGCAGAAATGAATGGAGACAAAGACAGCAGGAATGAAATAAGAGAAAAAAGGAAAGTAGGAAGCATAAAAATACTAATGAAAAGACAAAAAAATGAATATGGAGTAGCATCGGTATAAATGATGGGAAGAGACAGAAAGAACGTTAAACTAAAACACAAAATTAGTTCAATATAAACAACAGACACAGAGGAAAAAAAAAAAAGAAGCGCAGAAGTGTAAGATAAGATCCCAGTCAAGGATTTAAAGAGAGAATGGTGAGATGAGACGACGAAAACATGCTAACAGAATCTCTCTGTCTCCAAAGACCATCCCATCAACCCCAGTGTCCACCCACAGACCCTGACGACAAACCCTGCACACTGATTGGCTGCTGGATGTCGCTGAGGGAAGGTGGGGTGGAGGTTATGAATATGTATGAACTTTAACTGGTTGATATACTGCTAGAAGACGGAAAGGAGATGATGGGGGAAGGAGGGAGGAAGAAATAAATGGAAGAGGGCAGGAAGACATTTTGGAGAAGGGGGGAGGGAGGAAAAAAGATGACGAGTGGAAGGGGGAGGTGAAGGAGGAGAGGTAAAGAGCAAATGATGGACGTCAAGGGATGAGGAGGGATGAAGTGAGAAGAGATGAAGGGAAGGGAGGGGACGAGTGGTATCAGGAGGATTCAGAGGACACTAATGAGACAAATTAATCATACCACACACACACACACACACACACACACACACACACACACACACACACA
>NC_056506.1:20407629-20411712 GCF_014905685.2 Nematolebias whitei | reverse complement strand
ACACACACACACACACACACACACACACACACACACACACACACACACCTCCCCCTCATCTTAACCCTAAAGAGAGCTCTGTTCGACAGCAGTGTGGGTCTAAGTGTGCAAAATATAGGCTAGGCAAGAGAAGGTTGGGGTTTAAAAATAAAAATCAATGTAAACACACACACACACACAAATGCGCGCGCACGCACACACACACACACACACACACACACACAGAGAAGAGTACGGTGCCTTTGGGCGGCATGCTGTGCTGTGTAGGATGGGATTATTTATGTGATTGGATAAGTGTGAACGGGGTCCCAGAGGACCATAGCGTGCATATATTGCAACAACAGCAGGGGTGTGTCTGAGTGTAGGGCGGAGCCGTGCGTTCAGCGTGCTCACTGCGGTTCATGGTGCTAATGTGAAGCTGGCAAGGTTAGGCTCAGTCACTGTCATCCATGGTGCAACACCTCAACAAGGCGATTTATTGCAAGTTATCAATCCTACCAGAGAAACTCTTTAGGTAGTGCCGTTTTGTAATTATCCAGGACAACTACATTTAGAAGTATTTATCACTTGGGACTATTAAGACAGGAAAGATGGAGAGGAAATATTTAACACAAATACTCGGGATAGATTACCAGGTAATGCACCTATTTTCGAACATCATAAAATTGTGTTTAGGATCATTATATATATATTTTTTTTAATTAGCTTGTGAATGTTTACATCCAGAAGTTCAGAGTGTCTTTGGGGATTCCAGAGAAACCTGATCTCTGACCAGGATGTCTCTCCATGCATGCGAGATGCAACAGAGTCACACTAGGATCTCAGATACGCTATGGAACGCCAGCACTGGTATTCTAATATGGTCAGAATAACAATGCTAACATGCTAATTTGTCACTAATTTGATGTCCAATATTTGAGCATTAGGGCTGCAAATTACATTTAAAATGTATTGTCACCGCAACATTAATGCACATATCAGTACTATTAAAGACCTCAATGAATCAGACCCAAACCCTTTGACCCATGTCAATAATCCATCCATCCATTATCTTTACCCGCTTATTCCATTTTGGGTCATGGGGGTCACTGGTGCCCATGTCCAGCAATCACTGTGCGAGGGGCGGGGTACACCCTGGACGGGTCGCAAGTCCATCACAGGGACACATAAAGACAAACGAGACTAACAACCATTCACTCTCTCACTCACACCTAGGGACAATTTAGAGTTACCAATTAGCCTAACATGCATGTTTTTGGTCTGTGGGAGGAAACCGGAGTACCCGGAGAAAACCCACGCATGCACGGAGAGAACATGCAAACTCCACCCAGAAAGGCCCCCGGACCGGGATTTGAACCAGGGACCTGCTCGCTGAGAGGCAGCAGCTCTACCAGTTGCCCCACCGTGCTGCCCATGTCAATAATATATTTGGTAATTAGATACTAGACCCCCACATAGTTTGAAATGCCCAAAGCTGACTTAAATAATAGTGGCTGAAATGCTAAAGCCAAATAAGTGTTGTCAAGAGACATTAATATTATAATATTGCCTTCTGAATAACAGGCGACGGGCATAGACTTTGCAACTTACTCAAATGTGTGGCACTGTCTACTCTGGCTGAAGACCCCCTCCACTTGGAGTCAATCGATGCACGAGCGTATGATAAGTCACATGACCAATTTCAGTCAATCTAGTGGGAAAGACAGCCTCTCAGAGACTCCATTTTAATTTGTCAAAAGTACAGACTTCAAACCACACATCAGTTTTTAAATCGTGTTGATAGACAAAGTAAAGCCAGTTAAATAATCCACGCCACATATTTTTTTGAAAATCAGTCATCTCTGAAGCGCATTAGATCGAGAGGCTGCGGCAAAATACTCTCATCACTCTCTGCTTTTCAACTCCCACCACCGCCGGACAGATAAACAACCTCCCCCCTCCTTTCTGACAGAGGCTCAAAGTTATTCGTCGAGTGCCAAAAAATCTACAGGAGGAAGGAAAAAAGACGCGGAAGTTGAATAAAGTTTGGCGCGATAAAACGACAGCGAGAGCGAGTCATGAGGTTTGAGAGATTGAGCATGTTTGGGTTTTATAGTTAGGGTGTAGTTTAGTGTTTAGTCATCTTTAGCGTGTTTGAGTCAAAACAATGAGACGATTTTTGAATGTGAGGTCGGTGGAGCTGCAGACCCAGAGGACAGAACAGTGGAGTCAAAACCTCTCAGACAGAGGAGACGATCATGAAGGAGAAAAACAGTGAGTTAGACAGTGAGGGCTTTGTTGATGAAGATGATTATGATTTGTTTCAGAAGAGGAAAGAGAGGAAGAGCAGATCGAATCCCACTACGAGGTCTGACTCTGCACAGAGAAGGGGGTCCAGAACCCCTCTGACAGGGCCAACACAACCAAGAATCAGTTCTGAGCTCTGGAGAACAGAGGAGGATACCCCTGATCCATGTGTTGATGTTGGGAAATGACTCCAGCCTCCCACTCTGAGCTCCTGCTCAATAAGTTTTTAAGAAGGCTGATAATATTCAACAATTATATTACATTGTTTTCTAATTTCATGCAGCCATAACTGAACATCTTGCTAAGAATGTAAAAATTTTACTTTAATGCATAAAGTTGACCTGATGGACATATCTATTCAAAATGTTTAATTTCAATATTTAACTTTTATTATGACATTCTACAGCACTGAGGTAGTGAACCGAACAACTTAATTACTTAACTGTAAGAGTCAAAAACAATCTTGGCATTTAAAACAACTAGAATCTTTAAAGGGTTTGTTATTTAAACATTACTCCTGATTTAAACGTTCATTGTCCATGTCAAAGAAGTGTTTGAAACCTTGTTAATAACTATGTTCACACTGCAGGTCTTAATGCTCAGTTACATATTTTTGTTGAGATCAGACTTTTTGGCATAGTTCACTTTATAATGGACGACCATTAGAACACTCTGGAGTCTGATGGCGACCACCATGGTGACCAGTCCGTGATCATGAATGAGCAGAAGACGACATGATGTCACAGGCAGCATACTGGATTTATGGAAGTAAAAATGGATAATGCACATATTAGCATGTGTGTACTGATCCTGAAGTTTTGTTTATTTAGAAGTGACTAAATTATAATCTGCCAAGCTTCGTTCATCTAGTGTTTTTGTTTGAGATTGTTGCCTACTTCGGTGCAGAATGGCACTTCTGGAATGGTGATGCTTCCAGAAATGTTCTGGAAATGGTCTGATCGTTCCCATCAAGCTAGTATTAATACGATCCAACAACAGCTTTGATATCATATTTTGGTGTAGATTCTCAGTCATCCAGGAGATGACGAAGTAAAAAAAAAAAAACTATTAATTTACAGTCTAAAATGTAAAAATAACAGTAAAACAAAGCAACATTGACTTCTGTTCTTTAGCTGGACGTGCTTTAAACTGCATCACAAGACAAGATAGAGCTTTACTGATCCCGCAGGAAATTGTTGAAATGTTGGTATCACCAATATCAATATTTAGATTGATCCGCTTATTCCTACTTCAGTGGTGTAGAAGTCAGAAGAAATGCAACAAGACCGTTCTGAGGTTGCTTTCAAAAACATTGAATAAATAAATTAAGCTAAAGAAAAGAAATGGTCACGTTCAGACGATTATTATTATTGTTTGATTTATATATAGGTCAAATATAAGAAAATTAAATCACGACCACTTTTGCCTGCAGAGTGAACGGAGCCGGTTTCACATAAATACAACTAATTTAATTAATTCAGTTTTTATATACGATACTAACTTAAGATACATAAACCAACGGGAGGCACCAACAATTGTGAACAAGTAGAAAATGGCTGAGAAATTCTGGTGTAGCTGGAAATTTATTTGTCTCTGCCCCCCCCCCCCAAAAAAAAAAACAACAACAAAAAAAACACACACATTTTTAGCATTTGTACTGACCAGTAAGGAGTAACATATTTAACAAAGACAAGTGGTGTTTACTCCAGTTTAAATCTTGGGTAAGCTGTTGGCTTTATCAAATCAAATCTGCGTGTGTGTGTGTGTGTGTGTGTGTGTGTGTGTGTGTGTGTGTGT
>NC_056506.1:20406366-20407619 GCF_014905685.2 Nematolebias whitei | reverse complement strand
GTGTGTGTGTGTGTGTGTGTGTGTGTGTGTGTGTGTGTGTGTGTTTACCTCCTCCACATTAGAGGCAGTCTTGGCTGAGGTCTCCATAAATATGAGGCCATGTTCTCTGGCAAAAGCTTCACCCTCCTCTTTCTTCACCTCTCTCCTCGACTCCAAGTCACTGAGACACACACAGACAATAATACGTCTCCAGTTAAGAAATAATATAATGTCAGTTAGAAAACACAATAACAATACTGACAATATCCATCTTAAAAGATGTGAAGAAATTGTAACATTTGACCAAATTTGTACAAACATTTAGTTTACTGCAATCATTTAAAACAGAATTTGAACATCTTGCATATTACTGAGTAATACAACCAGGACACTTTATTAGGAATGATTTTCAAAGCCGTGTGTTTTGCTTTTAGATGACTTGTAGCTCTAAGTAAATTTAATAGGAGCTGAAATCTTTTTTCATAAACAAGAGGGCTATGTAACATTCAAAAGTAACAGTTATTCTACATTTAAATTTGCTACGCGTGTATTTACCAGTAGAAACAGCTCTCTATAGTGGGTCTACTGGTGTGTTTATAAAACCTCAGGTACAGTGTCAGTGAAGCAAAAAAGCTGAAGTCTTTTTTTTTTTAATTCAACCAAAAATAAACATTAAATTCAAATTAGTGTCAAAATGTTTGTTCCAAAGCTGAGTACTGAGAACAGCGCGTGTATGAAGTCGTTCTACAGTTCAATACATTTAAACCGTAGACCGTGTGGCTGCCCCACATTATGTCCAGTCATATGTAGGCCAGTATGTACCCATCTCTGTGGAAGAAAAAAAAAAGCCGTTACCTCTTGTTGCCAATGAGCATGATGACCATATTGGAGTTGGAGTGTTGGCGGGCGTCCTCTAACCAGGTCGTCAAGTGGTTGAAGGTGTCCCGTCTGTGAAAGCGAGTACAGATTTCTGGTTTCAGTCTGCGTGCACTTTGAAACTGGAAGCATCATAGATCAACCATCTGCTCTTACACACAAACCATACGATGTGAGATTTTACTTTCTCTGGAAGAGTGGTGAAAGATGCACGCTACTTCCTCTTGCATTGTTTGAAACCATTTAAAAGACCAACAACATAAAAAGCCATTTCCTTCCTGTGTAGATCTGAATACAAGAAAGGTGTAAATTGTCTCATGGTCATAATAAATTGTTTTTCTTAAGTCAGAGTCAGAGTCAGAGTCAGAGTTTCTTTATTGTCATTCGCACCTCATGTG
>NC_056506.1:20402815-20406356 GCF_014905685.2 Nematolebias whitei | reverse complement strand
ATGAACATGAGTCTGTGAGCAGATGTGCACGCATGAACACATCAACATTGAAACAGATCAGCAGCAACATGAAACAGATCAGCAGCAACATGAAACAGATCAGCAGCAACATGATATGGTTTTTCACAGTGATTATTCTAGTTAGAGATTCATGAGTCTAACAGCCTCAGGGTAGAAGCTGTTCCTCAGTCTAGTGGTTCTACACTTAATGCTCCTTAACCTCCTTCCTGAGGGGAGTGGGGCAAAAAGTGTGTGTGCTGGGTGGGTGGGGTCCTTCATGATGCAGGTGGCCCTCTTCCTGCATCTGGAGGTGTAGATGTCTGTGATGGTGGGGAGACTGACTCCAACATCTTCTGCGCAGCCTTCACCACTCTCTGCAAAGCTTTTCTTTCTGCAGCTGTGCAGCCTCCATGCCACGCATTGATGCTCGAGCACAGGATGCTCTCCACTGCACACCTGTAGAAGGAGGTGAGGACTGAGCTTCCCAGACCAGCTCGCCTCAGCCGTCTGAGGAAGTAGAGTCTCTGATGAGCTTTCTTGATCAGGCTGGTGGTGTTGTTGCTCCAGCTGAGTTGTCATTCATGTGTACACCCAAGTACTTGTAGCTGGAGACCACTTCCACCGCAGATCCTCTTATGTTCAGGGGGGTGTAGGTGTTTTTGTTCCTTCTGAAGTCCACAATCATCTCCTTTGTCTTCTTCACATTGATGTGAAGGTTATTCTCTCTGCACCAGCTCTCCAGGTGTTCCACCTCCTGCCTGTAGCTGGACTCATCATTGTTTGTGATGCATCCCACCACCGCTGTATCATCTGCAAACTTTACAATGTGACAGCCTGGATGGGTAGCTGCACAATCATATGTGAGCAGAGTAAACAGAAGGGGGCTCAACACACATCCCTGAGGAGAGCCAGTGCTGAGGGTTATGGTGGAGGAGGAGAGGTTGTGGATCCTTATGTTCTCTGATGAAGTAAATTTTGCATTTCCTTTGGAAATCAAGGTCCCAGAGTCTGGAGGAAGAGAGGAGAGGCACAGAATCCACGTTGCTTGAGGTCCAGTGTCAAGTTTCCACAGTCAGTGATGGTTTGGGGTGCCATGTCATCTGCTGGTGTTGGTCCACTGTGTTTTCTGAGGTCCAAGGTCAACACAGCTGTCTACCAGGAAGTTTTAGAGCACTTCATGCTTCCTGCTGCTGACCAACTTTATGAAGATGCAGATTTCATTTTCCAACAGGACTTGGCACCTGCACACAGTGCCAAAGCTACCAGGACCTGGTTTAAGGACCATGGTATCCTGTTCTTCATTGGACAGCAAACTCGCCCGTCCTTAACCCCATAGAAAAATCTATGGGGTATTGTGAAGAGGAAGATGTGATACACCAGACCCAACAATTCAGAAGAGCTGAAGGTCACTAGCAGAGCAACCTGGGCTCTCATAACACCTGAGCAGTGACACAGATTGATCGACTCCATGCCACAACGCATTGCTGCAGTAATCCAGGCTAAAGGAGCCCCGACTAAGTATTGAGTGTTGTATATGCTCATACTTTTCATGCTCATACTTTCAGTTGGCCAACATTTCTAAAAATCCTTTTTTTTTATTGGTCTTAAGTAATATTCTAATTTTCTTAGATACTGACTTTGGGGGATTTCATTAGTTGTCAGTTATAATCTTCAACATTAAAATAAATAAACATCTGAAATATATCAGTCTGTGTGTAATAAATGAATATAATATACAAGTTTCACTTTTTGAATAGAATTACTGAAATAAATAAACTTTTTCATGATATTCTAATTTTATGACCAGCAGCTGTATTTCAGCAACATTGTGGCAACCTACAAATAACTTGGAGAGAAAGCAGAAGTGTGAAGTGAATGAATCACCTACTGGTCAGTAAAGAACTGTTCTACACCATCCATCATAGGTTTACCTAGTTGGGAGCAAACTCTTTAAATCTTTATTCCAAACTAGAATAACAAACCACAATATTCCAGTGCAAACATGGATTGAAACGACTTTCCTCAGCCACAAACATCCATTAAAGCCTCAATTGTCTTTAAAGAAGTCACTCAAGAATCCAGAAGTCTCACAAAGAACTTGTCTGTTATGGAGGATGCTGCTAAAATGTTTTGATGGATACTTAAGAGCTTACAAGGTCCACAGTTTTGTGTTGTAAAACTCCTGAGAATAATATTCAAGGTCTTTAGAAGTTGATGTGACATGATTGGAGACTTTGTTAGAGAAAACAGTTGATTTCAAGAAGACCAAAATTATGATCCAAGTTGGGTAAACATGGACTACACACAATTTGTTATTCCACTTCATACACCCAAAGTTTGAACGCTGAAAGGATCCAAGATGACTAAAAGTGGAATTAGGATCCCCAAGTGACTGTCCTATCACTACAGGTATTGATGTTTTTGTCTCCAGAGACAGACTTTCAGATTGTGTTTGAACGAGCTAAACTGAGGAGCAACAATTGGGATAGACTAGAATTTGACACCATCAAACACTTTGAAATCTGTGGACCAACAAGCTCTTTTCAGAACACATACATAAGCAATTTTATGCAAATGTAAGCTTTCTCCACCCAAGAAAACGTGTTCAGAAGCTGAAAATATGTCCTGAACTCCTATCTGACACCCTGTCAAAAATAGACTGAGCCCAAGGGTGCTCTCTAGTGCATTGTCCTGTTCACTTCTGTCCTCCTTCCTTTCCTCTACACATCACTGCACCCTTCACTACTTTCTTCTCTTTCTTTTTCTTGAACTTAGCTGATGGATTTCAGGATATTTGCAGAAATGAATGGAGACAAAGACAGCAGGAATGAAATAAGAGAAAAAAGGAAAGTAGGAAGCATAAAAATACTAATGAAAAGACAAAAAAATGAATATGGAGTAGCATCGGTATAAATGATGGGAAGAGACAGAAAGAACGTTAAACTAAAACACAAAATTAGTTCAATATAAACAACAGACACAGAGGAAAAAAAAAAAAGAAGCGCAGAAGTGTAAGATAAGATCCCAGTCAAGGATTTAAAGAGAGAATGGTGAGATGAGACGACGAAAACATGCTAACAGAATCTCTCTGTCTCCAAAGACCATCCCATCAACCCCAGTGTCCACCCACAGACCCTGACGACAAACCCTGCACACTGATTGGCTGCTGGATGTCGCTGAGGGAAGGTGGGGTGGAGGTTATGAATATGTATGAACTTTAACTGGTTGATATACTGCTAGAAGACGGAAAGGAGATGATGGGGGAAGGAGGGAGGAAGAAATAAATGGAAGAGGGCAGGAAGACATTTTGGAGAAGGGGGGAGGGAGGAAAAAAGATGACGAGTGGAAGGGGGAGGTGAAGGAGGAGAGGTAAAGAGCAAATGATGGACGTCAAGGGATGAGGAGGGATGAAGTGAGAAGAGATGAAGGGAAGGGAGGGGACGAGTGGTATCAGGAGGATTCAGAGGACACTAATGAGACAAATTAATCATACCACACACACACACACACACACACACACACACACACACACACACACACA
>NC_056506.1:20374476-20402715 GCF_014905685.2 Nematolebias whitei | reverse complement strand
CTCCTCATCCGAGGAGCTTTCTCAATTCAAGCGAGGATGAGGAGCGAAACGTCTTCTGTTACAAATAAAGTCCAGTTGTTTTTGTATTGAACGCTTTTTGAATATGACATAATGTTAGTTGAGGAAGACAACCTTTGTCCTCACCAGAGGAATTTTCCTAAAATCAAAAAAGAAAAGGGAAGTCTTCATTTTTTTTGGGTGCATGATGATATGCAGTTGTGAGACAGATGTTTATGTGAACATCTGATGAATTATTACTAAAGTTTATTTCAGTCTGTTCTAGTGGCCTCTTTGGCAGACGGCTTCTTCTTCTGACAGACTCAACACACTCTTTCTACGAAGAAATAACTTTTTTTAATCACACTTTGACCCATATGGAAATTTAACGAACTATTTCTTAAGTCTGAAGGTTTGATGAGCTGCTTACCTTATCTGCTTTCTTCATTTTTCTGACAACTCCTCTGCTTCATTCGTTTTCCTCTCACTACACTGTTCCTGCCATCTGCCCTCTCCTTTCTTCCTCTGCAGTGCTCTTTAGTCTCTCATCTCCCATCCCCCTTTCACCCCGCCACCCAGATGTGAAAGCATTTATAATGTGAAGCATGTGCACTCAAAAGTTGTTCTCTCCCACCTCCTTCCCTTTATCCTTCCCCCAACTCCATGGCTACTGTGACAGACCCGTGTGGGTGTGTGTGTTTTTGTGTTTGTCAACGTATGCCAGACAAGAGCATACGGGGTCCCATCGTGCCAACATATGCCAGGGGGATTTAGTATGCCAGTCTTGGCGTGCACACGTGTGTGCGTGTGTGTTGCCAAGGCCAGGCATGCTGCTGTTTGTGGAGATAAGGGATTGTTTCCCTGGTTTCCTCTCTCCTCCTGTCACCCTCCGTCTTTCTGCCCCTATTGTGTATCGTACCCTTTTCTCCCCATAACCAGCTGAAAAATGCCATTCACTTTCCAAAATGAATGTTGCTTTTGGTTTCTGTTCCTCCACACAGCAGTTGAGGGATTGCACGCAACTATTTTCAGATTAATTGCACGCGTACAGCTGTGTGGTGTGGACTGGACTCATGGTTTATTAGTGAGTCGGTGTAACACCTGGAGGCAGATTGTGTGACAGCGCTCATCACTGTGTTGATTTGCTTGATAGCTCAGTTCATTTTAGTTTTTTTTTTTTTTTTACATATTCACTTCAACTCATTGAGTTCCTTTGGGTTGCATTCATGGGGGGAAAATAAATAAATAAAAGTTTAGAAGATGAACAGCGTCCACACTTTTAGGCAGTTCAGCTGTAAAACTGAGACCGTACAGGGCTCCAGAGTGTAACCAGTTTGGTCGCACGTGCACCTAAAAATCTATGGAGTGTAGCTAATTTCTGGTTTTGGTTGCACCGGCGTGCCAAACTTTTCACATATTTACTCTCAGCTTTTCCTCTCTTGCCCTTTCATTGCTTCTGAAGACCAGAGCCAGTCCTGCAAAGAAGCAGCAGATCTTCACCTCGGATTAGTTCTGACCCTCTAGACTGAGGCCACTTACGTGTTTGAAATCACTTCCTGCAGTAATATAACTCAAAAGCTAAACAATACTAGATAAATCAATAAGAGCTCTTCTGCCCCAGGTAATATACCAGGTCCTGACCAAGCATACGGAGAAAATTTAGCATGAGCCACAGAGCAGGATGCTCATTGTGCTGCACGGAGGACCTGAACTGCTTTTATTGTCAGATTTTAAATATTAAAATGATTAAAAAATAAAATGTTGGGATACAGTAGTCTCTTGATTATCGCAGGGGTTACTTTCCACACACACACTCTGCACGTGCGATAGGTGAAAAACCACAAAGTAGGAACGCTATATATTTATTTTAGTATGTGTGTATATATATTAAGGCTTTATAAACCTTTCCCCACACTCTTGCAATGTTCTAAACTCTTTAACCTACGTAATTTTAACAGCATACATATGTGTACTGCACAGTCTCTACTGCAACATTTTAAATGGGCACTCGCCAGCCTCGGTCCGGTTCTGGTCGGCTCTCTGCAGCCGTCGAGCACCAAGACGCTTTTGAGAGGCTTCCTGCGCCAGCGAGCAGAATTCAGAGCAACCGCTGAGGCTGGAAGTAGCCTTGGTCCGTTTCTGGTCCGATTCCGTACAGCTCTCTGCTTCCACTGAGCGCCAAAGTCACGATGAATAAGGACCGAACTTTTTAGTCAAGTTTGGATCAGATCAAAACTTTCCCTCCATTTCGACAGAAAGCAGCTGGAAGCAGCGATGATGATGGTTAAAAGTGAGCATGAACAACTGGGTAGTGTAGTTCTTTTGACTGGTGTTACAGTGTAGGCTTATTGAAAGTAAACTACAAAATGGAGGTGCCTGTCCGAAGTATTTTTTTCGTTAACTTTTTATCCCGTACCATTTCCAATCACATGAGTAATATTAAAGTTGACAGTTGTTGGAAAAACCACGAAAGAGCAAATTAAGAGCAAATTAGCAAAAGTCAAACAGTGAAGTAGTGATGGACGACTGCACTAAGCTCCCAGATGGGAAGTTAAGCAGAGGTTCTTTACTATCATTTGCACCACATGTGGTACATGAGGTGGAACAAAATTGTGTGCACAGGGTCCCAGTTACATCAAACAATAGCAAAAATATAAATTGTAAAAAGAAACAGAAAATAAGTAAATAATTAAACATCTTTAGCCTGAGGTCCAGGTTTTGTTTTACATTGTTCGGATTACTTTTTTGCAATGGCAGATTTGTGACATTTTTAAATGTAATATTGTGGTGGTCAAAGAGTTGGTTAGCCTGTGCACTTTACTGGAAAATCTATATGCACCAGTGAAGCCAGTGCAAAATGTAAGTCCGCCATAATAATTTTTTGAGCTTTAAAAATTCCAAGTAGCATTTGAATTGTTGTAAAAGCAAGGGAAAAGTCCATTTTCTTTAATGTGCTGCCGTCTTGTCGCCTAATGTCCGGCTGTACAGTCTTCAGTAATTCGCCTAAGTTGTGTTTTTATATCGCGACAGCAATAGATCTCCGTGTCAAAACAGTTTCACAGTCGGCGTGACGTTCGTTTAAAAACTGTGCTGAAGATTACTTTGTTTTGAGAAATGTACCGATCATAACTGGAACAAAACACATTGTGTGTAAAGTTGCTGTTTTAGTTTTCACTTTTAACGTCTGATTAAACTGAGCGGGCTTGTTAGGTTTCAGTAGAAGCTCGGTCCTGTTGTGAAGCCCAGACGGCAGAGTTTGATAACGGCACGACGTTGTTCGTCTCCTTCACAGTGTGCTGGATATCTGGATTCCTCAGCCGTTTCACGCTGAAGTCCCGGCTGACTGGTGGGACAGCGAGGCTGACAAGTCCCTACTCATCGGCGTCTTCAAACACGGTAACACGCACCGGCACCCTCACACTGTGCACGGCACACACACCTTACACACAACTGCGCACTCGGATAATGTCAGCACCTTCACACACACTCAGACACTCCAGTGGCTTCCAGCGGAGCGCACGTCATGCAGGCGCACTGGATGAGCGCGCGCGCACACACCACCCACTTACGCTGCCACCAGTTGATTGGTGTTGCCATGGTGACGGCGGTACGCAGCTGGCCGGCTTAGTGTGCAGCTGGGTGCGTGATTGATGGCTGTGTTCACCACTGGCTGCACGTACCCGTGCACACGCACGGTTACAGGTGTTGATTTCTAAACAAAGTTCAGCGTTTCAGTAACAAAGTTTTTATTCTCTGTTAACCAGCAGCTCCATATTGCAGCTGCATTAATCTAAGTGACCCACATCTGGGCACAAACTTTCTTACTCCACGTCCCAGAGACAGAGCGATGATGATGATGATGATGATGAGTTAAAAGTGAGTTTGCTTTGCAGAGAGACCCTCATTCATATTAATTTGGCATAATTGTCATGATTTTTCCATCATTGCCACCTTTTATGATTCAATTAGGACACGCACACACAGTGCAACACAAAAGGCCTCACCCATACTTAATCATAATCCGTATTCACCAGGGAGGCCTTTCAGGGGGACTAACACACACGCAGGCGCACACAACAATGCTACACTCACACATACAGAAGAGTGATGGCCCATAAAGGTCCTGATGATTAACGTTTGGCTGCAGGCGCGGAGCTGTGGGAGTGAGACAGAGTGACGGTTAGGAGCAACGCGTTACATCTTTCCTAATGGAAATTTGATGGAGAGAAGGAGGGAATGAGAGACGAGTGAAAGGTTAAAGAGGCAGAGTGGTTGTTTTACTCTGGCCCTCCTCTGTCTCTTGTCCCCGCCTATCCTCTTATTTCCTTCATCTTTTCCTCTGTTTTTGTGCTTCTTCTTTTTCCTCCTCCTCCTCACATGCATTTTCCTCTCATCCCATCTCCCCCCCCCCACTTCCCGATGTGTCTCAGTAGGATCTGCACATTCTAATCTGTTCTGCCTGAATGCTCCTAACGGACAAACACGCACAGTTCCTCACACTCAGTGGTTCACTTTCATACACTGACACACACACTGACTTGCTCCCCCCTCCTTCTTTCCCCGACACAAAAAAAGCACCTGCAGGCTCACTTAGATCAGCGCACGCTCGTATGTGCACATGCAGAAGTGTACACAAAACCACACATGGTCTCGTCGGCAGCTGGCTCCTGGGGTATGCCCTTCTGCTGCTGTTTTTGTCTCTTCCTTCATATATAATGGATGCTGCACGTGAACAGGTTTAGCTTTCCATCCGTCTAGATGCTGGCTAGAAAACCTGACTCTTCCTCCTTTAACGAAGGCTGAAGTAACGAGGGACACTGATTAAAGTATTCACTTACAAATGGGAGACCCTTTCAAGAACTCAGTTTGCCACCAGTTATTTTAGATTTTTTTTTTTATATAAACGGATGAATGTTGCATTTTTAGTCCAGTATATTGTGTTTGCTTCAGACCTTGGTAAACAAGGCAATTTTCTTTTACTTGTTACAAACGGATCAAACTTAATACATTGGAATACTTTCAAACTGGACATTTACAAGTGCTGTTTGAATGTTAAATACTTTCAGGTGGAGAAAAGTCTAGCGTAGCACTCGTAATAAGCAAAAACCTGATAAACGTGGAAACCGAGGGTAAAGCTGAGCTTCGCTTTTAGTTTCTCTGGAGCAAATTCGATTTACTGGTTGAAACCCAGTTTACAGCCTCGTGTTTCAAGGTGTCTGCGTTCCTCTCTCTTCTCTCCAGGCTATGAGAAGTACAACTCCATGCGCGCCGATCCGGCCCTGTGTTTCTTGGAGAGAGTGGGCATGCCAGACGCCAAAGCGATCGCTGCTGAGCAGAGGGGCGCTGACATGATGGCAGATGGTGTTGAGGGGTAAGACAGCAGGTCTCGCTGACCAAAAGGCAGCTCTTTACTCGCTCAGCCGTGTGCATTTTTTTGTTTTTGTGTAGTTTAAAGTCTTGTTTTGTGCTCCCGCCTTTGTTCCTTCTCTGCTGTGACACGCAGCTCTCGTAGGTGCTCAAGTTCTCTGGTCTGTGTGCAGATTTAAATTTAAAACTAACATAATAAACTGAAGTGTTTTTCTTGCTTGTTCCTGTAACTCCAGTGAGGATGAGGATCCAGAGTACAAACCAATGCGTATGTCTTTTAAGGACGACATGGACGACTTCACCAACTCTCCACTTGATGACTTGGTGGAGGGTGAGGCTGAAGGTCAGTTTTTACACAGAGTGAGAAAAAGGTTCAGCCGGGTGTGTGTACCTCTGCGTAAAAGATACAGCAAAGAATTAAATAAACGGCATCCAGAACAACCCAGTATTCCCATCCACAATGATGCATTACATTTTCAAATTGGGCTTTAAGACACCTGAGCTGCTTGAAAATGTAAATGTCGGGCGTTCAGCTCCACATGTCACAACTCACAACTGTTGAGGTGCAGGGCTGGTCAGAGATCAGCCACAGTCAAGAAAATTAGAATGGTTTTATTTTACGTTCCTGCTGAAGAAGCTCTTGCATCAGCAGAACAAAGTTGGTAAGTCAGCCGTGATCATATTTCTTCTTTTTCATTTTTCTCTAGTCAAATCAGGTGAAAACGGTCAAAGTGCACCAACTGTGGGCGGAGCTTCTGGCTCAAACGAGCGACTTTACTGGCCTGCAGCCTCAGCCCTTACGGCTCGTCTGCGTCGTCTGATCACTGCTTACCAGCGCTCCAACCGTCGAGAGCTGCTCCGCCAGGAAGCTCTCAACAGACCCGATGGTCGCCGCAGACGACGCAGGGAGTTCCTGCCTTCCATCGCCATGGTTCCTGAATCCGGAGGTGGAGCAACGTACATCCAAGATGGTTCGGGAATGTTCATGACGGAAGGAAGCCCATATTTGGCTAAAGGAAGTGCGTACTTTGCCAAAGGTGGTCAGTTCATGCCAGACTCTTCGCCAGTGATGACCGCCAGCTCCCTGATGTCTGATGGAGCTATGTATTACAAAGAGAGAAGACAAAGGTAGATATTTATCTAATGGCCTTTTCGATTGAAAACGGCGTGTTGCAGTGATGCAGCACTGTATGCTTCAAATCACGTGGTGCCTTCTGGTTGTTGAACCTTCAAATGTTTGTTTCAGATGGACGCGTCGCGAGGAAGCAGACTTTTACCGTGTCGTGTCCACCTTTGGAGTTGTTTTCGATACAAAGCATCAGAAGTTCGACTGGAGTCAGTTCAGAGCTTTCGCTCGACTGGAGAAAAAAACGGACGAGAGCTTGGAGAAATATTACTACTCCTTCATTGCCATGTGCAAACGGGTCTGCAGGATGCAGATCAAGACTGAAACAGGTTGGAGTTATTTCACTGCTGCATGTCCTTTTATTGATACATATTCAAATGGTTTGAACTAAGTTTGTACTTTGTTTTATCAGAACTTCCAGACCCAACTCTGATCATTGACCCCATCACAGAGGAGCGAGCGTCTCGCACCTTGTACCGCATCGAGCTGCTCCGCCGCATCAGAGAGCAGGTCCTGCCTCACCTGCTGCTGTCAGAGCACCTCAAGCTCTGCCAGCCCTCCCCAGACCTCCCAGAGTGGTGGGAGTGTGGGCGCCATGACCGTGACCTCCTGCTGGGTGCCTCCAAGCACGGTGTGAGCCGTACAGATTACCACATCCTAAATGACCCGACCTTAGGGTTTCTGGAGGCCCACCAGCGTTACATCAGCCAGCGAGGGGCCGGTGTTGGCATGGGAACCCTGGGAGAGCCCACCAAGTTTGTGATGGGAACTGCAGAACCATCTTCAGTTCCACTTCTAAGCCCCGCGGAGCTGGCATCTGCTGCAGCTGCTGCCAGAAGTGCTGTTGATAAAGAGGAAGAAGGGCAGGAGCTAAAGACTGAGGACAACAAAGACGACAGGTTGGAGGTGAAAATGGAAATAGAAGAAGGAGATGGCATTATTCTTCCATGCACCAAGACCGAATCCCTTAATGAAGAGATGGAGCATCAAGGAGTTGTTGAAGGACAAGATATTACAATTAAATCACCAATGAAGGAGATCAAGACGGAGCAGATTCCACCAAAGACTGAAAAAGACGATGAGGATGCAAAGACAGAAGAGCAGACTGAAGAAGACAAGAAATTCACTCATGAACTTCACCAAAACAAAGACTTGACAGAAGAGAAAAGCAGCTTCAGTCCTGAACACACTCTGAGCATTCAGAAGAACCTTGACCTTGAGCCTCCAGAACAACCAGAGCCGTCTTCTGAAGCTCAGCTGGACCACAAGGCTGCAGAGGAGGAAGATGGAGAGGAGAAAGAAGCCCCAGACGCCCTTAAATCTCCCAACTCTGCTGAGAAGAGCCCAGAAGAGGAAGAGGAGGAGAGACTGGATGAAGATGACAAATCAGAAAAGTCTTCTCAAGCTGAAGGTACCGTGTCTAAATTTTAACTTCCTGAGAAACGGCGGTGAAGCTGCACACAGCAAACATTTCTCAGGTGCAACAATGGAACCATTAGTTCTTCGGTTTAGTTTTTTCTGGTTGACACATTATGTCTGACAGCAGCTCTCAGAAATGGACCTATTTCTGGTGTCGCCCCTTGTGACTCATCACTGTTTTAATGAGCATTAGTTCCAGAAAGAAAAGAGACTGAAATGAGACTGGATCCCTGGGTAACTGTTGAACTTTGTTTTATTCTGTGTAGTGAGCACAGAGCAGAAGAACTTCGATGAGGAGAGTATTACTTCTCTGAGCACGTCCGTTCGAGACGAGACCCGTGATGGGTTCTGCCCCGAAGACTTGACGGAAACCTCAGCGCTGCAGGCCCTGCAGGAACGCACCTATGGCTTCTCATTCTGGCCTAAGGTGAGTCAACACAACCAACCACCCGGTTAGCAACACTGTTTATATACAGATGTTCCCTTTAGTTGATTATTCAAGAAAATAAATTGGACTTACCAGTTTAATTTGTAAGCCTTAGTGCTCAGTCATTCTTTTAAACTGTGATCACTCGTCATATTTTAAAAACTTTATGTTGTAAAAGAAAAACAAGACCATCAAAAAGTTTTTTCTGAAGCTAAAATAACAGTGACACTTCTGTTAAATACTTTCTGGGAAGTAAATAGTTGTACCGTTTGAGCTACAAGAAGGCTTTTACTGTGAAAGTTTTCTACAGGAAGTGTTCACAGTTGAGTCGAGCATCAACCTGATGAATTGTGAAGGACTGAGCCCTGTAGTTGTGTTGAGTCGAGATAAAATCATCAAGCACGTGGCGTTAGAGCAACGGCTAATGCTAAGACGAGCTTTTTCCCCTTAAACTTTAATGATGCATGAAATACTTTAGGGAACAAAGAAAATCTTGTTTGTTTCTATGAAGAACCCTGGTTCTCTGCAGCAGAACTCTGAGAACTGTAAAGATCAACGAAAGAGCTTTACAGAAGAACTGACAGAATAATCCATTGTTCTCTCCACTCAGGATCGAGTGATCATCAATAGGTTGGATAACATTTGCGAGGCGGTCCTGAAGGGCAAGTGGCCCATCAACAGACGCCACATCTTTGACTTCCCCAGCAGCCTCCTGCCAGGTCAAGGCTCCACAGCAGCCACGGCAGCTGTAGCCATGGTGAGCGAGAGTCCGCTGCAGAGGCGGAGCCTGGCCGAGCTGACCATGGCTGGCCTCCATACGCCGTACAGTGGGAGTGAGGACAAAACGCTGTCGCCACAGGTTCACGTGAGTGTCTGTGCATGTAATTAACAGCATTCAAATAAAACAAAAGGTTGGCGTCGGTTGAGCCTTCTGAGAAGTAATGCCGCGTGTGTTTCGCCCGCTGTTCTTGGATCAGTTATTCCATGAATAGAAAAAGGAGTAATTGTTGACGTGCTGTGTTGCAGGAGGATGCTCTGAGTTTGACGGTGCCTCGACAGAGGAGGAGGAGACGGAAAAAGATTGAGATCGAGGCAGAAAGAGCAGCCAAGAGACGCAACTTGATGGAGATGGTGGCTCAGCTGAGAGAAAGCCACGCTGCTGCAGAATCTCAGAACCAGGCTATAGACCTCACCAAGGTGCCTCAGAAACGCTCACCGTGCAGAGCAGACTCATGACAAGCTAGTGTTTCTAAAAGTGTTCAAGTATTCCTCGTGAACTTGATGCAAACGTACTGAAACAATGTTCCTTTTACTTCAGGGTGTACACCATCACCACAAGGCATCTTCCACTTTGACTGGCTTCCCCAGTGCCTTGGTGACAAGCCCCTCCCTCAAAGCCCAAATGGAGCTGCTTCAGCAAGTCCCGCCCTCTGCACACAGAGCCAACGGTTCGTTGGAGGCTGACCTGCCCATCATCAGAAGAAGGCGGGGCCGCAGGAAAAATGTGGAGGGCCTGGAGCTGCTGTTCATGGGCAACAAGAGAGCAGGAGGGGGGGTGCGTAGGACAAACAGCAAGTCTTTTCACGCACACATGCTCCTCGGTTATACAGACAGGGCAACTTCAACCTTTCCCCATGTGGCACGTTTTCAGGAGGATGCTGATGGGACAAAGATTACAGGTGTGGAGGGGGTCCAGGAGGCTGCCCATTCCCACAGACCCCTCCCTGTCCCCGAGCAGAGTCCCAGCACCCGGTCTCTGACCTCAGGTAGCCTGGAGGAGGAAGAGGCAGCAGTTTCCAGCAAAGACCTTGGAGAGTGGCTGAGGCAGCACCCGACGTACACCATGGACATGCCTGGATTCACACCAGTAAAACACTGCCTTCATCCTCAAGCTTAAGAGATTAAATCTTAATGAGATTGTCCTGCTTTTAATTCCACCGACAATAATGTCTGCCTGCGTTTTTGTTTTTTTTCCTCTCACCACAGAAGAGCGAGGAGTTGCTCCTGTCTCAGTTTTCTAAGCCCAAACAGAAACGCCATCGCTGTCGAAACCCCAACAAAATCGACATCAACACCCTGACTGGGGATGAGAGGGTGCCTGTGGTCAACAGGCGTAATGGACGCAAGGTAAATAAAAAAACATCTGGAGTCACAGATGTTAATGAAGAGCAAATGGTTTGTCATTGTGTTTTCTCACTTGTCAAATCCAAACGAGAAACTCATCTCATCTTCCTGTTTGTTGTTTAGATGGGCGGAGCTATGGCTCCACCAATGAAGGAGCTTCCCCGGTGGTTATTGGAGAACCCGGAGTTTTCTATCTCTCCTGACTGGACAGACATCGTCAAACAGTCGGTAAGTAAAGTCAAAACCTATCAAGTCCACAACTTGCTGGTTCTTGCTGAAGTTGGAGCTAAAATTCTCCACCTGACAGGGTTTCCTCCCAGAAGCCATGTTTGACCGCCTTCTAACTGGCCCTGTAGTCAGAGAAGAGGGCATGCGCCGTCGGGGGCGGCGGCCTAAATCTGAGATTGTGAAGGCAGCTGCTGCTGCCCAGGCTGCAGCAGCTGCTCAGGCTGCGCAGGCGTCACTGGCTACAGCTGCTTCAACTGCAGGTACATGTTTATCTGAGTTTATGATGTCATCAGTCTGAGTTTTATCTCAGCGGGGGGGGTTGTGTTTCTACTGAGGAGGCAAGATTGAAGTTTGAACTCTGTGTCTGCAGGAGGCATCAACCCTCTGCTGCTCAACAGCCTGTTTGGAGGGATGGACCTGTCTTCTCTCCAGAGCCTGCAGTCGCTGCAGTTAGCTGCTGGTCTGATGGCCTTCCCTTCTCACACTGACCCCAAACAGACCGCTGCCAACACGGCCGCCGCCTCCATGCTGCCCCTCATGCTGCCCAGTATAGGAGGCCTGCCCAATATGGCCGCCGCCCTCCCCAACATGTTCAGCCTTGGAGGACTCTTTGGTGGAAGCCTGGCGGCCGCTGCCACAACTTCATCCAACTCCGTCTCCGTCGCTGCAGGCAACAGAAACGGGACAATGGAGGCAGAGGGAGGCAACGGTGAGGAGGCGCTGTTGGCAAAGAGGAAGAGAGAGGAGGAGGAGAAAGAAGAGGGAGAAAACGGGGACGAGGTGGGGGAGGATGAAGAGGAGGCGGAGGGGAACGAGGAGGGAGTGACAAAGGCAAAGAAAAGGAAGATGGAGGACGGCGCAGTAAAGGTGGAGAAGTCGGTGAGTGATGCTGCTCCTAAGTTGCCGGCCGTTGACTCGTCAACAGAAGTTTCCATGAACGGAGACGCAGCCGCCCTGCTGGCTGCTGCCGGCATGTCTGCCAACTCGCTGGCATTCAACCCCTTCCTCCTCTCCACCATGGCCCCCGGACTCCTCTACCCCTCCATGTTCCTTCCCCCAGGCCTCGCGGGACTCAGCCTGTCAGGCTTCCCAACAGCCTCCACCCTCGCTGAGCTGCAGAGCGCCATGGCTGGAGCGATGGGGAACAGCACCCCAACCCCAAACCCCCCAAGAGATGAGGAAGAGGACACGAGGGAGGGTGTGAAATCTACAGAAGAGGAGGAGGAGGGTGACGAAGGAGCAGAGAGAGACTTGGCTGAGGAAGAGGGAGGAGCAGAAGGGGGGGCAACGGGAGCGTTTGAACATCCAGCTCTTGATAAAGGAGGAGTAGAGGAGGAGGCAGCAGCGTCTCCTCAGAAGAGCACGAGTGACTGAAGTGAAACCCAAAACTGACTGGCCTTGAACATTTCCGCCCCCCCCCCGACAGCAGCCCTTCCACCCCCCAGCACGTTTACACGCCTCCGACAGAAATATCAAACTATTCTTAGTTTTTCTCCGTTGAGTTTTGATGATTGTTCCTTCACTGTTAGTTGGAGGTGTGGAGCGGGCGGAGCGTCTTTGTGTTAACTTAATCTCTGATGGACGGCAGCCGCTCGCTCACACGCCGCCTCTTCTTCTAAGACTTCCTGCCTCCCCGGTTGGCCCACGTGCGCTGTGAACTGTGCGCCCACACTTCTTTCCCGCAACCTCTCAAATAGGACTTTAAATGTTTCCGATAGTGCTATTATTATTATTATTATAATTATTATTATTATTATTGCTGCTTTCAGCTCTGTTCTTTTTTTTTTCTTTTTTTTTTTGCTCCTCCTTTATTGTCTGGACTGTTTGTTGTTGTTGTTGTTGTTGGTTGTTGGCAGCATCTCATCAAAACCCGAAGAAACGCCCGTCGCTGGTGCTCTTATCTGACTCGAGTTCTCAAAAGAAAACCAGCCTTGCAGCTTACCCTGCTGTCTGTCTGGAAGCTGCTGCGGAAAGGAATTGTGGGTAATGGAGTTGCTCTTTTTCAGAGCGCCTTTGTTTTTAATGTAGTTCTCGCATATCAGACCAGATGAACTCTGATGAGGAAAACGAAGCGGACTGACGTAACGCTCAGTCTTTCTGACACACCAAGCGTGTGTTTGATTGTGAGCAGCACACACACACATCCAGGTGTCCACCACTACTCACACACACTAATCCCTCTTTCTAGGTCATGTGACCGTTGGAGGCCTCGTCTCTATCGCTGTTTCTCTTCGACTGTGTGTGTGTGCACGCTGAATCCTTACTGTTGAACCCAGTCCCACACTGAATACCAGTCTTCTTCTACTGCCACGGTCTGACTCGTGCCCCTCTCGTGGAGGCGGCTGGCGTTTGGTACACGGGGTGCCAGGCGTGCTGGGTCTGCCTGCAGTCAGGCCTTCTGACTGCTCCGCTTCATGCTGCTGAGACCTGCCGCACGTGCTCAGAGGCCTCCGCGAATGAATTTGGAACGGTGGTCCACACAGGGATGTGATGTTTCAGGTTAATTCTTTTAAAGGGGGGGCACATAAGATATAAATGAATATATTTTTTTATTTTATTTCCCGGTCGTTGTCCCGTTTAGAAATCTTGTCCGTTTTATTTTCTTCGCATCCCGGTAGTTCCAGACCAAGTGCTGCTCCCTAGTGACCTTTTTGTTTTAATTATTATTTTTAAAGACTGTTGCTCTAGTCACACACACTGACACCAGGCCTGGCCCAAACAGGACTGAGACACGTTTTCAACAGAGTGGTTGGAAATTCACAGGTTTCTCCGTGTAGTTAAACTCTGGTCGTCGAGTAAGTTTTAAATACTTGAAAAGCGCGAGCGGTGCTTGATTTGTTTTCCCCAAAGGCCAGTTCAAGTGTCTGATTTAAGAAAAATAAACAAAGTGAAGTGCTACAAGCGGGCGAGATAATAAAAAGTACATTCGAACACGCTCAGAGTGGCCGGGCGTTCGCTCTCAGGCCAGCAGGGAGAGGGGGGAGACCGGTCCCCGTCAAAGATCGTCCATCTCCTCCACAACGCTGAGACAGCAATAACCGAGGCAGCTTTTGAATGTTCAGCATCACTCTCCCAACACACACACACGTTCTGCTCATACGACACACACGCGTGTGTCGCGTGAGCAGAAACTAAACGTAAATGATGGCATTTAAGTCCTGCAGTCAGTCTCGTCTCACTCTGTTCCTGTTCATGCACTGGTGTTAAAGAGTAAATTAATCAGGTACCTTTATTACTTAGATACTTTTCTTGAAAAAAAAAAATACATTTTGTTACTTTTAGCCAGCAAGCTGAAGAGCATTACCTCAAAATTCTTAACTAGCCTTGAAGTTTACAGTCATAACATGTAAATGTTTTATTTTCCTTTTTGTTTTTTCTTTTGTTTTGGGTTTGTGTATTTTTTGTTGTTTTTGAGACATCATGTATGATGAATTGTAGCTATGATGCTTTTAATAAAAGTGAATCATAATATTCGCCTAGGAAACCAATCCTCCGAGTGGCGTCTTTATTCAACTCTGATTTAATCACTGACCTCGGGTCTAAGGAGCCATGTGCTGCGGAAGGTTAATTATTTTATCTTCATTTTGCTGCATCCAGTTTGAGTTTTTGTCCCACCTGTGGTCACTGGGTAATTTAAAATTACTGTTTAATAATTGGTAAATTTAGCACAAATTGAATTTTAAATAGTGCTTTTTAAAACTGACGTTCTTGTACTTAAAATTGTAAAAAGCAAATATTTTGTGTCACAGTGCTTTAATTTTTCTTAAAATATAAATCATGTTTCATCATTGTCACCAATTTCCATTTATTCCTGACCATCTGAGAAATAAAAAACTGAATTTGGATGTTTTTCTACTTAAACAAAACTTACATATTGAAGTTAGCAAATTTAAAAAGAGTCAAAAGCAACAAAAACAGAAGTGACAAAATACAACAAGCTGCTTTTTACATTGTCGATTTAAAGTTCCTGTTTTGAATTAAATCCTCTGAAATACAGCAGCTCATGTAGCTTTTGATGAGTTTATAGCAGCTAGATTAGGATTAGATTATGCCTTTTCACAGTTTGTTTTAAAATAGTTTACAAATTGTTAATCTAAATTAATTATAATCAAACTTTGGAACTGGGCTTGACTGGACCTGGAAATTTAGATTTTATTCAGTAGAAACCAGCCGGAGCAGCACGGTGGTGCAGTTGGTACAGCTGACACTTCTCAGTGAGAAGGTTTCTGGTTCAAATCCCAGCCGGGAAGCCATTCTGGGTGGAGTTTGCATGTTCTCTCCGTGCATGCGTGTTTCTCCAGGAACTCCAGTTTCCTCCCACAGATCAAAAACATGCATGTTAGACTGATTGGTAACTAAATTGTTCCTAGAGTGAATGGTTGTTTGTCCCTGTGATGGACTGGAGACCTGTCCAGGGTGTCCCCCGCCTCCTGCACTGTGTTGGCTGGATATGGGCACCAGTGACCCGAAAGGGAAGAAGCAGATAAATGACAGACCCCCGCAGGTAATTGTCTTCCCTTCTAAAAGACATTTAGGCAAACGATGCCCCCTCAGTCGTTCGGTTTATGTTTTTAAACATCTTGATCATAGAAAACAGGAAAACCCTTTTGATACTTTTGATTTTTGTCTTCTAACAGAACTGACAGTTTCACTCACCATCATCTGACATTTTGAACCCAGAACGACTCGTTAAGTCTAGCCTAAGCTGGTCTGACCCCAGTATAAGACTTGTTTATGAAGTGATTGATGCCCAAAAGAGAAACTCCTCATCGATGTAGAACAAAAACATTTAAAAAGACCGTTTTATACTAAAATAACGTAAAGTTAAAGCAACAAAACAAACTTCTAGCAGAAGGCCTCATTGTTGAACACCGTGTTCATAATCAGCTATAGGAAGCTTGAATAAACCAGACTGGGTGGTCATAAAGGAGCGTGTATAATGTGTCGCACTGAAGAAGAGGTAAGGTGAAGCCGCAGGTCAAGTGGAGGTGAAACAGGAAATTATCAAACTGTGTGCGCGTCCATCCAGCCGACAGAAACGTCCTGTTCCTTCAAAGCTGCAGACAAGACAAGCCTCAGTTCAGATGATTAAATGAAGATTGTATCATTAAATGTTTGAAACTGAGCTCCTGCACTGGATTTAGACTTATTTAAAAAAACAATTTGTTTTCTAACAACCGAAAAAAATTAAACACCAAGACTGGAAGTGTGAACCTGAATGTCTCTGAGTGGAAACATCTTTACATTTTGTCACTTCTTGGAACTGGAAACATCAAGACTTTTGTCTAAATTTAAATTTATTGTATGGTTTCATCAACGCAGAGCATAAATTATCCATAAAAGTTTTTTTTTTAAATCTGAAGTTATTTTACCATCATCATTGTCTGGTTGAGTCAGCTTCTGAAATAAGACCCAAACTGGCCCCTTCAGCTGAGAGAAACTGATGCAACAACCAGAAGTTCTACTGGAACACCAGCTCCAGTCTGAAGTCAAACCACTTGGTTTCAACCAGTACAAGAAAGGAGGCTCTCTGAGAAGAAACCTCTGGTCCCAAATCAACACCTTTAAGCTCAGCTGAGATTTGCAGCTGATTGCATGAACAAAAAAAAATCTTGTGGAGAAAATATTGAAATAGCTAGATCAGTGGTTCCCAACCCTGGTCCCTGAGGAACGCCATTCTGCATGCTTCAGTTATTTTCTGCTCCAACACACCTGATTCAGTGATTTAATTACTTCAAGTTCTACAGAAATCTGTTAATCACACATTCATTCAAATCAGGTGCATCAAAGCAGGGAAACATGCAAGACGGTGTTCCTCAAGGATTACGGTTGGGAACCACTGATTTAGATAAGAAAGACCGGAGGTGACTTGAGCCGTTTTAAACTCAACAACCCGGTGTCGGCTGTCAGAACCACACTGAGGCTGCTTTACAGACAACGGACCTGCGAGTCCTTCCAGAAACACTTTGATTTCCAGCCGGACAGTGACCTCAACAAACACTGAAATTCACTGAGCAAAGATACATTTTTCTGAAGTAATCGTTTGTTGGATAGCTTTGACAGAAAGATGTAGATTGGACCTAAATCTTTGTCATGTTTTTCTACAACATTCATTTGGTCTCAGTAGTTTGTTGGATTTGTGAGATTAATAACCATTTTATTACAAAGAGACGGTTTCATTGAGTTTTTACATTCAGCTTCATAAACTCTCAGGTTGGACAGAGATGCAGCAAAATACAAAGTTTATGATGTTGCTAAAGTTATTTATGTAGACTGTGCAATCAGTGTTTAGTTAAGATTGACATATTGCTCATAAAATTATATTTTTCTTTTAAAATGAAGAAGAAATTCAGAGCACTGCACAAACCCTGTTAGATGCAAAGGACATGTATAACAAATATAAGATGGTGTGTCGAAAATTCCTTAATGCTGAATTTTGACCCATCACAGCCTTTTATATGCTTGTGTGTGTTAGTGTATAGCACTTTGGCCAACGGTGTTGTTTTAACACGTTTGGGGTTTAAAATGATTTATTCTAAAATAATGTGTTCAAATGTATTTTATAATGATTAGTTGAAAAGCAGGTAAAAAAAATATTAAATATTTAATGTTTATTAAATGTTATGGGAATTATTCAATTTTTATAAACCAAAATTTTAATAAATAAATAAAAATTCTAGAAAAAAAATTAAAAACAAGCATCCAAAATTATTTGACCAAATAATTGGTAAATGGTTCACACTTACAGGATATAACACATTTGTTAATCTCATCATCAAAACACAATATTCACATCCTCTTATTCACACACACACGCACACACACACACAAAGCGTTCTGTTCTTTATTAACACTCCATTTAGCATTCTTATATGCTTGTATCATTATATTAAGCATATCAGGGTCGGGTGTGGGGTTTGATATCTTGCCCAAAGACACTTCAGCACACTACAGAGATTGGGAATCAAACCCTCAGTCCTCCAACTAGAAGACCAGCTCCCTACTTCTGTAAAATAAAAACAGATAAAAACGTGAAACAAAACTTGTAAAAGAAAAAACATCTAATAAAAACCATGATATTGTCTCAGAATAACTTTTTACTACAAATCATTTTACTGACGTGTCGTCAATACAGAGGCTCCACTGTGGAGACAGACGTCTGGTCTGATCGTCTTGAAGGAGGAAGTGGGACGTGAAATTCACCAGCCACCCATAACACACACACACGC
Source organism: Nematolebias whitei (assembly GCF_014905685.2). Classification (NCBI taxonomy): domain Eukaryota; kingdom Metazoa; phylum Chordata; class Actinopteri; order Cyprinodontiformes; family Rivulidae; genus Nematolebias; species Nematolebias whitei. The sequence continues at coordinate 20,384,798 of NC_056506.1, read as the reverse complement.
ACGCACGCACGCACGCACGCACGCACGCACGCACACACACACACACACACGTCCTCTTTTCTCCTTCCAAGCATTAAAAACTTATATATTTGCCAGATTTTTGTTTAGTATTATTGGTGACTGTACTGGAAACCTGTCCAGGGTGTCCCCTGCCTCACACAGTGACTGCTGGATTTGGACACCAGTGACCCCCATGACCCAAAAAGGAAGAAGCGGGTAAAGATGATGGATGGTTACTGTGTACATATAAATCTGGTCATTTTGTTCAAACATCCTGTTCATCACTATTTATTCCAGGATTGAATTTATGGTTTGGCATTCAGTAGGTCCAGGTAACGGGTCAGCATGCAAACTGCTCAGCATGGGTCCCCACAACGATAGGAGTATGAGCGCATGTGTGTGTGTGTTTCTCCTGTCCAGATGAATCTCTCTCCACTCGGCTGGATGTGTCACTTCCTGCTCTCTGCGGTTGTCATGGAGAGGCCAGGGCTCCAGCGATAAAGAGCCATCTGCCGTCGGCATGACCACCTACAGGCCAGCCGCACGCCCAGTCATCTCAGCTGTGATTGATAGCCCCCAGAGAGGGACAGAGAGTGGGATAAAAAGGGAGGAGAGAGGAGGATGTCAGAGGGGGTGTGACAGAGGAGGAGAGGAGAATCTTGAAGAGGGGAGGAAAGAGGAAGAGACAGGTCCAGATGTCCCCATGTTTGCTCTGGGGTTTTATGTCTCTCTCTTGTTTCCAAGGGAGACAAATGGTGGAAATGTGGCACAAGGAGCCACTGATTCAATTGACACGCACATGCACGCGTGTGCGCACAGTGCACACACACACAAGTTTGTTTTTCTATCCTTATTAGGACAGTGTATTGACTTTCATTCACTTCTGTAACCTAACCCTGACCTTTGACCTAAACCTAAATATTACCAGTACGTTCTTAATCCAACCCCCATTTGAATTAATGTTGAGGATTAAGACCAGTTTTTGAGTCCTATAAGGACTATCGGTCCTGACAGGGTAGGTTATTATATCAGTAAAAGTCCTAAAACAAAACACAAGTACACACTTACATAAGTTGGTTTTGACCTGAACATCGAAACTGAAAGCCAAAGTAACCACAGAGATAATCTGAACCCAAACTTTTTAAACATGAATCCTAAAACCAGGTCTTAAACTAAATTTAAATTTGAAAGCAGGTGAGAAAATGACAACCAACCAAGATGTCTCCATTCCATTGAGTTAAAGCTAAAACTGCACCCTGAGCAACCTAATATTTATTAGACATTTTATCATCCTCTACTTTAGAGGCAAATGTTTGAGTTTAAACTTCTCGTTGTGATTTTTAAGCAATTTCAATTCAGTTGGGAACTCTGACCAGAAAAAGCACAATACATAGTAGTAATATGTATATCCATTAGATCCAGATTTAAAATACATAATTTAATAAGAAATTTTAGAATGTACAGTATTAAGTCTCACTTTCTAGCTCCCTAAGGAGAGAAATTAAACTCTATAGGTCAAACCTACTCATCAAGTTAGATCTCGGTTTACAGGTGCTGGTGATAAAATTATAATATCATGAAAAAGTTTATTTATTTCAGTAATTCCATTCAAAAAGTGAAACTTGTATATTATATTCATTCATTACACACAGACTGATATATTTCACATGTTTATTTCTTTTAATGTTGATGATTATAACTGACAACTAATGAAAAGCCCAAATTCAGTATCTCAGAAAATTTGAATATTGTGAAAAGCTTCAATATTGAAGACACCTGGTGTCACACTCTAATCAGCTAATTAACTCAAAACACCTGCAAAGGCCTTTAAATGGTCTCAGTCTAGTTCTGTAGGCTACACAATCATGAGGAAGACTGCTGACTTGACAGTTGTCCAAAAGACAACTATTGACACCTTGCACAAGGAGGGCAAGACACAAAAGGTCATTACTAAAGAGGCTGGCTGTTCACAGAGCTCTGTGTCCAAGCACATTAATAGAGAGGTGAAGGAAAGGAAAAGATGTGGTAGAAAAAAGTGTACAAGCAATAGGGATAACTGCACCCTGGAGAGTATGGTGAAACAAAACCCATTCCAAAATGTGGGTGAGATTTACAAAGAATGGACTGCAGCTGGAGTCAGTGCTTCAAGAACCACCACGCACCGATGTATGCAAGACATGGGTTTCAGCTGTCACATTCCTTGTGTCAAGCCACTCTTGAACAAGAGACATTATCAGAAGTGTCTCTCCTGGGACTGCTGCTGAGTGATCCAAAGTTATGTTCTCTGATGAAAATAAATTTTGCATTTCCTTTGGAAATCAAGGTCCCGGAGTCTGGAGGAAGAGAGGAGAGACACAGAATCCATCATGCTTTAGGTCCAGTGTCAAGTTTCCACAGACAGTGATGGTTTTGGGTGCAAAAGAAAAAAAAAAAAGAAAAAGAAGGCCCATCAGCCTAACAATGGATCATTAGCATCCTGATCCATTGTTAGGCTGATGGTCCTTCTTGACCATGTGAGCAGCTGGTTTTGGTTGTCAGCAACAAACTGGTTGATCCACTATGAGAAGGTGCTATTTATAAGACTGAGCTGAATACAGCACCTCAGACTGAGGAAGTCATCCGGATGAAAGACGAAACGTTTCTATTTTTGTTTTTGTTGTTGTTTTGCTTTGTTTTGATTTTTGAATGTCCAGAGGACCAGATTTAACTTTTTTAGATTTTTCTACCTCGATTATTGAGCATGCATCAGGAATTAATGTAATATACAAATTTCACTTTTTGAATTGAATTACTGAAATAAATCAACTTTTTCATGATATTATAATTGTATGACCAATACCTGTATACTAAAAAAAAAAAAAAATAACTCCATCAATTACTTCCTACATGTCTCTAATTAATAACCAATGAATTGCTACTGCAACAAATTAGAGAGACTGGTAGAAGGTACTTGGTGTGTCATCTGAACAGACAATAGATGATAAGAAAAACTGGTGGTGGAATATTGAAGTGCAGGAAGCTATTCATAGAAAGGTTAGCCAAGACAGAATATGACAGTGAGAGGACAGAAATGAGGAGACAGGATTATAATGAGATGCAATGTAGAGCAAAGAGGGAGGCAGCTATGGCAAAGCAGAAGGTGTATGATGAGTTGTATAGGAGGCTGGACACTAAATAAGATGAGAATGAGTTGTACCGATTGGTGAGACATAGGGATCAGGCTGGAAAGGATGTGCAGCAGGTTAGGCTTGTGTAATATAGGAATGGTAATGTTCTGACAAGTGAGGAGAGTGTGATGGAAAGATGGAAGGTGTACTTTGAGGAGCTAATGAATGAAGAGAATGAAAGAGAAAGAAGAGTTGAGGTCATAGAAACTGTGGACCAGGAAGTGGGAAAGATTAGTGAGTGTGAAGTCCAGAAAGCTCTGAAAAGAATGAAGAAGAGAAAGGCAGGCGGACCTGATGACATACCAGTTGAGGTTTGGAAATGTCTTGGAGAGATGGTAGTGAGGTTTTTTGTTAAAATATTCAATGGCTTATTTGATGGTGAGAAGATTTTTTTTTTTCATTTACGCTTTATTTATCCAGGTATTCTCATTGAGTCACAAGAACTCATTTTCAAGAGAGACCTGTTTAGGGAGCAGATGGTGGGGGTTAAGGGCTTTGCTCAGGGGCCCAGAGTGGGGTGAATGAGGGTGGAGGCAGGTGTGGGTGTTTCACCTTTTCCACCCACAATTTGATGTTGACAGTACCGGGAGTTGAACCTGCGACTTTCCGATCACAGGCCCATCTTCTAACATCTGCGCCACCACTCCCCCTAGATGAATGAGGATTGAATAAAGATAAATGAGAAATGGAGAAGAAGTGTGCTGGTGCCCATTTTTAAGAACAAGGGTGATGTACAGAGTTGTAGCAACTACAGGGGAATTAAGTTGAAGAGCTACATGATGAAGATCTGGGAGAGAATTGTGGAAGCAAAACTTGGACGATCTGTGAGCAGCAGTATGGTTTCATGCCAAGAAAGAGCACCACAGATATCATCATCTTTGCTTTGAGGATGCTGATGGAGAAGTACAGAGAGGGTCAGAGAGAACTCCATTGTGTCTTTGTGGATTTAGAAAAAACATCTGAAAGGGTGCTGAGGGAGGAGGTGTGGTACTGCATGAGGAAATCTGGAGTGGCAGAGAAGTATGTTAGACTGGTACAGGACATGTATGAGGACAGCAGGACATGTATAAGGACAGCAGGGCATGTATGAGGACAGCAGGACATGTATGAGGACAGCAGGACAGTGGTAAGATGTGCTGTAGGATTGACAGATAGCTTCAAGGTGGAGGCGGGAGTGCATCAAGGATCGGCTCTGAGCCCCTTCTTGTTTGCTCTGGTGATGGACCGACTAACAGATGAGGTCAGGCAGGAATCCCCGTGGACGATGATGTTTGCAGATGACATTGTGATCTGTGGTGACAACAGGGAACAGGTGGAAGATACCCTGGAGAGGTGGAGGTATGAACATGGAAGAAGAGGAATGAAAGACAGCCGTAATAAAACGGAGTACATGTGTGTGAATGAGAGGGAGGCCGGTGGAACAGTGAGGCTACAAGGAGCAGAGGTCACAAAGGTGCAGGACTTCAAGTACTTGGGGTCCACTGTCCAGGAAAATGGGGAGTGTGGTAAAGAGATGAAGAAGAGAGTCCAGGCAAGATGGAGAAAACTTTCAAGAGTGATTTGTGATAAAAAGTCAAAGGTCAAAGGAAAAGTTTACAAGACAGTGATGAGACCAGCTATGTTGTATGGTCTGGAGACAGAGACATGGACAAAAAGACAGGAGACAGAACTGGAAGTGGCAGAAATGAAGATGTTGAGGTTCTCCTTAGGAGTGACAAGGATGGATAAGATTAGGAATTAGATCATCAGAGGTACAGCACAGGTTGAACAACTGGGAGATAAAGTTAGAGAGACCAGACTGAGATGGTTTGGACATGTCCAGAGGAGGGACAGTTGTTTGGACATGTCCAGAGGAGGGACAGTGGGTATATTGGTAGAAGGATGTTAGAAATGCAGCTGCCTGGAAAAAGACAAAGATGCAGATATGGATGCAGTTAGAGAGGACAGAGTGAGATGGAGGAGGATGACTCGCTGTGGAGACCCTGAAGAGGGAAAAGCCGCATTAAGAGAAGAGTACCATACTTTCCCCTTCTTTTATTCTGCGTGCACATGCTGTCAGATGCCATATGTAGAAGCTGTTAAACATTATTTTAGATACAAACATCCATTTATCATGCAAAGATTAATTGTAACTGAACAGCCCAGTCATCAGAAAACATTCACTCAGTATGTGATTCAATTTCTCCATCCTGTGTTGAGTTGTGAATGTGTGAATTTCAGTGTGCTTTCTGAAATGTTTAACTTGTAGTGTCATCTCTAAATAATTTTCATGAAAAATATTTTTTCATCACCGTTACACAAGATCAGAGTAAATGCTGCTTTCCCTCAAATGAACAGTCACCAAATGTCTTCAAGAATAAACATCCAAATGGTTTGGTCTGTGGTTTTATCGACATGTATTTTATTTCTTTAATGGGTTTTTGACCCTTCATTTCCATTTTGTGTGAAGATTCCAATTCCTGATTTTCCTCTACCTGTCACTAACCATTTCTTTACAGTACATGAGTGACAGGTGTGTGTCATCTACCTGTCTACCTACCATCTACTGGCGTGTGTCATCTACCACATGGTGGCTGCCTTGACGAACTAGGATCACATAAAGACTGAAGCCAGATCACATACTGACGCTGGAGCGCTGGTTCACCTCCGGTGAAGTCAACCTGCAGCCTTAGCAAATGTCTTTGTGAGCACAAGACTAAGTGTAACCTTTGAATCCTTCTTTGTGTTTTTTTCAGCCGCTTGCTGTGGAAACTCAATTCTTGTGCCTCGAGCTGTTTCTTTTGAGCTTGGTTCCCCTGTGCCTCAACGTTCACTGCCTGGAGCCTCTGAGCCTGGAAGATAAGATTGGACAGAACTGTCTTCGTCTCCCATCTCTGGTCCCACCTGTCGCTCTCCTTCAAACATCTGCTTACGTCCTGGAGACGTGGAATCCTCCGAACAAGAAAACTTACATAGTAAGCATAGCTTCCTCTACTTATGAACTTAAGATCTATTGATTACCCATTACTTACCCATTACTTACCCATTACTTACCCTATCTCCCTCTTTGAAGGTCCCTCCAGTCCCTACACCCTTCCACATTTATAAATAAAAGCACCTTTAGTATTCTGAGTCTTTTCGGTTTGCAGAGCACCAAACAGTTTAAACCATGCCATTCAATAAATATGACAGTTTGAGGTAAGTGTAAATGAATCGTTAAGAAATCGCTGAGGATACTGTTCAGTTGTAGACAGAAGATCTGCGGCTTGTACGTGCTGCTGGTTCTGCAGTCTATGCCACGTACTGTCATGCGCTTAACTTCGTTCTCTGAAACACTCAAAACCAAGAAGCTGTGATGTAAACAATCTGCCAGAAGCTTTATGGTCTTGATTAAATGTTTTAATGCATATTAGGAACACGTTACACGTGACGGAGCATGATGGGTTCATGATGATGATAATCATGCACAAGCCCTCCGTAGTATTGGTCATCATGATGGCAGTATATCGAGGTCCTGAGAGGAGTGTGGGGGAAAGAAGTGAGTATTTGAAGCTGCCTGAGCTGCAGCTTGACTGCAATGATGACAACAAACAACCAAGCAGACGAGCTGGGGTGGAGGTGCCACGCTAGCACAGTGAGAGTTTCTTTAATCCCTGTTCCATTTAGAGTTTAAAAATGCAACGAGAAGAGATTAAGCAGTATGGATGTTTAGCTTACAGAAAACAGTTAGTGTGTCATGTTTTTTTGAAGAGAAGTTGAAGGATGTATTGAAACAAAACATCAGAACTTGAGTTTCAATTAGCAGCCTTTTGTTTTATTTCTTTTGCTGATACGTTTCGTCCTTCATTCAAAGGACTTCTTCAATCTGAGGAGGTGTTTTGAACCACGTTGGCATGACTGCCTCAGAGGAGTTAACGGGGGAGAGGGCGGGCCCCGGAGGACATCTTAGCGCCAGCAAACTGTTTTTTCCCCACTGTGGAGTATTCTGTTTGTGGGAATCAGTTTGTTTGGTGGCTCCTCCTCAGATTGAAGAAGTCCTTTGGATGAAGGACGAAACATCTCAGCAACAAAAGAAACTGTCCAGATGACCTGACTGAACATTGTTGGATTTCTACCTGGATTATTGAGCATGAACGTTGGTGAATTGGCCTGTTGTCCTGTTTACTGAAATGGTTTGATCTGAACTAGGTGGTCTTAGCCATCAGCTCTGAAGTTCCAGTAAAAGACTGGTAAGGTGATCAGCAAACCAGCTCAGCTTCACACTCAGCTGAACGCTTGCCTGACAAAATTCAGGTTTCAGGCTTCTCTTCGAGGTGATCCATGAAAGTCTCATCGTTGTGTTAATTCTATTTTCATTAGCCCGAGGCTTGTCGCAGTGTGTCACTGCTGTAGCTCAACCTGTTATACAGTATATGTGTAACTGTTTCCATGTGTGTATCAGGAACAGATCAATATGATTAATTTCTAATTTATTTCTGGGGCCGATCTCATTTCATCCCATTCAGTTCATCTCCACATCTAAATCAATAGAGATATGAATCAGGTCTGTGTGGTCTGCAGGGGAAAAATCCATTTCTGTGGCAGGAGATAGGAGATCCTCACTGGGCCAACACATTCGTTTGTGTGTGTGTTATAAATGTGTAAGTGTGTGAGAGAGAGAGGCCGGTGAAATACGAGCCAGGGTGCCTGGGGTCCATCCATTTCCAGCTGCGGCTGCTGATGGCTCCGTGTCCACCTATCATATCACTTAATGACTCTGAAGTCATCACTTACCTCATCCTGACATGAGGTATCGATTGGCTGACTGAGAGGGATGATGGATAGATGAGCGGTCAGACAGATGGATAGAAAGACAGATGGACGAATGGATTACCAGCTGAAGAAGGAACTAATCTCATTAATATGTTTTTTTACACGTGACCCGTTCTTTCCATTCGTTATAGATCCCAAACATGTGACGCGGTAAACAAAGCAGTTTGGATTGTTGTGAATCTCTATGACTCTCAGGTTCACTGATCTTTGATGTTCCTCTCCTCAAAATTTGATGCAAGTTTTTAAACACAAGAGATACATCTGAAGCATGAAAGCCAGTGAGGACATCGGTTTTTATCTGGTTTTCTGTTTACGGTGCACATACTGCAGCTCCAACAGTCTTGTGTTAATTCAGGAGTAGATGAACAGTTTTAAAATCTCATACGTCTGGTTTGAAGTTCTTGTGATCTACAGTCCATCTGGTCAGAGGTCGTGAGGCTGGGCTTGTTTAATGTCTCTCAGCATCTTAGCATAAAAATAGCCCCGCTCCTCCAAGTACCATTCTCACATGAACCAAAAATCATTAACGCCTGTTAGATCTGCTGTACTTTTACTGATACCAAGAGAGTCTGAACTTCCAAAGGCTCTAAGACTCCAGATGAGGAAACATGGCAGTGTCACAGTCATAATTTCTTCATGTTGATGTCACTCTTTTAAATCAGTCCGCTTGCATTTCCATCTCTTATTGTAGCAGTTATCATTAGAGGTTCGCCTGTTTTTGTTCTCTAAGAGTTCCAAAAACATGAACACTCAGATCTTTATTCATTAAAGGATCAGGAGCAAACACGAGCGTGAAACCTGCTGTTCATGTTGAGGTCCAACGTTAGATTAGAGATGGGGTTTTGATATTGTTTTCAAAAAGTTGTGTTTCAGTTGTCCACACTAAAATACAAGGACGGTGGTTCATGATTTTTTTTTCCCTTAACTTCAGAACCTGGTTTCAAAAAATAGTTTTGTGGCTCCTAAAACATTGTTTCCAAGAACCCGAGGCTGAAACAGTAGGACAAACACTTCATTTTCACAAAACACTGTTCCCATGTGGATGCCACCTTACTCCTCTCTTCTGCTGATGAGTCGCACAGTCTTGCATCTACAACTAACCTGTACAAAAGGTTTGTAAAATGTCTCTATTTTACATTCAGAAAAACAAAATCTAACAATTATAACATTTGAGCAGTTAGAGCTTCACATCCAGAGGTGAACAAACACAAAAAGTAATCACCTTAAAAAAACTTTCCTCTTCATGTATTAGCAGTGACATCTCCAGAAATGTTTTAATGGGGTGGCCATGCGGGGGCCACTGAAACTCGTGGGGCAGCACACCAAAACTAAAAGCCATAAAATCTTCTATGCTGTTGTTGTAAGATGATGATTTAAAAAGTGGGTCAGTTCTGATGTACCCCAGTTTTACCAGTAATGTTACTGATCATGTGATGAGCAGAGACCAGAACAGAAAACATCTGGGGTTCCACCACAGTCCAGTTTTAACGTTCGAATAAACTCCAAAGTGTCTGAATTATTTAGGATTGATTCATAGCCATAAAGCTCGCTCTTTATTTATTTATTGTATTTTTTATTTTATGTGCCTAAAACAATAAATAAATTGTTTTTGAAATTAAGAGTGTCAGATTCTGGTTGTGTGTGCTCAGCTTTTAGTTTGGTCCGGTTTTACTCATGTTTAGTTTTTATTATCACCCGCTGCCTAAATGACAGACACTTTATTAATCAGGGGGACGGCTGTGTCACCAAAACATTTCATCAACCACTGGACAGATTTGAATGAACCTTGCACAGAATGACTGGATGTACATCGACAACCGATGAACTTTTGGAGTGAATTCAAATCAAGATGGCTGCAACAGCTAATCAACCGAAACAAAAATGGCTATAAACAGTTTTACAAATACTGAGGTCAAAATTGATGTGATAGTTCACAACATTGATTTTGAGTATTAACAGAATATTTTAGGTCTTTGTTCAAGCAACTCTTTGAAGTAAATGCTGTCTGTTAGCAAAATATCAAATGAATTACTGGCCAGATTTTAACAAAGCTCTTGGAAATAATCACCAGATGTACCTCACGTTAGCAAACACAACAATGTCTAATTCAGGCAGTTTTGCAGATATTGTGGTAGAATGTAGTGTGGTAGTAGCTGACACTCATTGACACCAAATACTGAGATCACACAGAACATGGTTTTTAAGGTTTTGACCAAAATCTCCATTAGGTAATTTCCTAACATTCTTGTGTCATGAAACTATGGCATGAAACTCTGGCATGAAACTCCGGTATGAAACTCTGGTTTGAAACTCTGGTATGAAACTCTGGCATGAAACTCTGGCATGAAACTCTGGTATGAAACT
>NC_056506.1:20369385-20374466 GCF_014905685.2 Nematolebias whitei | reverse complement strand
TGAAACTCTGGCATGAAACTCTGGCATGAAACTCTGGCATGAAACTCAGGTATGAAACTCTGGTATGAAAGGAGGCAGTCGATTTGCTTTTCTTCAAGAAATAGTTCTTTAATTTTTGTGTTTTTGTTCCACCATCACTGCGGCGTCTCTGCAGTCAAATGTCAGTTTGACAGATGGTGTTGTGATGTTCTTCTAACTCTCAGGTCACTGAAAGAAAAGAAGCTCTGCTTCAGATTTTCTGCGTAATGACCTTTTAACAAACAAAGGACTCCTCTGGTAGGTTTGGTTTTAACGAAGCTTTGTTGGGGGCCAGGATGACATCACCAAACACTGATGTCATCACTGCAAGTCATGGATAAGGTCTGTCTGTGTGTGTGTGTGTGTGTGCGTGCGCGAGTACATGTGCTCCTGCTCTCCTCTGCCTCCCTCTGACTAATGACCTACACCCACATCTCCTCCTCCTCCCTCTGTGTGAGGAAAATGAAGGCTTGGTGGGGGAAGGGGAGAAAAGATCAACCTCAGATCTGTGGATCATCTGCATCACTGAGTGCACACACGCTCACACACACACACACACACACACACACACACACACACACACACACACATAGACAGACACAGGAGGGGCTCTGAGGTCATGAGGAAAACAGAATGCTATTGGTCAGTGGGATGTATACATATGATCCTTCTTCTGACAATGTAAATGTTTGATTTAAAAACTCCAGATTTATTATCAAATCAGAGTTGAATGCTTTTGGCCTTTCTTTTGGATGCACTCCGCTCCTGATCCGTGTCTTCTTTCCTCCTTTTTAAAGCACCGTTCTCCATATTATAGCAGGAAATTACAGTAAAAACCAGGAACTGCAGGAGGAGGTGTGCCTCCTTCAAAGGAGGTGTTGTAAAAGAGCTCACTGCCTCAATTAATATGTTAATGTGTGGTCAATAAACTGGACTTCAAAGGACCGAATCATCAGCACCATATTATCCTGACCAAGCAGTTTTGTTTTATGCGCCTCCCTTCATCTCACTGGAATTTACAATATTCACCGTGTTGCACACTCATCATTAAAAATATACATTTTCTTGGTTTCCAGGGACACGTCTGTGTTTTTCAGACTGATCTTAAACAGTCTACCTGGAAAAACCCACGTACCAAAAGAAAGGCACAAAAATAAAAACTTGTTGCAGAAAAACAAACCCATAGTAAACAAGTCCGAGCATTTTGTAAAAATGTTTTTTAGATAGAAATAGAGCTCTTTGGCAGTGCATTATTTTGTTTTACGTGTGAAACACGTGTGTTTTTCTCCTTGAAGTGTTAAAGTGCATTAAAGAAACAACAAAACCAGATAATTAACTTATTTTACAGTAAAATGTGTTAGAAAACAAATTTATTTTCAGCAAAGCAAGGATGTGAAGTGCTCGTTCTGCAGCTCAAACATAAACTAAAATATATTTTTTTACTGAATTGTGTTGGAATTAATCTTTTTTTAATTTGCTGAAACTTGAACACACAGCAGCTGAAGAAAAGGAGGCGCTAACATTGCCTTAATATTTCCTGAAACAAGACATTTAATTTCACAGAGTTTATTTATCTAACTGTATTTTCTCATATAGAGTTTGGTAATACTGGGTTGTGATCAAATGTGATAAATGTAAAAGTCGACAGTGAGAAGATAAACGATTTAAAACTACACTAACAAAATGTGAAGTCTCAGATGGGCCATGATAAATAAAGCAGCAAATCAGCTATACTGTAAATAAATACAATATAAAAAACAACCTAAGTATTCACATTTGGTTAGCTCAAATTAAAAGTAGCATTAAATGAAAGAATGTTTTATGCCAGAGTTTTAGTTCCACGTGTTGTGGTGGAACACATTAAAAGAGACGATCAAAGTTAAATGAACCGTGTGTGAGTGAACAGGTGAGGGGGTGAATGAACAGTCCTCTGGGACCAGTATGAAAACCACCTGCAGAGCTCAACACCAGCAGCACCTGCCTCACAGCTCCATCCACCATCTGCAGGAGGCAGCAGCTGCCTGATAACACCACCCAGGTACTGTATCACCCTTTGTTGTCCCCTCATGTCCTAGAATCAAGGCACAGTTTGAAAAACACATAACGCCTCAGATAAATACTCATATTTCCATTTTGTTGCGTTTCTGCTCGGTTTAAACTTCACTGCAACAAGTTTCAGACTCTTCATGCACCAAATGTCCTCTCTGCAGGACTTGGCTCACACTGACCTCTAGTGGTCTAGAGAGGAACTGCAACCAGAACAAGCTGTTTTTACTCATGTCTGTCTGGCTGCACTTTCAGCAAAATATCTCATAAAACATTGGACAGATTTTGTTTTTGGAGTCAACCTGACTCACGATGGCCGCCTCAACTTGGCATCTTTAGTCAGCACAAAAACAACTCCTAGTTAGTAGATTTTACAGATACTGAGTTAAGATTTGGAGCAGTAGTAATTGAGGTTCCCCCCCCAACTTTTACTCTAAGCGCTAAACGATAACGAGCGAGATCTGTTTGAATCTTTACCCATAACTTCTGGAGTCAACGGTTGGGTTGACTGTTAACCCAATTCAAGATGGCCACCAGAGTACTGATACAAGAAAACACAAAAAATGGCTTTAACTCTGCCAGATAGTTAATATTTGGTGTGGTGGTAGCTGAGCATCGTCTCAAACATACTTCTTCTGCAACACGTGTGACATTTTAGCTTTAAGCCTGGTTGGAGTCAACCCAGTTTCTGTTAGCAAAATATCTCAAACCTGCATGTTAGACAAAGCCTATCACAGTGCACTAAGATTCATAACTAGCTGTAACTCTCATACCCACCACTGCACCCTGTATTCACTGGTTAACTGGACACCATTAACTTCATGCAGACTCTCCCACTGGTCCATTTTCATCTTTAAGTCACTTCTTGGTCTGCTGTCTTCATACATCTCCTCCTACATGTCTCTGCGTGAGTGCAGCTACAGCGTGCGCTCTCAGGACATTATTACCTGCAGTGTTCCCTCAGTGGGGACTGAACTAGTCAAAAGGGCCTTCTCCTACTTCACTCCTGTTTCCTGGAATATCTTACAAAAAGATTTGAAGCTCTCAACCTTGACCTCTCTAAGTGGCTTCAAAACATCTGTTAAGTTCATGGGAAAACCCACTGAAGACCATGTTCCTGTTTTTAGTGTTTTACATTGCCTTACAGTCTAGATGTTTTTTGTTACATTTTTTTAACACCTTTTCATTTTCACTTGTTATTCTCAATTTGTATGCATCCTTTATGATTGTCTACTATCGTCTTCGTTGTCCACTGTTGTCATCACTCTTTGTTAAAATCAGGTCTCTCTTATTAATGAGTCCCTGAGGCTCAGTGGGATTAATCTGTATAAATAAAGGTTGAATGAAAAAAACCATTTGATGGATTTCAATTGAACTCAGTCATTATTGGATGTGGATCTACAACTGATTACTTTTAGTCAACCCAATTCAAGATGGCTGCCACAGCTAATTGACCTTACCTTACACAAAAATGGCTTTAAAGTGAATTGGTTACAGAGTTAAAAATGGGTGAGGTACTAATAGAGAGTCATTAAGTTGATGTAGAAAACTGAAATAATCAATTCGGCTGTTTGGAGTCACCATCAGAGAACGTACTAGCGAGACTGCAAATTACGAGTTCTGCCTGACCCAAACTGTGGATCTGGCCTTGGAAGCGGACTATCTCAATTCCTCCTGGGATGTTATGAAAACAAAGATGATCTGTCTGTCTCCTCATCCCTCCCTTCCCCAAGGCCGCGGACATGTGACAGAACCTTCACCGAGCTGGATGATAACAAACACCTCTTATCTGGACAATGGCTGAGGGGGCTCTGGACTACGCTACGACCTTCCATTAAACTCTATGCCTTCACCGGCCTCATACGTATAATGTCTATGTTGCTTTGCTGTGGTAGATTTTTTTGATGCCTCAAACCGTGCCCTGTCTAGGACAAGGTGTGAGAGAACTTTTTTATGCCTTCTCTCCTCATGTTTTCTTCTCGTTTTCTCATCTAAGCAAAAGTATTCTGAAAAGACTGAGGCCGCGCTCCAGTAGCAGCAGCTGCGTGCACTCAGCCCATCTTTGGACGGCTGTACGCACATCATTTTGTTGTATTTCGGTACAATGACAATAAAGCTTATTCTGATTCTGATAAAAACAAGAACATGTCTGCAATGGTTTTTCCCATGAACTTAACAGATGTTTAAAGCCACTTAGAGCCAAGGTCGAGAGCTTCAGATCTTTTTGCAAAATATTCTAGGAAACAGGAGCGATTAATAATTATAATCTGACTAATGACTAATAATTATAATCTGACTAAATATTAATTATCATAATTATAATCTGACTGGTTATGTTGCAAACTTGCCAGTGATGAACAAGAATCTGAGCAAACCAGTACGTTGTAGTCTTTTTTTAGTAATCATTTTTCTTAGTTCATATTTTAGATCTTATTACTGTTTTTCTTTAACATTTTATACTTTTGTTGGATGTATCTGTAACCCTGTGTACACATCGTTGTCCCACCACATGAGGTGTGAATGACAAATAAAGAACCTTGAATCCTTGAACGTTGAACAATCAGTTGAGCTCTCTGTACCGTGTGATAACTAGGATTAAAGGGAATGTATGTGTGATTGAATTTAATTTTTTTTTTTTTAAAGTGCCTCGGGACAACATTTGTTGTAATTTGGCGCTATATAAATAAAACTGAATTGAATTGAACTTTACCATTCTACACCGATTGTCTCTAATGAATTAATCATAAGTTTTTATACAAATTACATTTCAAAGGTTTTCAGGTATTTTCTTCAACACGTGGTCCACCCTTTTTTGCTGCATACTAGGCCAAAATGTGGAAGATGACCATGTTTTATCCAGGAAAACTAAGTGTTGTTTTCCACAAGAGACCCCTTGGATTTCTTCGCCAGGACCCCTGTCCTGAGGCCAAGAAGATTAAAAGTGATCCTAGTCTGTGGGACAAATCTGAGCCAAAGAGAGAGGACATATACATGTATGTATATATATGTATATATGT
>NC_056506.1:20354583-20369285 GCF_014905685.2 Nematolebias whitei | reverse complement strand
TTTTTTTTTTTTTTATTATACAGACCCTTTCCAACAAATTACAATATCATGGAAAAATTAATTAACTTCCATAATTCCATTCAGAAAGTTAATCTTTGATAGAAGATAGATTCAGGGCCCACAATTTAAACAATTTCAAGTATTTATTTATTTTTACATAATTTGGACTTCCAGCTCATGAAATCCACGAAAACAGGATTTCAAAAAATTAGAATACTGTGAAGAAATCAGTCCACACTACTTCTCAGTTTTTGCTGAAAAAAAAAGAAAGAAATTAGTATCACAACAAATCAATCAAAATATGGTACTTTCAAAATGTCAATCTTCAATACTTGATTGAGAATCCCTTTGCCTTAATCACTGCCTCGATGCATTGAGGCAATGAGTCTGGGGCATTGCCTGGGAGGCATGGACCAGGTCCTGCTGGAACATGAAATCTGTATCTCCATACAGATCCTCAGCAGAAGGAATCATGAAGTCCACTAAAACATTCTGGTAGACTGTTGTGGTGACCTTGGATTTAAGAAAGCAGAGTTTACCAACACCTGCACCAGACATTGCACCCAAATCATGACTGACTGTGGATGTTTCACACTGGACCTCAAGCAGTATGGGTTCTGTTCCTCAGCGTCTTCCTCCAAACCCTTGGACATTGATTTGCAAACACACTTTATTTTCATCGGAAAAGAAGACCTTGGACCACTGCTTGGACACAGCACTCTGTGAACAGCCAGCTGTATTAGCTGTGAACTTTTGTGGCTTACCCATCCTATGTATGGTATCAATGATGGTCTTCTGACCAGTTGTTGTGTCTGCAGTTTTCCCCATATTGAACCAAACTGAGACAATTGAACCAAACTGAAGCAATTTAATGACACCTGGGGAAACCTGTGCAGATGCTTTGAGTTTAGTAGATGATTAATGTGTCACATTCAGTTTAAAACATTCATGCCCTGCAACATTTGGGCTGATTTCTTCACAATATTCTAATTTTTTTAAATACTTTTTTCATGGGTTTCATGAGCTGGAAGCCCAAATTAAGTAAAAATAAACAAATAAATACTTGAAATTGTTTAAATTGTGGGCCCTGAATCTATCATCTATTAAAGATTAACTTTTTGAATGGAATTATGGAAGTTAAACAAGTTTTCCATGATATTCTAATATTTTGGAAAGGGTCTGTATAATATATAAATAATATATATAATTATAAAATAATGTATATTGTATGTTTATTTTGTGTTTAAAAAATAAAAGTTGGAGAAAAAAATAGAAGGCACTCAGGCGCCATCCAAATATGTGTATTTATGTGTATTAAAACCTTATGATTAATCTAGCATTTCATGTCATGGGTTTAGCAACTCTGATTTTAGAAGAGTATAATGTAAAATAATATTCTGTTGTAGTTTACACTGTATAGATGTTAGTAAAATTAAAAATACTCAGTGTTACATAGTGTTTTCTCTTTCAGCTTCAGGAAAGCATCCACCAGTTACACTGTATTTCTGCTGCGCAGCTTACTGGAAGTTCTGGGTCACAGTTGGACAAACACTCCACCAAACTGCTCGAGGTCATCAGGAGCGTGAAAGAGCAGAGCACCAGGATCTTACAAGTTTTAGATGAGGTGAGAAGACTCAGTGGGATTTATAGCTGAATTGTTGTTTTGTGTAGATGTGAGTTAGATTTTAATTAAAAGTAATTGTTCTTACTCAGAGTGACATCACCATCATGAGAGAAGCTTAAAGCTCTGATCATCTACCTGAACCTGTGGAGCATCTTTTGAAAGAACACCAGGTCAGAAGATACGGTGCACTAACACGAGCAACATCCACAGACCTTTTGTGTTTGAAATGCAACATTGCACTGGATATTTTTTCTTCTTGCTATAGATTCTTCTGATTTTTGTCTACTGAATTTGGGCTCAAACTGAATTAACATCATGCCAGAGTGGGAGAAACAAATACATGTTTTGACGACTCTTTGATCTTTATTGTAGCACCGACACTCATTTTAACTGAGGACTCTTGTTGTAGTAATCCAGCTGTTAAAGTGTCCAGTTTCAGAAAGTAAAGAGACCGTACTTGTCCTCAGTTCTTTATTTTTGGTGTGTTTACAGGATGTGCAGGAGAACGACCAGCTGCATCTGGAAACCAGGGCGATCTTTGTCACTGGGAGAGAGGATCCTTTCCATCCACCCAAATACATCAAGATAATCATCGATGGAACACAGGTCCTGAATGAAGTGTCTTCTGTTGTAACATCTGTTGTCATGTTCTTCAGGCTCATAGACTCAACCGAAAATATCCAAAAATTAACAGTACTCTGCTGGAGCTTAGTGGGAAAAAGATGTCCCCAAAGGTTTATAGGCTGTGTACCAGCTTTGCAGAGGTTGAATTTAACTTAATCGATTTGATTTTTCCATTGGTTCTTCTACACCCAAGACAGTTATTTACCTTGATGAGGTTTGAGCTCAGAGATTCCAGGTGCACAACAGTCTAACTTTAGAGTTTGCTACTTTTTTGGAAAACTGGAGAGCAGTTGGATTTGTACTGCAGTGTTTGTTTTTCAAGCCAAGGGGCTGGACCTTCTCCATCCATATGTTGGAAAGTTATGGAACCGTCTAAAACAGGTCTCTCTTGTAAATGAGTCTCGAAGGCTCAATGTGATTAATCTGTATAAATAAAAGTTGAATGAATGAAAATTGACCATAATTCCTATAGAAATAATGCGAACTGTATTATTTAGTAACATATTTTCCCTTGACCATTTTGAAAAGGAGACATTAGCTGATTTTGTTTGAGGAAGAATATCTAATTGTCCTTTCACTCCATTTACAGATATATGTTGCAAAGTTGAGGGTTATTTATAATTTCATGGAGTAAGTTATTTGAGTTTCAGAGTATTTAGTTTGATTCTCTTCAGCAGGTTTGACAAGGACAAAATGTACCCATTCCAAAGACTGTTAGCTAAACTGCAGACATATTTTGTTTTCATCTTGTTATTTTTAGTACCACTTGATCATGTGTCAAACTCAAGGCCCGTGAGCCAAATCCAGCCCACCAGAACCATTTCTGTGGCTCTCTACACCCTAAAGAGCCAGAGACAAAACTTCAGGATAACAGTTGTGTGCTTCAATATTACTTTGTCATTCAAATCAGTTTTTATGTTTATAATGCCAAATTAATCTAATATAAAATTTTTAGTAGTCATCAAATGCAGACAGTTATATTTTACCAGTTTGTTAATAGGTTGTTTAATCAATACTATATTATAGAACAGCTTATGTTAGGTGGGTGAATGATCTGACTGTTGTTTGCAATAATCCACATTATTAGCAGAAATCGTGCACCACAAAACAATTTTTGCTTAGGACCCCATGGAGGCTTGGGCCGGCCCTGGTTATAAATATAACAATCATGCAAAATGCTGCTGAAGTTGGGACGAGTGATTTTTAATATTGTTGTCCTGAATCTGTATAAATCTGACCAAACTGGTGCTGCCATCAGGAGACAGGTTGAAAAAACAGACATTTTCTACCCAGTAATCAATTTGACACAAAATGTTTGGTTTGTACATTTTTTTTTGTAAAAACGTATTTTATAACGTGAACATTTTTGATCTATAAAATCTCTGTGCTTGAATTAACTGTGTTAATGATTCCTGATGTGGTAAAAACTTAACTTTGTTGGATTTTTTACCTGGATTATCGAGCATGAATCAGTTTCCAGATTATAGTTTTATCTTCATTATGAGTTTGTCTCCATTTGATTAAAAAAAAAATGCAGATTCGACAAAAAAAGTCAATGTTCTCAATCATTTCCAACCCTTTAAAGATGATGTGTGTTTCTATCCAGAACATCTGAAGCAACTTGTTTAACATTAACAGAGTCAAAAACATCTGGCTTCTGCCTCCCACATGTTTAGACAAAAGCCTTCATCCACAGCTCTGCAGCTCTTCAGGATGGTCCTGTCTGCACACATCACTGGTGCTGTTTGGTAATCCTCTTGGCGTGTTCCAGCACCGAGCTGTGTCTCAGGGTTCTGCTGGTCCACGATGCTGGGATTCCCTCCAGCCCAATCTAGAATCACAAACAGAACATTTCATCAACCATTAGAGTGCTGGGATCTTAGAGAATATGAGGAATTAACAGACCTGCGCTCCAAGGCACGCTCCGATGAAGGACGCCCTGCTGCAGGTGCACCCCCCACAGCTCATGGTGTCTCTGATGGCCGTCTCAAAATGCTTGGCTGTCAGGACTCCATGCAGCGCTGCCTGGAACGCACCTGGTAAACCTAGACCAACACCAGCATCGTCTTAAAGTCTGACACTGTTTCCTCAGTAAACTTCTGCTTCATTGACTTCACTTTAAGGAGCTTGGTTAAAATACCTCATGTGTTTGGAAACACAGTGGGGATTATTTCCTGAGGAGTCTTGGATAAATTCTCCTTCACCTGATGAATGTGCCCTGAAATCAGGCACAAATACAGTGAGTCCAATATACAGACGGGCCAAAAAGATCAAAGACAAAAGCTAAAATCTTCTATAAAAGTAGCAGCACAGCAAGTCAATGTGAGTTTATCGAACACCATAAAACTTTCTTCTGCTGCAGATCTCACATACCGATGACTGCTCTGTCCAGATCCTGAGGCTGCTTCCTGTTGCAGTCACTGAGCTGAGTCAGAACCACCTCCAAAACCTTTGGGTCTGGTCCGTTCAGAATGAAATGTTCCAGAAACCTGGGAGAATAAGAATATATCCTGGCCTTTAGATTTAATCTCATCATCTGTGTTCAGATTTTTCCTCTTCTACAGGCTGAACTTTCTTTGTTCTTAATGTTCTGGAATGAGTGTGTCTGGAGCTGGTCATCTTGTTGAGCCATGAACGCTCCAGATCTTCTGCGTGTTTTGTTTCACACTGTAATGAAGCCAGTGCTCGACGGTACATGATGCAACCTTATATTTCCAACATTACGTGAGCCATTTTCATTGAACTTTAAGTGCTATTTCCAAGCAACATTGTGTGGAAGTAGAACTTAGTTGGGAGAGATGTTGCCTAAGTTAGCCTAAGGGCGACCTGCTTGCTGAAATAACATTGTACCTGACAGATCCACTGACCGTGCTGCAGCCAGAGTTTCTGCCACACATTCGTCGTTGTTTTGGGTGACTCGAACAGCCTGTTCAACCTTTTCCAGCATGTCGGGCTGTCCTGCGTAAAAAGCCACTATAGGAGCTAGTTTGGTGATCCCATCAATCTGACAGTCGGTCTTGCAGCCTGCAGCGAAGACAGCATGTTGCTTAGAGTTGTTTTTAGCCATGCATACAGCTATAAATTAAAAAATCAGCTTTACCGGTCTCCTCCTTTCCAGCATCAACATTCTTTAGGAAACTTTTCAAACTTGCTTGTCTCCATGGTCCGTCAATAGGGAGCTGAGGTCTTGGCCCTGGTAAATTAAGAGAGTCATCATTGTTGCCTCAGTAAGAAGGAAGAGTGACACTTCATAGAAACTGGACAATTCTCTTACCTCCTCTGTCTCTGTAAGGATCATTGACGGGTGTGTCGTATTCTGATCCTGGTCCAAAGTACTTCAGTGTACGCTGCTTCAGATCGTCAACATTTAGACCTGATGAGAAACAAAACAGTAGACCTGTACGATCGTAAATGCAAACTGAACTGAACAGAGACACTTAGGTGCTTGTCTCAAGTTGGTAATCATCATCATCAAAGACAAAACTAAATCTGAGACTAATTGACTGATTCTCGTGATTTTGTGCTTCTTAACATTCTGGGGAGTTGTAAAAGTTCAGTATGATCATAAGGAAGTTTATGCACTAATAACACCAGGTACCTCCACATTGTGACAGGGACTCCAGCAGGACATAAGCCTGGTCTCCGTAGCAGCTCTGCTGGCCCGTCTGCCTCTTGTAGAACGGGTTGGCAGATTCAGCGCAAAATTCAGAGTTAGGATCCTGAGCCAAAATCCCCTTCAGCTTCTGAAGATCGTATATCCAGTGAAGAGGTTGTGCTAAAGGTGAAACATACTCATAATGACATTTGGATCTGAAACCTACGAGTAACACAATCCAGTAATTTATGTGCACAGTTTACAGAAGTTAGAAAAGAAACTCCTGGTACCTGCAGCATCTGCAACAGCTGAGCCTACAATGGCTCCTAAGGCTCTGTTGGCCACAGATGAAGCCATCTGCTGAGACATGGAAGGATGGAAGATGATTTTTCTGCTCATCTCGACTTGAATTTTGTAATCTAATCATACTGGGGTGGCTGGGACATTGTTCAGATTATTTAGACTTTTTAACAGTAAACTTTGATTCAGTTAATCTGAATATTCATCATTTTAATGCACTTCAAACTAAGTCTTGTCTGTTGCACAACTCAGCAGCGCGTGATAAGCAGCTCTGACAGTCACGTGACATGTCTGTCAATTACCTTTTCTACAAAATGATTTAAATTATTCTTCCATCTGCCACTTTATTAAGATAGTTTAAGTCCTGCTTGAAAACTGATAAGTCATATTTGCTCAGTGCGAGATATATTTGAAAGAAAAGCCCCGTACGTTTTAGCTTTAGCGGTTAGCTGCTAACAGCTAGTAGCTAAAAGGAAGCTAACGAAGTAAGTTAACGGACATAAATTCAGGCTGATGTTTAAAACACTGACCTTTGCCTTCGTTTAACTTGGTGCAGTATTACTGCAGTTTGTATCACCTCTTCAGGGTGAATAATGTATACTTACGCAAACAACTCACTCTGTCGTACTCTTGTTATGACAGTTAGCCTATTAGCCCCGCCCATCGAAAGGAGATCAAACAGTATGTGATAATATTTACAGTTACTAATGCGCATGCGCAAAGTGGGTGGGCTCTGGATGTATTCATGCGGACAAATAATTCGTCTTACAGAGAAATACATTATATTATGCTTCGACAATAAGGATATGGATAAAGACTTGATCTGCTTCACCCAACTTCTACTTCTCCTGGGAAAATTTCACATTCACAAGAAAAAGTGGTCAAACACCAAGTCAAGCATGACCCACTTCAACAAGGAACTTTACAGCACCGCTATTACAAAAAGGCAATGAAAACCATCTCAGTTCTAGAAACACTTAATGTGAATTTATCTATATAAGCTGTAAATAGATTGTTTTGTATCTTTTTAGACTTTTTTTTTACTTTTTGTACCATTTTATAATTATATTGTTCTTTTGTATATTTGTATACTATTACTTTTGTACCTGTTGATATACCCCTGGCAGAAACTTGTTTGTAAAGTTGATAAAGTTTTGTAAAAAATAAAAATAAAAAGTATTCGTGCGGACTTCCGGTTCGTGACTGCGTTCACGTCTCATTCCTATCTTTCATAAATCTGAGCTGATGCAACAAAGAGCTGACCAAAAGTACAGCAAACATAAATAAATAAAATAATAATGATTTAGATTTTCAAAATATTTGAGCCAATTAGATGTTTACTTCTTCTATGTTCACGTCTCAGTGGTATGTTGTTATATCAGGCCACCAGGGGGAGTTGAGAGGTTCTGTTATATACACAACACACAAACACTTAGAATAATGTTTGCATCAGTTTTAGTTGTTTACACGCACATTTCTGCTGTGACAGGCTAAAATACCGGAAGTTCTCAGTGCCAATAAATTGGGAAGCATGACTGGAAGGAAAAAGGCACCAAGTTTTTACCTTTCCAGATGGACTATGCCTGGGACCACCTCATCAGGGTCTACAACTGATTACCATTCCTTAGATCAGAACGCTTTCTTGTTTAGAACACTTTTAGCAATTCCTAAATCAAATATTTTTAGTACTTATATATCAATGTTATGAATATTTCCATAATGTCATGCATCTCATTAGGGGGGTGCCGGAGTCACTGGCAAAATGCCTGAAGCAAAGACAGGCATTTGACCTGAGCTGGGCAGGTCAAAGTCTAACGCTGGAAGGCACCCTCCGCGCACACATAGGAATAGTTTACATTCAAGCACATAGAGGAAACTGATTAATTGCTTGCAGTTCCAGTGGTCTTGAACTGGAAGTTTTTTGAGGAAACTCTCTGGGTCCCTCAAAACCAGGGGGGAGTTGATAGAAATATTTTATCTAGACTGACCCTGGGTTTTGATCTAATCAGAGATGGATTGTAATAAGATGATGACCGGTTAAAACAGAGCCAGCAACTCTAAAAAAGAGAGTCTCCCAGGGATTCAGTATCCATCAAGGAATAGATTTTTATTTATTTGTCAATAAATAAATATATGTCAATAATAATTTTTGCAGGAATTGCACCTTTTCCAGTTTATCCCTGGTCTAGCCAAGGAGCAAAACTCTCAGACTTAAAAGGACATTTTGAAACGAACCACTCAAATGAAATGGGATCACTGAGGAATCCAATGTTTTTGTATCACACTGTGTTCATTTTCCATTTCTTCATACAATTTGTCCAGGTTTTCATCCAACGGTTCTATGTAATATTTGTTTAAAACTCCAGTTATTTAATGTTTCTTCTCATGAAGTCACATATTTCATTTGGGTCTTCTAGGTTCCTATGTGGTTTGCAATGTATTATAGTCATTTTTCCATCATGTTTTGTATCATGAGTGATTTCTGAAACTTTTGTTTATTTTTTTGCATCTGCTTTTGTTAATTTTGTCAAACTTCATATGTTCAAAGCTGTTCTTCAAGTGTTTTTCTAGCACATTATAACACTTTTATTTATTTTCAATCTCTCATTTACAATTCAGTTCAGTTTATTTATTTACATAGCATCAAGTCACAACAGAAGTCATTTTAAAATCTGGTCAATGATCTGAAATTTTTTAAATACACAGTGGTGGCTGGACATGGGCACCAGTGGCACCGATGACCCCCACGACCCGAAAAGGAAGAAGCAGGTAAAGATGATGGATGGATACATTACACATTCTGTCAACAGTGAACTAATGAAAACAAGTTTGTACCACCTGAAAGTACTAACCTGTACAAAGAAACTGGATGTTCTGCAGACCATCTACTGGTCAGGAGACGTCACTGCAGCAGTTCACTAGAATGAACATGTTCACTTAATAAATGAACATTTAATAAGAAATCATTCAAATGAGTCCAAGATTAAATTACAATGTTTATTTTTAATGAATGCTTATATAGCTCTATTTTAAACTAGTATTTGTTTACCCTTTATTTCTGTAAAACAAAAGACAGCTAACCAGAGCTTATTTTGAAAAGGAAAACAAATAAAAAGTTTAACGAGAGTGGTGAAGGCTGCACAGAAGTCTGTTGGAGTCAGACTCCCCACCATCACAGACATCTACACCTCCAGATGCAGGAAGAGGGCCACCTGCACCATGAAGGACCCCACTCACCCAGCACACACACTTTTTGCCCCGCTCCCCTCAGGAAGGAGGTTAAGGAGCATTAAGTGTAGAACCACTAGACTGAGGAACAGCTTCTACCCTGAGGCTGTTCGACTCATGAATTAACCAAGATAATCACTGTGAAAAATCACATCATGTTGCTGCTGATCTGTTTCATGTTGCTGCTGATCTGTTTCATGTTGCTGATCTGTTTCATGTTGCTGCTGATCTGTTTCATGTTGCTGCTGATCTGTTTCATGTTGCTGCTGATCTGTTTCATGTTGCTGCTGATCTGTTTCATGCTGCTGTTCGTCCTCATCTGCTCACACAGACTCATGTTCGTGCTGCTGTTGTTCGGCGTATTGTTTTTGTACTACTAGGGCTTAGTGTATTTTAGAGTTTAGTTTAACATTGTTCTTAGTTCATATCTTAGATCTTATTACTGTTTTTTGTTTACAATTTATAATTTTATTGGCTGTAACTGGGATCCTGTGTACACAGTTTTGTTCCACCAAATGTGGCACATGTGGTGCGCATGACAAATAAAGAAACTCTGACTTTGGACTTGACTCATCAGGATAATCACTGTAACGCCACTTTAATTGGTGATATGTGCTGCTGATTATTCATGCTGCTGGTCTCATGTTGCTGATTTTTTCATGCTGCTGTGTTCATTTGTCCTCATCTGCTCACACAGACTCATGTTGGTGCTGCTGTTCGGCGTATTGTTTTTGCACTATTAGTGTTTAGCGTATTTCTTAGTTTATATCTTAGATCCTTATTTACTGTTTATTTTTACCATTTATATTTTGCTATTGTTGGATGTAACTGGGACCCTGTGTACACAATTTCATTCCACCTCATGTACCACTTGTGATGCGAATGACAATAAAACTTACTTGAACTTGAACATGCAAATAGTTGAGCCAGCGACCTTCCAATCACAGGCTGTGCCACCACTTTGCAGAAATAGAAGTAAACATCTAATTGGCTCAAATATTTTGAAAATCTAAATCATTATTATTTTATTTATTTATGTTCGCTGCACTTTTGGTCAGCTCTTTGTTGCATCAGCTCAGATTTATGAAAGATGGGAATTTTCTGCTGTAACTGATTTGGTGTGACGATTGACAGCTGACCATCAGGCATGAAACCTTTTTTATAATAAGTTGAGTTTCAAATTTCTACAGTGAGCTGTGGTGTCTGGAAACATTAAAAGTCTCAGAACATTCAGTTCAGCCACAAATGTTCCCCCTTTAGGCCTATTAACGTAATCAGAACAGAAAACGGTTATGAAAGCTGTCACCACATCAGGTGTAAACGAGAGAGCCTTCAGGCTGACTCACTCAGTTTAATTAGATGTTTACTGAAACACGGAGCTGCAGTTCAGCTTGGTTGTCCATCGTTACTAAACATGTTGGAGACATTTCATCGGCCTGCCCGTCACCACAGAGCACCTTTCAGACCTGTCACAAACACCAAACCTTGCTTCTTCACTGTAAATTCTCATGTCTCATGCTGCAAATGTGTGTAATATGATGCCACATGTGTATTTTTAGCTGATATCTTCCCTTTCAGTTTGTAAATGCATTCCACGTGTGTTCAGCTGAAGCGTTCTCGTGCAGGACGGATGTGTCCTGCAGGGAGTCTGTAAAACTCCATGTTTCACTGTCTTCTTGAGTCAGGGCTAAGTGAAACCTTTGCCTCAGCAGGTGCACCTCCCTCTGCTCCTGCCTCTCCCCACGTCCCTGACTGACCCAGCTCCACATTCTAGCACGACACAGATGCCAGCAGCAGCAAATTAGACACCAGCAGCAGCCCCTCCTGATATGTCCTTCTCTGTCCCACATCCCTTATTTTTAGCTGGGATCCAAGTGTCCATCTTCTCTTAATATGGGAGACGAGTGCCTCATATTTTGCAGCCACCTCGATCATATTCTGACTTTGGCAAAACCTCAAACTTTGCCTCCATCTCCATCGGTTTTTGTGTGTTCTGTGGCCGGTCCGAGACAAAAAACAGAGTTGTTTCCCCCCTCTCGTGGTCCCACTCCTCCTACTTTTACAGGTCTGCTGCACACACACATGTGTGCGCGCACATACACACAAAGTTGTTGTCCCAGCAGCCAGTTGGACCCTCCTCATCTTCCCTGCTCAGTTACACCCCACATGGGCGGACACTCTCACCTATGTCAAACTTAGCCCAGCCCCTCTTGGAGCCTGTGTCCCACTGCCAGTTTCCCATGTGGGGTTTGTCATAAGGTGGATCCAGGAGTTGGTCTTGCTCTCTTCTGGGTGACGCGGATTGGAAAGGGTTCTGCAAGCAATCTTTTAACCCCATTTTGTATAAAACACCTGTAAGTAAGTCTAAATTGCTTCAGAGGAGCCATGAAGTGGAGGTGGGTGCTTGTGGCAGTCTTGCTGTCATTCGGGGGGCTGTCACTGGGCAAGGAGAGCTTGGACTTCCCTGAATATGATGGCAAGGACCGCGTCCACGACCTCAACGCCAAGAACTTTAAGTCTGTGATGAGGAAATATGATGTTTTGGTGGTGTACTACCATGACCACCCCGGATCCAGCCGCGTCGCCCAGAGACAGTTTGAGACTGAGGAGTTGGCTCTTGAGGTGGGTTGAGCTGAGAACTTTCAACAGACAGAGGAGGATAAGAATGCACACAGACACACTGAACATATAAAACTGTAACGTTAAGACTCTGAGTGGATGCTTTGATAGGATGTGAGTTTAAAGCTCAGTTCATTTTGGGTCTGTGTGCCCCAGATCAATCAAATGTCAGATAGACAGGTGGCAGCTGAAGCATCTTAATGTCAATGCATGTGTTATTTGCAAAAACAGATTAATTATCTACTAACTATAGTGGATTTGAAAATGCTGAGATGTGCAGATCACTAATTAGAAAAGCCACAAGTTCCCTGCACCTGAAGGCCGAGTGCTTTGCACAACGCCTGTGCATGACAATCACACCTTATAGGACCTTGGTGAGCCTGGGCACGGAGGGGCATCTGCACCTTCCTCGCAGAAAGACATTACATCACCATTCATCATGAATCTTCAGCGTCAGCTCTCAAGGCGTTAAACACGAGCATACCAGGGCTCCTTCTCAGCTTGCATCAGAACTTACTGTAGCTCAAATGTCACATTTACCAAGAACGGCTCTGCTTGCTCTCAGATGAGAAGATTCATGATTTATGGGATGCACCGAACCATGCGACGTATTTCATGAGACTGGACATGCTTGTCGTACTGTGTTATGGCTGGCAAACTTGTTGGAGTACTTTTAAAAGCATGCAAGGAGGCTGGATCTAAGTAAAAGAGGAGATGAAGATACAAGTAACAGAAAATAAAAGGAGGAGTAAACATTAATAGCCAAAACAGCAGAAGAGAGTCGGAGCTCTTGGTCTATCGCATCATCTCATCAGGCTCTGGTGTCTCTGTAAAGGCCAGAAGAGTCTAAGAAGGCCAGCTCTGGAGGTCCTGGCCCCAGTAGTGCCACCTCAGCTCTGTGCTGTGATTGACACTTGCAGTACTGTACTTGTCAGCGGATCCTTGAACGCTGAGCATCACGGCCTCCTGGCCAAAATAGTCCCGGGCCTGCTGTGGCTCCTGGCGCTATATATATCCTGAGCCGCTTTTGTGGAGGGTCGAGTTCTCCGAAAGGCTCTTGTTTCTTCTTAAGAATGTATTCTGATTTTCATTTAATGAGCTTTAGTTATTAGTAGGAGGCAATGGCACAAGGTGCAACATTTCAGAGGTTAAGGTTCTCCATGTAGGTTGGTAAAGTTAAATAACACGAGGCGATGATAGCGTTTTAAGTGCTTTCTTCTTTTGGTCATTTAAAATTGAGTCGGATTTTAAATGGTCTATTTTTGTCTTTATGCGTTTAAGATCTAAAAGTAGAAGTGCATATATGTCTTACATGACACATATATATGACCTGAATGAGAAAACATAATTTGGGTCACGTTAATAATAAAATTAATCCTTCACGTTATTTAAAACTTACTGTATTTCATAAATTATACTCTCAATTTCCATAAAGATACACTAAACAGCAGCTGTTAATGCTCTTTAATTTGATAGTATTGTGCAAAACATAATGTCTTTATAAAACAGTCATTTTAATAAAATCTATGTAATAAACACCTCTGCAAAATGTATTTACATGATCACTCCCAGTTTGCAAGCTGTTTTTGGCACCCTGTCCATCTGCACCTCCAGTTAACTCAAAGTAATGCAGAGAATCGTTTAATCTGTAAGAAATTACTGGACTGCCTTGTTAGTCTGACTTTATGCTGTAAAAGCTGCTGCTCGAGGTCTTGACACCAGTTTCCTCGCAGCTCTCTCTCTCTGTGTGTGTGCGTGTGTGTGTGCTTTTGACCCTTCAAATGCACCAAGAAAGCCCTGAAGCTCTTCCTCAGAGCGCTGCGGCTGCGAGCCTTCTGATTGGTGGAATCAGCTGTCAGTCATGAGGGTCAGGTTTCATACAGATTTAGAAAGTGCATAAACAGCTCTCTGAAAAGCAGGCTTTTATGGTAAGGAAACGCATGTCAAAAGGTGCACTTGGTGATTTAACAGTTGTTCAAAAGCTACAAAGATGCCCCCACCCCCACCACATGCTTCACCTTGTGTTTATTTGTTCTGATAAATTCACGTCTCTTTCTCTGTGACTTTGTTTGTTTTGCAGCGTGTAGCCCAGGTCCTGGACGAATTTGACGATGAGGACATTGGAGTCGGTCTCCTCGATGCAAAGCTAGACAAGGCGGTTGCAAAGAAATTGGGTAAGAGCGTGCAGAAAATCCCACACACTATCAGTGTTTCACCCTCCATAACCTTTTAATCTGAGCTGTCTGAGGCCAAACACCAAACTGCTCTGTCCCAACAGGCCTCGATGAGTCCGACAGCATCTTCATCATCACAGACGATGAAGTCATTGAGTACGATGGCGAACTTGAGGCGCACACTCTCGTGGAGTTCATCTTTGATGTTCGTGAGGATATAATCTCACTGTTAATCTCATGACATGTTTCAGAATAAAAAGAGGAAAAATCTCTCATGTTAGAGAAACATGAGATGGCGAGGAAAAAGCAGGACTTTTATTGTTTTGAAGATGGCTAAAAACTCTTATTTTGTTCAATTCTGGACAAGATTAATCCAAGACTTCTCTTCCCCTCAGGAAGATTGAAGTGACATTTGGGATTAATAATCTGTATTATAATAGAGGTTTGGTAAAGGGAGAGTAGACGCATTGAAGAGCAGGTGTTGGTGCGACCCATCCATCCATCCATCCATCCATCCATCCATCCATCCATCCATCCA
>NC_056506.1:20336344-20354573 GCF_014905685.2 Nematolebias whitei | reverse complement strand
ATCCATCCATCCATCCATCCATCCATCCATCCATCCATCCATCCATCATGCAAACCATTTTAAATTATAGAGGGCTGCACATTTTAGTAATTTTACTGTTGAATGTTGGAATGATCTAAATTTGAGAACACCCATCATTTTCCACACTCCTGCTGTATTGGAATCACACACACAAATGTTGCAGTGACAGTAGATTGTTGTGCAGCCCTTCATTCTTCTGAGAACCTTTGTTTTTATGCATTTTAACAATTTTCTCACTGAATAGTTGAGAAACTGCTCATCTTGGTTCAGGATATATTCTGATTCAACTAAAATAGCACTGACAACGATATTAACTTCCATACTAGCTCCATACTGCCTCCTTCCCACTTTTCTTGGGATATGAGAAGTTTATTGTCTCCTGTCGCAGGGCGAAAAGGAGGGATTGAAAATACTTTCCATTCATCCATTCATATTGTGAGCACAATAACTTGAAATATAAACAAGGAACTAACTTCCATTTTGGTGTGGCTGCATCTAAGCATGAGAAATGTTACTATCAAAAAATGGGTTGCCATGTCAGATCGAAAATGGCCAACTCTATAATTTGAGGATGTGTTTTAGTTTTTATATTGTTTAGAATTACAGTTTCCTCAAATGATTGGGGCGGCCCTTCGGGTGGCCAAAGAAGAATCTATGGAGGACAAGTCCACCATTGGCCACCCTCTGGCTCCACCATTGCACCTGGTGGTGGATAAAATGTCTCCTTCCACTCTCCAGGATCTTTCACTCTGCATTGCCTTGGACAAGCAAAAAAAAAAAAAAAAAAAAAACTCCCCCACTATGTTGTGATAAAAACATTAATCATTTCCTGTTAGAATCCAGTACAGAAAAACATTGACAGAACTACAAGCATTCACTATTCAGATCTCTCAGTGACAGGGACATCGGCATACCACTTGTTTGTAGAGCATCTTTCACAGATTAAAAAAAGAAACACAGTTTTTGTTATTAAAAGACAAAACAATACCATTATAGATATAAAAAAGGGATTCAAACATAAATATGAAACAAGCTCATTTTAAATTTTTGGCATGTTAACAAAAAGCTTGTCTAAATAAAATCATCTGCAGCTGCTTTCAAAAGCCTCCATTCTGTCCATGTATCATGAAATCAAGGGCAGCTCCACAGATGAGGTGGAACCACAAACAGTTTCTGACTGGAGGGCCTGAGGGCCAAAGCTTGGGCAGTTCACCAAAACACATCGGTGCCTGAAAGCCCTTAAAGCTAACACCACAGTTTCAAAAGAAAATCTAAAATTAATGTGTCACAGCCCTGAAACATGGGGTAGAATGCATATAAATTAACAAAATTAATGAGTCCAAACATGGAAGTCATCATTTTTATTTGCCGTTTCCACACCGTTCTGCCCTACAGTAACCATCAGATCACCCATCAGCGATTCATTCTGGTTCACTTCTCTTGCTCTCCAGGTTCTTGAGGACCCCGTGGAAATTATTGACAACAGCAGAGAACTGAAGGGCTTTGAAAACATCGAAGAGGACATCAAACTGGTGGGCTACTTTAAGAGTCACAAATCAGAACGTAAGAATACTGTGGTGGCACAATAAGCAAGCAACAGCTTTATAGATCCAAGATAAGCGTCGTAGAGCTCAGCTTTAATTTTAAATAAGCACGCAATTGACCGTCAGTGATGATGACAGCAGCCCTCTCACGTTTCACACCGACACCACTTTACTGAAACAATTTAATGAATGTCTGAAATTTCAGATTTTGAGGCTTTTGCTGATGCTGCTGAAGAGTTTCATCCTCACGTCAAGTTCTTCGCCACATTCAATCCCAAGGTAAGCAGTTTAACTAGCGAGCTTGGATTATTAACAGCAAGCAGCACCAGAAGCATTTGAAGAACGTTTCTGTCGGTCTGAGACGTTCAGGGTGTTGGTTAACAAAATGTCAAAGATAAAAATCATTGTCAGTTCACTCACAGGGTTACAAGACCAAAGTGGAAAACCTGCAAGACATTTTATCATCTTCCTGCAAGATGCTCCCAAGTTCAGACTGTGTAGTGCTCATAAAACTATATCTCAAACTTTAAAAGTCTAAATTAACATTTTAAATGTTAAAATTCACGTTAGTTTTGTTAAGACTGCACCCAAATGGCCTTTAAAGTGTGGCCTCTAGCATATGTGTCAAACTCAAGGCCCACAGGCCAGGTCTGACTAGATTACATCTTATGTGACGATATTTCAAATGTAAAATATTTTTATCGCTTTTCATTTTGCTTAAAAAAACCTGATAAATACTTCATTTAGTGCAGACTCCTCATGGCTGCTGACTTACTTTGAAGCCAGAAAAAGTTTGATTTTTCAGTATGCACTGATTGTGATGTGCAAAGAACAACAAATGAGACTGATGAACCTGCAACCAAGAAAAGATCAGACTTGAGTTAGTGTATTGAGTGAAGTTGGTTCATGACTTGGGCCAAGTTTTAAATGTTGTCCTCATTTTGTAACTGGGTGTGACACCCATGCAAAGGAAAGCACAGCTTAGTTTTTGAAAAGTTGCAATTGGAAGAAACAATGACTTTTCGAGCGATGTCCTCTTGATAGAGATGCTTATTATGATACTTTCTGCAAAGTTTGGCAAGAAATCAAACACAACATGTTACACAAACTTCACAGGGATTGTTAGCCACAGTGGGGAAGTAGAAATGATCTGGGTTTAGTTAAGTACTAGAACTGGTCACCTTGCAGCCTGTGAGGCAACTCTAAATTCCTCTGTATAGTTACAGTATTCTGGGGTCATACGTGCATTTGGTCCCCGCTGATGCCCTCATATCCCCTCAGACTGAAGTTAGGTGAATACTTCAGACTTTTTATTGTGTTCCTTGTGTAGATGTCTGCTGCGCTCAAAGAACACACATACTGGTTCTTAGTGCTGCTAAAGGAGGGTTTGCTATGCTGGCACAGTGTGGTGGCAGATCTGAAGGAGTCAAGACTCAAAAAACATCAATTTGAATGATTTGCTGATGGTTTCTCTATCCAAATACTGCAGATTACTGACTTTACCTGTTAAGGATCTAAAATGACCATACCAGACTGCTGCAGATCAATAAGGGTAAGATGATGGTTCAGATGTTTCGGTCCTGTCTGACAGGTCGCTAAGGCTCTGGAGCTGAAGCTCAACGAAGTCGACTTTTATGAACCCTTCATCGAGGATCCTGTGCTCATCCCTGGAAAGCCTTACTCTGAGGAGGAGCTGGTGAAATTCATCGAAGACAATGACAGGTAAACCACACCAGTAGCTTTTCCACACAAATCTTCTGAATGAATGATAAAACGCAATAATACTAATGGATTTGTGTCTATTAAGACCAACCCTGAGAAAGCTGCAGCCCCACAACCTGTACGAGATTTGGGTAAGAGCCTTTAAACTTCCACTTCTGCAAAAATATAATTTTGGGAATAAGCTTATACAACATCACAGCATTAAATTTGACAATTTCCTGATGTTGAAATTGTAACGTCAACACTTCTGATTGTGTTTATTCCTTCCATAGGACGACGATGTTGGTGGAGAACACATTGTTGCCTTTGCAGAAGAGTCAGATATCGGTAAATTAAATCAAATTTAAATAGAAAATTTTACGAGCAGAAAAATCTATGAATAGAATTATAAAAATAAGAAAATCTAGAACTATAGAATGGAGTAGAAATGTTAGAACATTAGCAATAATAGCAGGGATTAGTGGCTGCATATGAGGAGAGAAGCTTCTTGATTTCTGTTGGGTTGTGCTCTTCTCCTCTGTTTTCCAGATGGTTTTGAGTTCTTGCACATCCTGAAGCAAGTTGCTGAGGATAACACAGAAAACCCTGATCTCAGCATTGTCTGGATTGACCCTGATGACTTCCCGCTGGTCAGAACATATTACAGAACATACTTACCGCATTGAAAACTAAGCCTTACTGATAACGTGAGACTGATAACAGAAGTGCTTTGATAATTTCATTATTTCCTCCTGTAGCTCGTGCCACACTGGGAAAAGACTTTTGGAATTGACCTGTCCCACCCACAGATTGGTGTCATTGAGGCTGACGATGTGAGTAACAGTTTGTTCTTTTTCCTTATTGGTTGCACACGTGTGTTTTTCTGCAAACAAAAAAAAGTTTGTGACCATCAATGGGGATACGAACATAGACTGGCCAACAAGCAAAGAGCTTCGCCTTGCGGCTCAACTCCTTCGATACCACAGCATATCAGCACAAAGTCCACAATACCACAGAAACTGCTTCAGTTCATTTGTCAATCTCATGCTCCATTCATCCCTCACTCATGAACAATACCCCAAGATACTTGAACTTTGTCCAGAAAAGTTACAAACAGAATCCATGACAATGCGTAGCCCCGGAGAAGTCCAACTCAAGGTCAAGGTTTCTTTATTGTCATTCACATCATATGTGGTACATGTGGTGGAACAAAACTGTGTACACAAGTTCCCAGTTACATCCAGCAAAAGTATAAATTGTAAAGAAAAACAGTAATAAGATCTAAAATATGAACTAAGAATACGCCAAACACTAATAGTACAAAAACAATACGCTGAACAACAGCAGCACGAACATGAGTCTGTGTGAGTAGATGAGTACAAATAAATACAACATCATTAAATAAATCAGCAGCATGAGATCAGCAGCATGGATAGTCAGCAGCACATATCAACAATCAAGTGGCATTACAGTGGGGTTTTTTCACATTGATAATCCTGATTAGAGATTCATGAGTCTAACAGCTTCAGGGTAGAAGCTGTTCCTCAGTCTAGTTGTTCTACACTTAATGTTCCTCAGCCTCCTGCCTGAGGAGAGCGGGGCAAAAAGTGTGTGTGTTGTGTAGTGCAGCTGTGCAGCCGCCATGCCACACATTGATGCTGGAGCACAGGATGCTCTCCACTGCATACCTGTAGAAGGAGGTGAGGACTGAGCTTCCCAGTCCAGCTCACCTCAGCCGCCTGAGCAAGTAGAGTCTCTGATGAGCTTTCTTGATTAGGCTGATGGTGTTGTTGATCCAGCTGAGGTTGTCATTCAGGTGCACACCCAAGTACTTGTAGCTGGAAACCACTTCCACCACAGATCCTCCTATATTTGGGGAAGGGATTGTTCTACCTGAAGTCCATGACCATCTCCTTCGTCTTCTTCACATTGATGTGAGGGTTGTTCTTCCTGCATCAGCTCTCCAGATGTTCCATCTCTTGCCTGTAGCTGGACTCATCGTTGTTTTTATGATGCATCCAACCACCACTGTTTTGTCTGCAAACTTTACAATATGACAGTCTGGATGGGTAGGTGTATAGTCATAGATGAGCAGAGTGAACAGGAGAGGGCTCAGCACACAGCCCTGAGGGGAGCCAGTGATGAGGGTTATGGTGGAGGAGGAGAAGTTGTGCATCTTCACTGACTGTGGTCTGTTTGTTAAGAAGTCTAGGACCCAGTTGCATATGGAGGAGCTTAGTCCTAGTGGGAGTAGTTTGTCTATCAGGGTCTGGGTTGAAGGCAGACGTGAAGTCCACAAAGAGCATATGGACGTAGAAGTCCTTCTGCTCAAGGTGAGTGAGAGCAGTGCGTACCACAGAGGAGATAAAATCCTCTGCTGATCGATTCTTGGGGTATGCATACTGGTGAGAGTCCTTGCTGATGTTGATGGTTGTTTTGATGTGGGTCATGATGACCAGTCTTTCAAAGCATTTAGCGACTGTCAGGGTGAGGGCTACTGACTGATAGTTAACTCCCACCCTGAAGAGGTCCAACTTAATGCAGATGATTCAAATCAAATTATTGCACTGTTTGTATAGGGACTGAATGGCCGGTAGCAATGGAGCCCAATCCATACTCTCGGAAAACCCTCCCATAATGTTTCACGAGGAACACAGTGAAATGCATTTTCCAAGTCCACAAAGCACATGTAGCCTATACTGTATGGGCAAAGTCACCCCCTCAATGACCCTAGTGAGAGTAAAGAGCTGGTCCAGTGTTCCACAACCATGAAGGAATCTATATTGTTCCTCTTGAATCCAAGGTTCGACGATTGATTTCTTTTCTCCTGCTTCCCTGAACAGACCTTAATGGGAAGGCTAAGAAGAGTAATGTCCCTATAATTGTAACACACCTTACATTCCTCCTTTTTGAAGAGGGTAACCACCACCCAAGTTTGCCAATTCATTCAACCATTATTTATTCAAGTTAGTCTCACTGAGCCTCGAGGACTCATCATCATCATCATCATCAACTTTATTTATAAAGCACTTTAACACA
Source organism: Nematolebias whitei (assembly GCF_014905685.2). NCBI lineage: Eukaryota > Metazoa > Chordata > Actinopteri > Cyprinodontiformes > Rivulidae > Nematolebias > Nematolebias whitei. The sequence continues at coordinate 20,348,268 of NC_056506.1, read as the reverse complement.
GCCATAGCTGAAACAAAGTGATGAAATATCAGTTAAAAACAAGATAAAAGACTGCATAAAAACAGAGCTACAAACCCAAGCACACAACTCAATTACAATAGAAACCTGTTTTTAACAAAGAATGATGACAAACAGTAAACAATGACAACAGTAGACAATCATAAAATAAAGCATATAAATTGAAAAAATAAATGTAAGAAAATGACGTTTTTAAAAACTAAACAAAAACAGCTACATTGTAAAGCAATGTAAAATACTAAAAACAGGAACATGTCTGCATTGCGTTTGCAAAAGGAGTGTACTGCTTAGTCGAGAAAACAGTTTACTTGGGAATCTTCAGACTGATGAAGCCTCCGGAGAGAGGTTGAAATGTCTTTCCACAAAAAAGAAACTGTCCAGATGACCTGATTGACCATTACTGGATTTTGTACCTGGATGATTGAGCATAAATTTTGATTTCTGCATTGGTTTTGACATAAAATTAGCAGTTGCTTGAAGCCACTTAGAGAGGTCAAGGTCGAGAGCTTCAGATCTTTTTGCAAGATATTCCAGGATACAGGAGCGGAGTAGGAGCCTTTTGCCTAGCTCAGTCTGCACTGAAGGTATACTGCATGTAATAATGTCCTGAGAGTGTACACTGTAGCTGCACTCATGTAATGGCATGTAAGAGGAGATGTATGAAGGCAGCAGACTAAGAAGTGATTTAAAGATGAAAATGTACCAGTGAGAGAGTCTGTGTGAAGTTAATGATGACCAGTTAACCAGTGAATACAGGTACAGTGGTGGGTACGGTAGTTACAGCCAGTTATGAATCTTAGGGCACCGTGATAGAAAGCGTCCAAATATTTATATGTGCCTACAAGTGCTTGTTGGGGTGTTCATGTAAATAATGTCACCATAGTCAATGAAGGGAAGGAAAGTCCAAGTTACAAGGTATTTCCTAGCATTCAGAGTTAGACAGGATCTATTTCTGAAAAAGAAACCCAGTTTTACTTTCAGTTTCTTTACCAAGTTTTCCATGTGGGACTTAAAAGAGAGATGCGATTCGACCAAGATACCCAAGTATTTGTAAGAATCTACAAACTCAATAGGAATGCCATTCGAAGATAAAATAGAAGGAAGGATTGCTGGGACCAACTTTCTGTTTGAAAACAACATCCTTTTGGTTTTGACTGCATTTAGTACAAGTTTGAGACGGAAGAAATCTGACTGGATGATGTCAAAGGCGAATTGCAAAAGCTGGAAAACCTTACCAACTGTTTTAGCTCGACAGTAAACAACTGTATTCTCAACATATAGCTGTAAGGATCAGGGATGACCTGACCTACATTACCTATGTAGATTGTGAAGAGGGTGGGTCCTAAGACTGAGCCTTGTGGTACACCATTCTTAACAGTTAGATAATTGGAAGAAGTATCATTATGTTGAACACACTGTCTCTGATGATGTGATCTGAGAAACCAATTTCTGAGAGCTTACGACATAAGATATCATGGTCCACAGTGTCAAAAGCTTTAGACAGGTCTAAGTAAAGTGCAGCACAATAATCTTTAGTATCCAGTGCTCCAACGACATCATTAAAAACCTTCAACAAAGCAGTCATTGTGCTATGTTGTTTTCTGAAACCAGATTGATGGGGAGGTAAGAGTGGCACTATCTAGTGGCACTGCTTCTGATGTCCACACAATGTTGCGAAGACATGTCGTACAAGGTAGCCCAGCAACATCCAGAGCCTTGAAGATCTCAGAGTGGATCTCATCCACCCCCAGAAACCAGCAGCCATGGATCTTTTTAATTACCTCAACAACTACAGGTCTGGTTATGGACAGACCAACTCCCATTTCCCCCTGGCTCAGCTCTTTCTATGGAATACATGCTGGTAGAATTGAAAAGGTTCCAGAAATATTCATTCCATTGTCTAACAACATCAGTGGTGTAGGTCAACAACACTCCACTTCTACACACATGATTGATAAAGTGCTGTTTTTCCTGCTTCAGTTGCCTGATGGTTTGCCAGAATCTTCTCGAAGCTGAACAGGAGTCTATGTCTAAGGCATCGCTGAACCCCTCTCACATCCATGCCTTTGCCACAGCAACATCCAGGGCTGCAGCCTCCTTGGCCCGCCAATACATCACAGTTATCTCCAGAGTCCTACTAGCTGACGAGGCCTGATAGGACTCCTTCTTTAGTTTAATAGACTCCTTAACCCAGGGTGTCCATCACTGAGTTTGAGGATGGCCACTGTGAGAGGCATGACAATCTTGTGGTCACAGCTCAAGGCATTCACCTTAACAGTTAAGACGCAGGACATGGCCCACTTGAACTTAATGTGCTCAAACTCTGCTGAGATGCTTGAATTCTGCTGGGATGCTGTTAAAATTATTTCTGTGGTGTAAGCTCAAGATCCTTCTGATGGGTTCTTCTGTCAGGTGTTCAGAGCAAACCCTCATCTGATCTAACTCACCACCAGATGGTCATCAGTTGACAGCTAATCTGAGTTCTTCACCCGAGTGTCCAAAACGTACAGCCACAGATCAGAGGACATGACTACAAAGTCTATCATTGAACTGAGGTCTAGGGTGTCTTGGTGCCATGTGCACTTATGGACACCCTTATGTTTGAATATGATGTTTGTGGTGGACAAACCATGACTAGCATAGTTGTCCAACAATAGTACACTGCTCAGGTTCCGATCAGAGAGGCTGTTCCTCCCAATCATGCCACTCCAAATCACACTATCACAATCCATTTGCACATTGAAGTCCCCCAGGAGACTAAAGGAGTCCCCTGTTGGAGCACCTTCCAGCACCTTTGGTAAAGACTCGAAGAAGACTATTCTTGGAGTCTACACTGAAGTGCTGTTCTGAACATAGGCACAAACAACAATCATAGCTCACCCCACCCCCCGAAGGCATAAGGAAGCTACCCTCTCATCCACCAGATAAAACTCCAATGTACAAACACCAAGCTGGGGTCTATAAAGAGACTCACACCAGCCCAGCATCTCTCACTATGGGCAACTCCAGATTAGGATAGGGTCCATCTGCTCGCAAGGAGATTGGTTCCAGAGCACGTCATGCATCAAGCTGAGCCCGACCATATTTAGTACCACTTAATCTCATGCACAAGCCCAGGCTCCTTCCCTTCCAGAGAGGTGATATTTCATATCCCAAGAGCCAGCTTTCATAAGTCACGGTCAGAGCACCAAGACCTCTGATGTTGGCTACTAACCATGGTACTATGAACCTGAGTCAGATATCTCCTCCTGAAAGTGGTGAGCCCACAGGAAGGCAAACTCAAGTAACCTATTCGAGCTAAGCTTGACCAGGTCCCATGAGTAGAGGCCTGGTCACCAGGTGCTTGGTGACGAGCCTCTCTTCCAGGCCTGGCTCCAAGATGAGACCCCAGTAACCAGTGTCTGGGTGAGGGACATTGAGCTCCTTGTTGTCATTTGTCCATATGAGTATGATTCGCTCTTTGTCTAGCCTGTCACCTAGGACCAATCTACCTTGGGATACCCTACCAGGAACAATTGCCCCAAACAGCATAGCTCATCGTCCTTGATTCGAGCACACAAACTCCTCCACCACGGTAAAGTGGCAATTCATGGAGGTGTCAGTCACATTATTTTTGTAAGTGACCCAGTTTGACATAATCAATCACATTATTCAAGTCAAACTGCCCCTATAAAAAAATTGTTGCTTATCTCCTTTAAAAAATTATGCTGATCAGTTTTCTAGCATATTACCAAACCCACAAGGCAAGAAACCGAGTCCTAAATATGTTATTTTATTGAGTATCACTATCTCAGAGTGTTTTGACATAATTTGTTTGATTGATCATGTTGCTGACTTGAATCACTCTTGTTGGTGAGTTGATTGTTTTTGTTGCTGAGTTGATTGTTCTTGTTGCTCTCCAGGCTGACAGTGTGTGGATGGACATGGACGATGGAGAAGACCTACCATCGGTGGATGAGCTTGAGGACTGGCTTGAGGATGTATTGTCGGGTGAAATCGATCCAGAAGAAGATGATGATGATGATGATGATGACGATGATGACGATGATGACGATGATGACGACGATGACGACGATGACGACGATGATGACGATGATGACGATGATGACGATGATGACGATGATGACGATGACGACGATGATGACGATGACGACGATGACGACGATGACGACGATGACGACGATGACGACGATGATGACGATGACGACGATGACGACGACGACGATGACGACGACGACGATGATGACGATGACGATGATGATGACGATGACGATGACGACGATGATGACGATGATGACGATGATGACGATGATGATGATGACGACGACGACGATTATTAAATTCTCAAGTTCAAATTTACTTTTTAAACTGACCAATACAGTTTTGGGAGTCAACATCAACTTCACTGAATCCTCCTCTTTTGTAACTGTTTCTTACGCTCGTCCGTTCATGTAGATCTCTCTCATCTGCTCATTGTCCACTCTTGGCATCTCACCAGAATCATCATATTCCATTATTTGTTGCTCCTTCTCCCTGACAAATTGTCCTCCATGTGACAAAATACTCTATGATGCCACAAAACCTTTATTCACACTTGTAACACTGTATGGTGCAATAAAAGAAGATATTCTTTCAAATCTTTGTCACCTACTGCTATTGATTTTTATATGATTAAAGTTTTTATCTTCCTAAAATCTGGAGGGGTTTCACTGTTTTATCCCTAATGTCAGAGCCCACATGTGGTCTTTTGCTGTTTGAATGTTTCACTCAGTTATTCTTTTGTTTTCCAGTACTGAATCCACTAAAATCAAAGGGTGCTATAGCAGTCTGTTGCATTGTGTCTCAAACATCACCAGCCTGATAATGTAAAGTCAGTGTGAAAGTGCTGTACATCACATGGATGAATGGGGATTTATAACTACAGCCAGATTCTATTTTTGTAACAAGAAAAATTTAATCACTGTAAAGTCTTAAATAAAGGCCAACTTGGACAGAAATTCAGCAACTGTATAATTCTTAAAAAGATGAGTCTGTGTATGTGTGGGTTATTTTTGATGATAGGCCAGTTAATAGTTAAATTTTTTTATAATAGGCAAGTGTTTTCACAAAGAAGTGTAGTTAGGTTAAATCAGTGGACCAAAACAAGTAGACAAAGTTGAAAGCCACTTTGTGACAACAAAAAATGTAATAAAATATGTTGGGTCTGTTTTTGATAAGCATTAACAGTAGTAATTTATTTTTGTATAGCATGTGGCTTCAGACAAATGGAAAACAGGTTAATGAAACAGCTCTGTGGCCAAACAACGCTGAAGAAGCTGGACATACAGAATGCTCTGAATAAATGATAAGAATTTTAGGCAGTAAGATTTGTGCACAATTGCAAATTAAATGGGACATAAAAACATGAAGGTGGTTTGGCAGCTTCTCAGGTTTCAGTATCACATTTCGACCATGCTGTAAACTTCATTAAGCAACAATATTGATGTTGCATGCGACTCCCACGTGATTAGTTCCTGTAACCAGTAATCATGATAGCTTTATTTTATTGACTAATTTACATCCAGTCATCAATTTCAAGTCTGCTGAAGCACATTAAACAAGCGGCTCACTGTTTGGGAGGGATTTGAAATGAGAATGTTTGTTATTAAGGAGATGAGATTTTTTCAGAATAGGGTTTCTGTGTGTTGTTCTCCTCCACTCCCTAATGTCTCCATCTTGTGGTTTGCTTTAGCTCATGCACTCCCTGGGTGTTCAGTTCCTGACACACCTGTCTGCACTTCCAATCACCACAGGTGTCATCTTGTCTCGTCAGTGTTTGTATAAAGTCAGTGTCTTTCTATCCCTCCATGGTGTTGTGGTCTGCTCTACGTGTCCTCTTCTTGAAAGTAAGTTTTGCTGCCCCGTCAGCCTTGTTGTTTTGTTTATTTAAAATAAACTTTAAATAATTATTTTACCCAGAATCTCCTGCTCTCTGCCTGCACTTGGGTTTGACATTACAACCAGTTCATGTCAGAAATGGGATGATGGAAAATGTTTTCTAGTTTTTCATTTTGCTTAAAAGCATAGTTTCTTCAAATGATTGAGTAGTTGATTTATTTTAACCTTTCTCCCACGTTTCTGCCTTTTTGTTTTCTTCTTCGTTTTTCATCCCTGTATCCATTACATCTGAAACAAACCTTACTACATACTGTCACATGTGAGCACACATGTTAACATCATGTGAGTTTTATCATGTTCAGGCTCCGTAATCAAATTCATTGTACTCTGTCCATATATCATCCATTCATCCACCCATCCATCCATCCAACTGCGCATCCATCCATCAATCTACCCAACCACACATCCATCCGTCCATCTATTCGTCCGTCCGTCCACCCACCCATGCATCCATCCATTCGTCAATCCATCCATCCACCGACCCAACTGAGCATCCATTCATCCATCCACCCAATCACATATCCATCCGTCCATCCATCCACCCGTCTATCCATCCGTCCGCCCGTCTATCCATCCGTCCGTCTATCCATCCATCCGTTCGTCCGTCTATCCATCCATCCATCCATCCATCTGTCCATCCACCCAACCACACATCCATCCGTCCATCCACCCAACCACACATCCATCCATCCATCCATCCATCCACTCACCTGTGCATCCATCCATCCAACCAACTACTCATCCCTCCATCTGGAGTCAAGTCTCTGGGGCAGCAGCTTGAGCAGGGAGGTCCAGGCATCTCTTTCCACAGTCACCTCTTTCAGCTCTTCTGGGAGGACTCCAAGGCATTTCCAGGCCAACAGAGAGACGTAGTCTCTTCATTGTGTCCTGGGTCGTCTTCGGGGTTTCCTCCCAGTAGAACATGCCGGTAAAAATCTTCCCTGAGAGGTGTCCGGAAAGCATCCTTAGCAGATGCCCACCACTTCAATTGGCTCCTTTCGATGTGGAGGAGCAGCGGTTCTACTCTGAGTCTCTCCTGGATAACTGAAGTATGTTAAATTTGTGAGTCCTGCTTTGGTCTAGGTGAGAGTCCTGCTCTGGAAGATTGTTAGCAACATGGTGGCCATTGGTGTCAGAAGCATTTTTGCAATGTGGGGGACACACTAGTAGGGGGGTTTGGGGGTCCTCCCAGAAAATTTTGAATAAAATAGATGTCATTTCTTGCATTCTGGTGTATTTTAACAGGTAATTAAACATCTAGCTTTACCTATACAAGTGACATTGATTCAATAAGTACTTTAGAGTTAATGGCACAACAAGACCTGCCTGACCAACAGCTCTCCTTGTGTGAATAGAGCACGTTTCGCTTCTATCACGCATCCTAGTCAGTCTAAGAAACACAGTGTAGTCTAAGTTAAGTTTTGGGAAGGGAAAAAAAAACTACTAGCCAATATGAAACAATAACAATAATAATCACTCCTTACCATTGGTCTAGCATAAAGCAATTTGATCATCCATCATGTTTGTTAGTAGCTTAAAATACCCAATTAAACCTCCAGTAGTGGGCTAGGTCTACTATAACCTTAACCAGTTGTAGGGTCAAGATACAAACATGTAGCATTAACACAGTATGAACAACATTCAGGAATTGTTTCTATAAGAACATTATAAAATATTGTACGTGAAAAGTAAGATTGCTCCACCCACGAGGAAATGTAACCCAGGGTGAGCTAACCTCAGACAAACAAACAAACAAACAAAGATAGCTGTAATGTGGAGGTAGCGAAGCTCACAGTGTTACTTAATGCATTTAGAGAGGCATCTATTTCTTATTGACCAACATAAAGGCAAAGAAGACATGGGGGGGGAAAAAAGCTACTAATAACTTAAAATAGTAACTACAGTGGATGTTTTCAGGCTGCAGAGTGGCACACAGGGCAAGAACTCTCAGTAAAATTCAGTATGCAAGAGTAAATTTTACATTACACAACCTATTAAACTACTTCTTCTTTCGGCTTTTCCTCCTTCAAGGGTCATCACAGCGAGTCATCCTCCTCCATCTCACTCTATCCTCTGTCCTTACTCCAACTACCTCCATGTCCTCTCTGACTGCATCCATATACAGTAGTTCCTCCCTACTTCGCGGTTCGTTTTTCGCGGTTGTTCAAAATAAGATCAGACATGACACAATTGGCTGATGAGTGAGCCATGGATTGTTTACTTAAAATGAATTATTTTAAATGATTTTGCACCGTGTGTGTGTAGCCCACAAGTGAAAAGGAAGCGCCCTCCTGCAACTGATCAGTTGATCTCCTCTGCCACGCACACGCATTTCTCACGCATCGACTTTGTGAAGGGTTAACACTTTGCTGTCCAGATGCACCGATTGACTTTTGTCTTCCAACTTAAAATTCACAGTGTCACATCATAAAAATCCTCCTAATCACAAAATATAAAAGTGTTAGTTAGTTTTATTGGGGACTGCCATGCAAATGCATGGCAGGCACCTATTAGTCTACACCTCGGAAGAGTGTGTACATTTCTATCTCTGTTAATGCGGCCTGAACCACAGCGTCTACCACCACAAAAGTTATATCAGAACGACTGGCTCGCCCCGTGATGTGTGCTATTACTTTTATTGGCATTTTGAGTTACCATGACAACGTAATTTGCAAACAAAGACGCAATATTTCACCAACTCCAGGAACTAGTTGGTGACTGCCCACTTATTATTCTACACCTAAAAAGTTAATCTTTTTCAACTTTAATGCGGCCCGAACCACAACGTGGACCCCCACAAAAGTTGTATAAAAACGACAAGCCCGGCTCCGGGAAGTGTGCAATTACTTTTATCGGTATTCACAGTCACCATGGTGACATATTTTGCTAACAAAAAATGCCAAATTTCCCATAGGAAATGAATAGGAGAAAACTCGTCACAGAAACTGTGTAACATATGTAGCCATTTTGGTTCAACATGCAAGGAAGGCACCTATTATTACCTATTATCACCTATCATGATTATTTATTAGTAATAATAATAACAAATATTAATTATTAATGTTAATAATTATGTATTTTAATATAAATAAGTACTTATATTAATAAGTAATATTTAATATTAATACTAATTATTGGTGTGAATATTAATATTGATGATTAATTATTGTTTTAACAATAAATAATTAACACTATTAATTATTATTGGTGATATTTATTAATAATCACTAATATTAATATTTATTATTATTAATAATTTCATAAAAAATTGGCAGTCCCCATCAAAGTTTCTCCAGGAACTTTCTAGGTTGTGCTTATGCACCAAACTGAAGTTCAGAATACCCACCCTTTTTGGAGTCCTTGGAGTTGGTACTGGAGAGTGCACCTCCTGGGGACTCCCTTGTTCTGCTGGGGGACTTCAACGCTCACATGGGCAATGACAGTGAGACCTGGAGCGGTGTTGTTGGGAGGAACGGCCTCCCTGATCTGAACCCAAGTGGTGTTCTATTGTTGGACTTCTGTGCTCATCATGGATTGTCAATAATGACTACCATGTTCAAGCATAAAGGTGTCGATATGTGCTCTTGGCACCAGGACACCCTAGGCCGTAGTTTGATTATCGACTTTGTTGTTGTCTCATATGATCTGCCGCTGCGTGTCTTGGACACTTGGGTGGGAGGGGGCGGAACTGTCCACTGACCACTACCTGGTGGTGAGTTGGCTTTGATAGTGGGGGAGGATGCTGGTCAGACTTGGCAGGCCCAAATGTATTGTGAGGGTCTGCTTGGAACATCTGGCAGGGTCTCCCATGAGACGGAGCTTTAAGTCTCACCTACGGGAGAACTTTGAACACATTCCAGGGCGGTTGGGGACATTGAGTCTGAGTGGGCCATGTCCCGCGCCTCTATTGTCGAGGCAGCTTACCGGAGCCGTGTCTGCAAGGTTGTCGGTGCCTGTCGTGGCGGCAACCCTCAAACCCGGTGGTGGACACCGGTGGTGAGGGACACTGTCAGGTTGAAGAAGGAGTCCTATCGGGCCTTTTTGACTTGTGGGACTCCAGAAGCAGCTGATAGGGACCGGCAGTCCAAGCGGCTTGTGGCTCGGGTGGTCACTGAGGCAAAAACTCTGGCATGGGAGGAGTTCAGAGAGGCCATGGAGAATGTCATCCATATGGCTTTGAGGCGATTCTGGTCCGGCATCTTGAGGGGGGAAGCAGTACACCACCAACACTGTTTATAGTAGCGTGGTATGCTGCTGACCTCAATTCGGGATGTCGTGGGTTGGTGGGCAGAATACTTCGAAGACCTCCTCAATCCCACTGGCACGTCTTCCACTGAGGAAGTGGAGCCTGGGTACTTTGGGTCGGGCTCTTGAATCTCTGGTGCTTAGGTCACTAAAGTGGTTAAAAAGCACCTCGGTGGCAGGGCCCCAGGGGTGGATGAGATTTGCACCGAGTTCCTTAAGAATCTGGATGTTGTAGGGTTGTGTTGGCTTACACGACTCTGCGATATTGCATGGACATTGGGGGCAGTTCCTCTGGATAGACAGACCAGGGTGGTGGTCCCTATTCAAAAAGGGGGACCACAGAGTGTGTTCCAACTACAGAGGGATCACGCTCTTAAGTCTCCCTGGTAAGGTCTATTCGGGGGTTCTGGAGAGGAGAGTCCGTCGGATAGTCGAACCTCGGATTCAGGAGGAGCAGTGCAGTTTTCATCTTGGTCGTGGAACACTGGACCAGCTCTACACCCTCAGCAGGGTCCTGGAGGGTGCGTGGGAGTTTGCCCAACCTGTCTACATGTGTTTTGTGGACTTGGAGAAGGTGTTCAACCATGTCCCTCAGAGAACCCTGTGTGGGGTACTCTGGGAGTATGGGGTACCAGGCCCTTGGATATGGACTGTTTGGTCCCTGTATGACCGGTGTCAGAGCTTGGTCCGCATTGCTGGCAGTAAGTCAGGCTCATTCCCGGTGAGAGTTGGACTCTGTCAAGGTTGCTCTTTGTCACCAATTCTGTTCGTAACTTTTATGGACAGAATTTCCTTGTGCAGCCAAGGTGTTGAGGGGATCCATTTTGGTGGCCTTAGATCATGTTTCTGCTTTTTGCAGATGATTTGGTCCTGTTGGCTTCATCAGGTCGTGATCTACAGCTTTCGCTGGAGCGGTTCGCAGCAGAGAGTGACGCGGCCTAAGATCAGTTCCTCCAAATCCGAGGCTATGGTCTTGAGCCGGAAAAAGGTAAAGTGCCCTCTTTGGGTCAGGGAGGAGGTCCTGCCCCAAGTGGAGGAGTTCAAGTATCTTGGGGTCTTGTTCACGAATGAGGGAAAAATGGAGCGAGAGATCGATAGGCGGATAGGTGCAGCATCTGCAGTGAAGCGGGTGCTGTACTGGTCTGTCGTGGTGAAGAGAGAGCTGAGTCAAAAGGTGAAGCTCTCAATTTACCGGTTGATCTACGTTCCTACCCTCATCTATGGTCATGAGCTTTGGGTTGTGACCAAAAGAACGAGGTCTTGGATACAAGCGGCCAAAATGAGTTTTCTTCGCAGGGTGTCTGGGCTCTCCCTTAGAGACAGGGTGAGAAGCTCGGTCATCCGGGAGGGACTCAGAGTAGAGCCGCTGCTTCGCCACATTGAGAGGAGTTGAGGTGGCTCGTGCATCTGGTTAGGATGACTCCTGCACGGCTCCCTGGTGAGGTGTTCCGGACACATCACACCAGGAGGAGACCCAGAGGAAGACCCAGAACATGTTGGAGGGACTAGGTTTCTCGGCTGGCCTGGGAATGCCTCGGGATTCTCTTGGAAGAGCTGGCCCAAGCGGCTGGGGAGACGGAAGTCTGGGCCTCCCTACTTAAGCTGTTACCCCCACGACCCGACCCCGGATAAGCAGAAGAAAATGGATGGGTGGGTATATTAATATACAAATAACTGTATATATATATATATATATATATATATATATATATATATATATATAT
>NC_056506.1:20308374-20336334 GCF_014905685.2 Nematolebias whitei | reverse complement strand
ATATATATATATATATATATATATATATATATATATATATATATATAATTTTTTTTTTCTTTTAATCATTTTAATAATCTGTTTTTTTTTTTGTTTTTTTTTTGTTTTTTAAACTAAGCAGAAAAATTTAATAAATTCTCAACCTGTACTGAAATCTGTTTCAGGGTTTTTCCACCAGCATTACCACCACCAACTGGCAAGGCGCATGACATCAGTTTGAAACCGTGCACCAGAACTGGTACTGAAAGTACAAACCGGATTCCAAAAAAGTTGGGACACTAAACAAATTGTGAATAAAAACTGAATGCAATGATGTGGAGGTGCCAACATCTAATATTTTATTCAAAATAGAACACAGATCACAGATCAAAAGTTTAAACTGAGAGAATGTATCATTTTAAGGGGAAAATCTGATGTTTCCAAATTTCATGGCGTCAACAAATCCCCAAAAGGTTGGGACAAGTCCATTTTTACCACTGTGTGGCATCCCCCCTTCTTCTTACAACACTCAACAGACGTCTGGGGACAGAGCAGACCAGTTTCTCAAGTTTAGAAATAGGAATGCTCTCCCATTCATGTCTAATACAGGCCTCTAACTGTTCAATCGTCTTGGGCCTTCTTTGTCACACCTTCCTCTTTATGATGCGCCAAATGTTCTCTATAGGTGAAAGATCTAGACTGCAGGCTGGCCATTTCAGTACCCGGATCCTTCTCCTACGTAGTCATGATCTTGATTGCTGCAGAATGTGGTCTGGCATTATTGTGTTGAAAAATGAAGGGTCTTCCCTGAAAGAGAGGACGTCTAGATGGGAGCATATACTGTTCTAGAACCTGAACATAGTTCTCTGCATTAATGGTGCCTTTCCAGACCTGCAAGCTGCCCATGCCACAAGCGCTCATGCAACCCCATACCATCAGTGATGCAGGCTTCTGAACGGAGCGTTGATAACAACTTGGGCTATCCTTGTCCTCTCTGGTCCGGATGACATGGCGTCCCAGTGTTCCATAAAGAACTTCAAATCGTGACTCATCTGACCACAGAACAGTCTTCCATTTTGCCACACTCTATTTTAAATGACCCCTGGCCCAGTGCAAACGTCTGAGCTTGTGGAGCTTGCTTAGAAATGGCTTCCTCTTTGCACTGTAGAGTTTCAGCTGGCAACGGCGGATGGCACGGTGGATTGTGCTCACCGACAATGCTTTCTGGAAGGATTCCTGAGCCCATTCTGTTATTTCCTTGACAGTGGCATTCCTATTTGAGGTGCAGTGACGTTTAAGGGCCCTGAGATCACGAGCATCCAGTAGAGTTTTACGGCCTTGACCCTTACGCACAGCGATTGTTCCAGAATCTCTGAATCTTTTCATGATGTTATGCACGGTTGATGATGATAATTTAAAAGTCTTTGCTATTTTACGCTGGGTAACACCATTCTGGTATTGCTGCACTATTTTTCTGCACAACAATGGTGAAATTGGTGATCCTCTTACCATCTTGGCTTCTGAGAGACACTGACACTCTGAGAAGCTCTTTTTATACCTAATCATGTTGTCAATTGACCTAATTAATGTTAATTGGTCTTCCAGCTGTTCGTTATATGCTCAATTTCCCTTTTCCAGCCACTTATTGCTACTTGTCCCAACTTTTTGGGATTTGTTGACACTGTGAAATTTTGAATCAACATATTTTTTCTTTAAAATGTTACATTTACTCAGATTAAACTTTTGATCTGTCATCTATGTTATATTACGAATAAAATATTGACATTTGCCATCTCCATATCATTGCATTCAGTTTTTATTCACAATTTGTTTAGTGTCCCAACTTTTTTGGAATCCAGTTTGTTTAATTTAATTTGGGTATTTGGGTATCTTGGTCGACTCACATCTTTCTTTTAAGCTCCATGTGGAAAACTTGGTAAAGAAACTGAAAATTAAACTGGGTTTCTTTTTCAGAAACAGATCCTGTCTAACCCTGAATGCTAGAAAACGCCTTGTATCTGTGACTTTCCTTCCCTCAATTGATTTTGGTGATATTATTTACATGAACGCTCCTACAAGAACCCTGCAGATGTTGGATGCTGTCTATCATGGTGCACTAAGATTCATAACTGGCTGTGATTATCGTACCCACCACTGCACCCTGTATTCACTGGTTAACTGGACATCATTAACTTCACGCAGACTCTCTCACTGGTACATTTTCATCTTTAAATCACTTCTTGGTCTGCTGCCTTCATACATCTCCTCCTACATGTCTCTGCGTGAGTGCAGCTACGGAGTGCGCTCTCAGGACATTATTACCTGCAGTGTTCCCTCAGTGAGGACTGAACTAGGCAAAAGGGCCTTCTCCTACTCCGCTCCTGTTTCCTGGAATATCTTACAAAAAGATTTGAAGCTCTCGACCTTGACCTCTCTAAGTGGCTTTAAGAATCTGTTGGACTCCTGGCAGGGTCCAATGCTGACATGTTCCTGTTTTTAGTTTTATACATTTGTCTTGGAATCTAGCTGTTTTTTTGGTTTTGTTACCTTTTTCCTTTTAGCCATCCTATTTGTTAAAAAAAAAAAAAAAAAAAAAAAAACTGTAGTGAGTTTTTATAACTGCTTATTGTTGTTGCTGTTGTCCATTGTTGTCATCTTTCTTTGTTGAAATCAGGTCTCTCTTGTAAATGAGTCCTCGAGGCTCAATGGGATTTACCTGTATAAATAAAGGTTGATTGATTAATGGAAACGCAACTTGTACCGTACCGAGCCAAGTCAAACCGTGCTGTACCAGTAAAGGTACTAATGGGGCATTTGATAAAACCAGGTCTCGCTTGTAAATGAGTCTCCGATGTTCAATGGGACACAAATACAGATACAGATATTCTTTATTGTCATTCTCACCACATGTGGTACATGTGGTGGAGTGAAATTATGTACACAAGGTACCAGTTACATCCAACAATAAAATTTAAAAGAAAAGCAGTAATAAGGTCTAAGATATGAACTAAGACTATGAACTAAGAAAAACAAACTAAATATACACTAAGCACTAATAGCATAAAAACAATACGCAGAATAACAGCATGAACACGAGTCTGTGTTGTGGCAGATGAGCATGCATGACCACAGCAACAAGCAACATGAAACAGATCAGCAGCACATGATGTGATTCTTCAGTGATTATTATTGTTAGAGATTCATGAGTCTAACAGCCTCAGGGATGTTTGTTTGTGATGCATGTTTATGATGTTTGGGATTAACCTGTGTAAATTAAGGTTGACTGAAAAAAGAGTGGTTTGACACAAGGAATGCGACAGCTGAAACCCATGTCTTGCATATGTCTGTGCGTAGTGGTTCTTGAAGCACTGACTTCAGCTGCAGTCCACTCTTTGTGAATCTCACCCACCTTTTGGAATGGGTTTTGTTTCACCATCCTCTCCAGGGTGCAGTTATTTCTATTGCTTGTACACTTTTTTCTACCACATTTTTTTCTTCGCTTCGCTTCTCTATTAATGTGCTTGGACACAGAGCTCTGTGAACAGCCAGATTCTTTAGCAATGGCCTTTTGTGTCTAGCCCTCCTTGTGCAAGGTGTCAATGGTTGAGTTTTGGACAACTGTCAAGTCTGCTGTCTTCCTCATGATTGTGCAGCCAACAGAACTAGACTGAGACCATTTAAAGGCCTTTGCAAGTGTTTTGAGTTAATTAGCTGATCAGTGTGTGGCATCAGGTGTCTTCAACATTGAACCTTTTCACAATATTCTATTTTATGAGATACTGAATTCGGGGTTTTCATTAGTTGCCAGTTATCATCAACATTAATTAAAAGAAAAACATTTGAAATATATTAGTCTCTGTGTAATGAATGAATATAATGTACAAGTTTTACTTTTTGAATGGAATTACTGAAATAAATCAACTCTTTCTTGATATTCTAATTTTATGACCAGCACCTGTATGTATAATATCATCCTAGGAAATCTGGATAAGTTCTGATCATTATGGACACTGGTGATCTCTCTTATGATGTAACTTTGGTGAGATATAGCAACAACTTTTCTGGGCTCAGAGACATTTGGGATGGACCATCACACAGTGGAAATGTATTGTAGTCAGTGGGATTCATGTTCCAGATCTTTTGGAGCACCAGAAGTTGATGGTTAGGTCAAAAACAAACAAACAAAAAAGTCCACACAGGCTGCTCTCAGGAACAAGTCTCAAAGCCAGACTCTACGACCAGCATCCTTGAGTAAATGTATTTGTCTTTTTGTGACAGCACATTTCACAAAAATCCACTTAGATTTTAAAGAAAACATTCTGCCTATAAGAAAACATATTGATATAAGGATTTTCATAATATTTCAACAAAACAGAAAAGGTCATTCTGCACACATCGTGGCTGAGGAAGAGCAGTAGAAGTGTGTGCCACAAGATGTTTGCAGAACAAACAGATTACACCTGCTGGCTTCAGTTCCTGCCATTTTTAATTTCTAAAGATTTTCAAGTGCTGTGAGAAGGACTGGCAAAAAGTCAAACAAACTTCAAGATTTAGATTTGAAAGATGTGAAGCATGGTTGAAATGCAAGAATGGTTTTATATTAACAAATTAAAAAAGTTGATGAGACAATAGTTTAATTTTGATTCCGTCTATAATGAAATGGACATCAACGTCAATCAAATGATGGCCGTTTCTATTTTTATTTCTTCATGTTTGCGACTTTAATGACTGAGCTAAGATCACTATTTGCATTTTATTAAAAATGTAGCAAATCTGTAATGTCATTTTTCACAATTTACAGTTGACACCACCAAGCCATTGGTTCAGGTATGTTGATGACACCTGGGTTAAAATTAAATCTCAGGAAGTCCAACATTTCACTGATCACATCAACTCTGTAGATAAATACATCAAGTTCACACAAGATGTAAAAAATGGCAGTTTGGCTTTTTTGGACTGTGAGGTCTGTTTCTAAGGTGTACCGCAAACCCACCCACACAGACCAGTATTTGCAGTTTGACTCCCATCACCTCCTGGAGCACGTTAGGAGTCATCTGGACTCTGTACCACAGAGCAGACAACATCCCCACTAACTCAGGAGCCAGGCAGAAGGAGAAATCCCACACAAGACAGGCTCTAGAGCAGGGGTGTCAAACTCACTTACAAAAGGGGTCTGAAATTAAAACCTTTTTCAAACTAAGGGCCGATTTCAGAATCTACATTAACACGAGTTAGATACTCAACATCTTTTATTGGTTGCAGGTTCCTCAACAAGAGTTTGATTGGTCTCATTTGATGTTCCCTGCTGCACTTTTGACATTATAATAAAAAATTACTGAAAAAGAAAGTGATAAAATGTATTTTACATTTAAAATAACATCTTGGGGGCAAGATAAGATGTCAACGAGGGCCACATTTTGCCCCCGGGCCTTGAGTTTGACACAAGTGCTGTAGAGCAATGTGGATATCCTAACTGGGCCTTCCTGAAAGCAGAGAAGAAACCCAAACAGGACTCCAGTCAGCCATCAGGTGAAAAGGAGGAACCCAGACCCAGACCAGTGGTCATTCCGTATGTTGAGGGAGTATCAGAGAAACTGAGACGTTTATTTTCTAAACATAACGTCCCAGTGGCTTTTAAACCCCAAAATACATTACGGCAAAGACTGGTTCATCCCAAAGATCCAGTCCCCCGGCACAAACAGAGTAATGTTGTGTATGCTGTTCAGTGTCAGGAGGGTGATCAGTCTTACATCAGGGAAACTAAACAGCCACTGGCCAAAAGGATGGCCCAGCACAGAAGATCAACATCATCAGGCCAGGACTCTGCGGTCTACACTCATCTCCAGGCCAGCGGTCACTCTTTCAGGGATGAAGATGTTCACATCCTGGACAGAGAGGAACGATGGTTTGAGAGAGGAGTAAAGGAGGCCATCTTTGTGAAAAGAAATTGTCCATCGTTAAACAGGGGTGGAGGCCTACGTGTTCAATTGTCCCCCTCTTACAATGCTGTGATTGCTAGTATCACTCAGCCCTCTGTGAGTAGTGAACAGCCATCAGGGTGCTAATGATCCATTGTTATATGGTCCTCCTCTGTCATGTGAGCATGTGGTTTTGGCTGACATCAGCAAACTGGTTGATCCACTATGAGAAGGTGCTATTTATATAGGACACCCAGGACATCCTTGTAAAAGACATTAATAACCTTAATGGATTTATTTCCTGGTAAAATAAAGGTTTAAATAATAATAAAACTGAGTTTGTTGCAGCTCCTCAGACTGACAAAGTCTTTTGGATATAAGAAGAAACAAAAAGAAGAATCCGTCCAGAGGACATAACTTAACCTTGTTCGATTTATCTGCCTGTTTTAATGAGAATGCTTCAAGACACAATTTTTATAGTTTTTTTCACCGACTAGTGAACCTCTGCCCATCATTCTTTCTGAGAGGTTTGGCCTTTCTAAACGTCTCTGTTGACAAACATGATTTATGGAAAAGGCTCTCTGTTTCCTATTTGTATCACTTTTACAGCCTTTGGTTGACCCTGCATCAACTTTTTAAAAGTGTGATGCTGCAATCAAATTTAAAACAAACAAGAATAAATGTATACTTTATTGGTTTCAACATTTGATATGTTTGAGATTTGCAAGTCAATGGGAGTTGGGATTATGCAAACAGAACATTTGAGCAGCATGTTTTTCCTGTAAATTGTGTATTTTTTTAAACCTCAGCATGGACTGAATGACATCAGAGACTCTTTGGACTGCAATATTGTTTTGAATCATTGCTTTGTTCTAACAATTCTTCAAACGTTGCTCATGAAGTGTAGTTTTTATTATTATTATTATTATTATTATTATTATGAGTACTGAGGCGGAAGGTCCCAGTTCCGCCTGTTAGCTGAACTGTCCGCACTGCGCATGCGCCAGAACACACCACGCCCCTCCCTTCCGAAGGCCATGTGGCTGTAGTTGGTAAATAAAAGCTAACCGTCCACTTCCACTTGAATTTAGGCGTGAGCCGTGACTTCGACAGAGGTCTCGCAGGGAAAATGTCGGCGGGTGTGGTGAACCTGCAGGCGCAGGTGGAGTCGGTGCTGGGAGCGCTGGTGAAGGCGGCCTCGGTGGAGCTGGTCGAGCTGTTCGAGAGAAGATACCGAGCCTCGGCTGCGTATGTGGGCCACCCCGGGGGAGGGGCAGCGGAGCACGGCAGAGCCTTTGAGAGTCTGCTCGGTGTGTCTGTGGGGGACAGAAAACGCAGCATCGGCGTCCAGGTGGAGGAGGACATCTGTCTCCCGCTGGACCTCGGTTTGTGTCCACATTTTGTCTTCCTGGTCGTCTCCTGTGAAGCTGTTTGGTTGCGCATGCTCAGAATGCTTCGTGCATGTTTACTTTTAATGCACTCGCCCTTCCTTTGAAAATCTTAAGCATTGTTGCACCAAACTTCAGGAATGCACGAGCTTGTCCTCCCTAACCCCTCCCCCTCTCCCCAGCAGACTCCACTTTTCTCCAGTGTCTGGGTGATTCCAGTGAGGTGGTGGAGGGGTGTCTCATCACTTGCCCAGAGTCCTTCCTGGCTGAAGATCCCCTTCATGCTGACCCTGAGTGGGGGCCTCAGGTCTGTGACATATCCCCTGGGCGTAACTCACCAGTGGAGCTGGAAGTACCAGCCTTCTTATCTGGTTTCCTCTGCTGGAATGTGGTAAACCCAAACAAGTTGTGTGTAACTGAGCTCTGTTTCATGTGTTGGCAGATCGTAGCAGACTCTGTGGATCCAGGGGCGTCCAGCGTCCTTGAGCTGCAGTTTCCAGCTGCTCAGGCTGAAGTGAATGGTAAGAGCTCACTGGGCACGCCAACGGTTAAACAACACTGTTGGTCTGGGCATGCGTTTAACTTCAGATAAGATAGAACTTTATTGATCCCGCAGGAAATTATTGTGCCAGTTTCGGTACAAAGGAACAACCACAAGGGAAAATATATAAAAAATAACAGAGAATATAAAAATACCAGCAATTAAGATCTAAACAGGTGCAGACATGTGTGAGACGTTTTAATGTGAAAACATTAAAACAAAGTGTTTATTGTGGTATAGGATTAATTTTATTGTTCTAGATGTGGAAAGGGCGAGGAGTTGAAAGTTTATTTATTTATTGTAAAGAGTGCCGTTTATTTAAAATATCATCCAAATGGGTCGCTTTTATTTATTTTTATACAAACGTATTGTTTACTTGGCATATTTTCAAAATAAACGTTTTGTAAGTCTTTATTTTGTCCTTTTTTTTTTTTTTTTGTATCGAAAGTGAACCGAATCGAGCCCTCCTTGAAATTGAACCGAACCGAAATGTGATTTTAGCGTACCGTTACACCCCTAACCACTACAATAATTAAGGACCTACCCTTCTCTGGAGGAATGCCTAATCTCTATGCATATGTTACACTTTTAGAAATTATAGCCCAGCTCATCTCCAGTGCAACATATTTATTTTGTTTTGAAACTGACAAACACAAAACTACAGGTTAACAAAGCGTGCATGGTGCATGTATCTGTACACTTCCTCATTATGTACCGACTAAACTTCTGCCTTACAACCAGAACACAATACACTTGGGCTGTAAAACACATTATCAGTACTGTTAGGGCTGAGCGATATGCACCAAAATTAATATCTCAATTTTTTTATTTTTTTTTTACAAAAATCGCAATATACAATATTTTTTCTTTCCATAAAGTTATAACAAAATTATATTTGAGTCCAAAGTTTTGTCCCAATTGTCACACAGGCACATTTATTAACCACGGCTGTAACTGTACAAAATAAATGCCTAAAAAATAAATTATTTACATATATTAAATAGTTTATTTTTTGGACATGTATTTACATATATTAAATGATAATCTTCTTCAGCTGTGGGCAGCTGTGGTTGAGAGGCTAGAGCAGTCGTCCTTCAGTGGGAGAGTTGGGGGTTCGATTCCACCAGTAGTCACATGCTGAAGTGTTCCCGGGCAAGATACTGAACCCCTCATTGCCTCTGATGTGGGTCCCATCGGTGTATGAGTGTGATTTAAAGCTCTGATTATTCTTTGTAGAGATCTAAGAGTGTATGAGTGGGTAAATGAGGGAGCAGATTGTGTTGTAAAGAGCTTTGAGTGTCTTGATAAGATAGAAAGGTGCTTTATAGTCCATTCAGCTGCGCCGCCTTCACGTTAGTAAGCATGTGTGAACTGCAGTAGTGAGCCCCCTCTTGGAACCTTGAAACTGCAGGCTGCAGCTCCGACAGACCTGTCTCCTTCCTTGAAATAAACCACGGTTCAGAGCTCATTTAGCCGTGCTGTGCCTTTTTAGAGGAACACAGAGAGGAAACACGACATTAATAAACTAGAAAGTTCCTGTGATATTCGGTAACAATAGGTGCCTTCCTTGCATGTTGAACCAAAAAGGCTCCATATGTTACTCAGTTTCTGTGAAGAGTTTTTTTCCTATTAATTTCCTATGGGAAATTTGGCATTTTTGTTAGCAAAATATGTTGCCATGGTAACTGTGAATGCCAATAAAAGTAATTGCACACTTCCCGGAGCCGGGCCGGTCGTTTTGATATAACTTTTGTGGGGGTCCACGTTGTGGTTCGGGCCGCATTAAAGTTGAAAACTCTACACTTTTTAGGTGTAGAATAATAAGTGGGCTGTCACCAACTAGTTCCTGGAGTTGGTGAAATATTGCGTCTTTTTCACAAATTACGTTGCCATGGTAACTCAAAATGCCAATAAAAGTAATAGCACACATCACGGGACCGAGCCAGTCGTTCTGATATAACTTTTGTGGGTTGGACACTGTGGTTCAGGCCGCATTAATGGAGATGGAAATGTAGACACTCTTCCGAGGTGTAGAATAATGGCAGTCCCCAATCAGCATTTTTTCATGTCGCTAAAGATACGGTCCCGTCACCGTATCTTTAGCGACATGATAAACTGCTGATTTATTAATGTCGCGCTTCCTCTCTGTGTTCTTCTAAAAGGCACAGCACGGTCTCAATCTACCCAGTGGAGTTACCACCTGAGTTATATCCAAACCCGGATGAGCCCCCATTTAATATGTTACGTCCACCATGAACATAACACATTAAAAGGAGGACACGAGACACAAGTAGGGGTTCAAACATTCAATTTATTAAAAACCTGTTGCAGCTTCCTGAAAAGAAGGGGAAAAACCAGGAACCCCAGTTCCCATGTCCACCCCAAGAAACACAAAAATCCAAAGTAACAACTTAAAGATGGACCTGGTGGGCCGGCCAAACAGAACAAAAAGGTACCACATCGGGCCAACCCTATAAAGGGCCGTCGAAGCCACTGGACACCAGACTTAAAAAAAACCCTACAAAAACCCACTACAAAAAAGAAGTGAAAATGGGGCTTCCAGTCCCAGCAGGCCAAAACACTACAAAAAGTTGACCAAAAATTACCTGAGGTGACTGGGGCCACCGACAGCAGGCTCTTTCTTCGTGAAAGAAGAAAGAGGGGGCAGGTGTCGCTCTCGCTTTGAGTTTATACTCTTTGAGTTTATACTCTTTGTTGCATGCACGCTGTGGGTGAAATGCGTCCAGAGCTGAGGACTTTTTAGCAAAGAATAGAGTCCTAACATTTATTAAACATTACTTCTGTATTGAAAAACGCAAAAATTGTGCTTTGACAAACTCAAAATAAATGTTGACGTAAAAGAGGAAGAGGGGCAGGTAACGCTCTTGCTTTGAGTTTATTCTCCGTTGCATGCGTGCTGTGGGTGACAAGTGACACGGTTCAACAAACATGGCTCCCCAAATGACAAGACGGACATATTTGTTCATAACTTTATTATTAGCGAGTCTGAGAGCTGACAGATTTTAGCAAACAGTTGCCGAACGCACCCTGACAAAATGAGAATGGTGGAAAAAAAACAAATCCCTTCTGCAAAATGTTCCCCGGGTCACATGCACCCCTCCTGGCATTGCTCCGCCCCACCATTTGAGAAGGACTGACTTAAGGTAACTTGTTCCTGTTTTCTGCAGATAACTTCCTCTTTTTCCTCCTACTGGCCTGGCCATGTGTTCAGACTTCCACTTCCTGTGGTGACTTGATAC
Organism: Nematolebias whitei; assembly: GCF_014905685.2. NCBI lineage: Eukaryota > Metazoa > Chordata > Actinopteri > Cyprinodontiformes > Rivulidae > Nematolebias > Nematolebias whitei. Next base: position 20,325,248 of record NC_056506.1, on the reverse strand, counting down.
ACGAACATTAAGCTGTGAACTTGACCTTTTGACCATTGATTCTTTTCACTTTTTAGTTAGTAACATTAAGTCATTTACTTAATCATTTAAAGTCGACTCACTTTCAATATAAGCTTTCCCTTTAATCTCTTAATTTAAGCTCTATAATTTCTTCAGCATTGATTGATTGAGTCTTAATTCATAGGATTTCACACTCTTAAAACATAGAACATTAGAAAGACTTCACACACTGTTACATACTATTATATTATATAGATTTGTTTCAGTAAATAAATCTTTCTTGCTTTTTCAGAACACATACTCGGTTATCTGTAGTTTGTACTGCTCTTAACCTTCTTTTAGGTCATGAGAACTGACTTCATACCTCACCTGAAATGCACATCACTTGACAATGGCTAAATGAGTTCTGAACCATGGTTTGCTTCAGGGAAGAAGACAGGTCTGTCAGAGCTGTAGCTTCACACACGCTACTGCAGCTAAACGTCTCTCCTGCTGCCCGCCCACTTCCTGGAGAAGCAGGAAGAGGAGTGGAAGCACGGCTGAGGGCTGTGTGTTTGTGTTCGAGGAGGTAGAAGGAGAGGGGCAAGTAGGAGAAAGAAGACCGAAGGATTTCCAAGTATAAAACTATATTGTTTTATATCGAGATAGTCTCAACTTATATCGCAAAAAAAATTATCTCGATATTTTAAAAATATCGAGATATTGCCCAGCCCTAAATACTGTCATCATCTCTGTTGTAACAAACAGCATTACTTTGTTTATATTTATAGTTTTATAGTGCAAGACATTGTTTACAATCATTATTTTGTCCTTAGATGAGTTACACTTACAAACTGTGTTTATTAAACTAAACCTATTTTAAACCCAAGTCTTTTACTGTATTCACCCTTAATAAGATGAACCTAAAATATTTTACGCTTCCTCTAATTACTTCACAAAAATACTTAATGCATATATACCTCAAAGTACATGTGTGGGCAATTCGGACCTTCATCACGGCATAATAACTGTATTAGCACTGGAATGGGCCCACATATGTGCTTTTTAGCTTAGCAGTTAGCTTATCTCATTTGAACCCACAACATAAACTCTTGCCTTCACAGAACTCACAAAAGCATTAAACAGTTTTCTGGTTTATCACCACGAATGCCACGGACGATAAGTCCACCATCTTAGCTAATATAATATGGTGAGTTGCCTCTACAAACTTGCAGCTTATGAATTCACTCTTTAGCTCAAAATCTGTTACACTCTTAAGACACTTATGATCTATTACTACTGTTGTTTATTACTTGTATAAATAGTTACAGCCCAGCTTACCTGCCAAACACAAAAATACAGGTTAACAAAAGCATGCATGTGTCTGTACACTTCCTCACCACGTACCGACTAAACTTCTGCCGCAGCGTCAACCAGTGACGTACCTTCTGCTGTAGTGTCAGCCAGTGACGTACCTTCTGCTGTAGTGTCAGCCAGTGACGTACCTTCTGCTGTAGTGTCAGCCAGTGACGTACCTTCTGCTGTAGTGTCAGCCAGTGACGTACCTTCTGCTGTAGTGTCAGCCAGTGATGCGTGAGGTACTGAGTGCCCTCTGCTGGTGAAACCTGTATTACACTATTTTATAGCAAAATGGACATAACCAATAGTTCTAGTGACCTTGCATATACAAATCATATACCAATACAATGGAGGCAACTATTTTCACATATTCATCTATACATAGTGCCACACATATCGCCGCTGCCTTTCATGCCAGACTTTAAATGAAGGTCATGCTAACACGTGAGCAATCTCTGGAAACGTTGGCATTTTCCCGACCATGATTGTGGCAATCAACATGAAAACAACTCGTTTACGCTGTGATCCTTTGCTCGTTGAACCTGTTGTACTTTTCATTCTGGGCAGGGTTGCCAGATAGGAAATGGCGAAATATTGCTCCGTTGCGTTAAAATTGTATTTTGATCCAAATTATCGTCTGAGCTGAGTGAGGGTGCGCTTTCATGGACAACATTGGATAGGGGGTTGTAAGATGAGATGTTCATTCTGATTGGTCAACATGAGCACAGAAAAGGTGGTGGCTTGACCCTAAAACGATCTATAATTATGATAATTATTGTAGATTTGGCAACACTGGTGCTGTGATTTTTGGATTCCAGTGAGACGGACTGCAGTAGCTTGGCGGTCAATGCTGCAGTCTTGTTATCCTGAGGTTTGGTGTTTGAGCCCAGGTTGGGTCAGGAAGTTGCAGTCAGTATAAAACAATTGCCAAATCCTTCATGTGAGTTCGCTCGCTGTGGCGACCCCTGCAGAGGGGAGCAGCTGAAGAAACTCACTTTCTAACAAGATATAGAGACAGTTCAGTCACGAGCAGGAAATCACTTCCATCTAAAATAAGACGGAACACAAACCTTGATTTAGACTGAGGGTGAGGTTTAGTTGCTCCTACATGTTGAAAAGGGTGAGCAGGACAAACGGCACTCTCCACCTCTGTTACTGTTGTTCATCTACTCGTGTAGAAAAACTGTTGACCGCATCCGTCTGTAGTGGGCACACAGGGATCTCCAAATGTTTATCAGATATTAATGTCTAATGATTACTTTCTTTGAGTTTTGTTAAAGTCTATGGGTTTGTGAGATATTTTGCTAATGGAAGCAAACACTCACCATCACCACACACCGCAGAATAAATCAGAATGTATCATATTATAGGTCAGACATGTTTAAATCAGAAATGTTAGAAACCCCAGATTTTTGTTCATTTTCTACAGAGATGGCTCCTGAGACGTTGAGGTACCTGTCAACCCAAAGCTGTCTTGCTGAACAGAACTTCCTTGTGGTTAAACCAGAACCAAGGGATTCCTCTGAGGATGAGGTAAAGTCTGTTCCTCCGTTAATCCTTAAACCTGACTCATTGGTTCCCAAAGTGGACAAGTCAGAGGAACCTGGTAAGGCTGAACCTCAGCAGGCCTGTGTCAGCACCGCCAAGGGCAGCGCTTATAGTCCGTCCCCATCAGATGGAGCGGTGACTCCCGGGCAGGCCGAGGTGTGGGAGTGGATCCACACGCCCAAAGAGACCAAGAACCTCCTCCAGATGAAACTGAAACTCACGTCTAAAGATCAGAAGCTGCTGCAACCGTGTGCTGTGCAGTTGGTGGATGTGCTTGCAGTCCCAGAGTCGGAGATAAAGACCGAAGGTAAACCTGGAAAAACTCAACAAGTCCACCCTGGTGAAGGCTGGCCTCTACCCAAAGACCTCCGTCGACATCAGGGTCCACACACAGGCCATCGCCTCTGCTGCTTCACCCAGTGTGGAAACGGCGTCTGGCGCCTCCAGAAGATCGTCACCCATTCCCGGGACGGCTACGTCTGCAACATCTGCAAGAAAGCCTTCAAACGAAGGAAGATTCTACGTCGGCACGAGCGCTTCCACACCGGAGAGAAGCCGTACCCGTGTTCAATGTGCTCCAAGACGTTTGCCCTGAGGAAGAGCCTCCGGCGCCACATGAGGTTCCACACGGGCGAGAGGCCGCACACCTGCTCGCACTGCGGAAAAAGCTTCCGCCTGCGAGACAACCTGAAGGCCCACCTGAGGTTTCACTCGGGAGAGAAACCTTTCACCTGCGACACGTGTGGAAAGATGTTCAGGATCCTGAGGAACCTGGAGAAACACAAAACGAGCCAGTGTGATTTCTTTCTTCCTTCATTCAGAGCCATTGCTGGACTACAGCTGTGATGGGGAGAAAAACCAGCCTTCAGTGGCAAAACCAGTCTACCTCAGAGAAAAAACACTGAATCACTCGGTCCTGGAAACCGACATCAGAAAACCTAAAACTACAACTGAGACGAAAGCTACAATCCATTCAAAGATCGTTGGTAATCCGCAGGGCAACAACTGAGGCTGCATGTCCTGATGCATGCTCAATAATCCAGGTAGATCAATCTAACAAGGTTGAGTCAGGTCCTCTGGATGGATTCTTCTTGTTGAAATGTTTCGTCTTTTCTCCAAAAACTTCTTCAGTCTGAGGAGCTGCAGCAAACTCAGTCTTATAAATATCACCTTCATCAACTATTTTGCTGATCACATGCAGAACTAACTGTTCACATGTAAAAAGGAGGACCATCAGCCTAACGACCGATCGTTAGTGCCCTGATGGCTGCTTGCTCAGAGAGTTGAGTGATAGTTTTTCATTCATTCAACCTTTATTTTTATTTTTAATAACATTATAACCTTTATTATACTAGCAATAACAGCAATGTAAGAGAGGGACAGTTGGACACGGAGCCTCCGCCCCGTTTAATGATGGATGGTTTCTTTTCACAAAGATGGCCTCCTTCACTCCTCTCAAACCCACTTTCCTTTCTACCAAGGAGACGCATTAACAACGCACCAAGGACTCTGTGGTTTACACTCACCTCCAGGCCAGCGAAACTCTTTCAGGGATGAAGATGTTCACATCTTTGATAGAGATGAATGATGGTTTGAGAGAAGAGTGAAGGAAGCCATCTTTTTGAAGATAAACCATCCATCATTAAACAGGGACGGAGGTCTCCATGTTCAACTGTCCCCCTCTTACAATGCTGTTATTGCTTGTATCACTCGCCCCCTGTGAATAGTAAGCAGATATCAGGGCATTACCAGTGGTTAGACTGATGGTCCTCCTTTATCATGTGAACAACTAGTTCTGGGTGTCAACAACAAACGGGTTGATCCACTATGAGAAGGTGCTATTTACAAGACTGAGTTGGTTGCAGTTCCTCAGACTGAAGGAGTCTTTGGGTAAAAGATGAAATGTTTCAACATTAAGAATCCATCCAGAGGACCTGACTTAACTCTTTTGGAACTGAGGCTCTAGTTTTGAGAACACTTGAGACCTTTTTCCACTCCATTCCTTTAGTTTTTATATTGTCTGAAATCCCTTATTTTGTAATCCACGCTGGGACCAGAGTTCAACAGAACGTTATAAACCCAGAGAAAAACTTTCTTTCATTAAAGGTGTGCGTCAGTTTTATTCTCCTTTTGTTGTGAGAAGCTGAAACTGTTTTTATCAACATTAATCTGTCTGGTACCGGTTCTGTCACGCATCAAAGTTGAACACAAATGATTGTTGTCTTAATTAATGTTTATTATCTGTGGCGGTCATCTTGAATGGGATCGACTCCTAACTGTTAATTGGTTGTATAATTACATTCTGAAAGTTTCATTAGATGGCATCATGAGATATTTTGCTGACAGACCAGGTTGAGTCCAGCAGCTAATGTTGCACTAGATGCTGCGAAAATTTTTAACCTACAGCCGCAACGAGTTTTAGTACAATATCTGTCAAATGAACTTGTAGAGGGACATTCCAAGATAATTTCCTTTAAGTTTCAATTTAAATCCGTCAGTGGTTTGTGGTACATTTTGTTAACAGGCAGAATTTACTCAAATCTTTACGAGGACGCCCAGATGTCAGCGGCTGCCTCTGAAGATTTGTCATATTTTATTTGTAGACTTGTTGGCCCAGGTAAAGACTTTGTTTTACAGATATAAATGACCAGATATGAAATGTTATTTCCTGGAGCGGGTTTGCCAAAGACAGTTTTCAGCTCCTTTATGTTTTTTTGGTTTGTTTTGTTTGTTTTTCCTACAAAAGGACAAAAGTCAAGCTTGATGTTCTGGAAACATTTAGTGAAGCAGCTAATATTCATTTGGTCCCAAGACTCTCCTGAATTCTTCTACCTGCTTAACCAGCTGACAATCCAAGATGGCTGATTTATGATAATTACCAGTATTAGTAATTTACTAATATATGTTACTTGCAGAGTACATACTACTAACAGAAGAAAATATGAATTGACACAAATATCATTTAAATTGATCAAGTAATTGCATTAATTATTGATTACCGTGCAGAAATAAGCTCATTCTGGCAGCCATCTTGGATTTTCAAATGGCCATTCAGACAGATTTGACTAATACTTCAATCATCATAACCAATTTAGTGCTTGAATCACAGTTTGCATATTAGAAGAAGATTATCATGTGGAAACACCTTCTTGTCTTGGGCACAGAGAAAATGGCTGACGAGGCTCCTCATGAATCTAAATGACTGTTTGGGTTTATTTAAAGCCGTCTGCTGTATGAAGGGAGAAGTGGGAAACGATTTTAAAGCAGCAGCCTCTTTTGGTTGCTGATGATTCTCTGGACATTTACCAGTAGGTGCTCATGATATTTGGATATTCTTCCATTTTTCTATTGGTTTAAAATTCCTCAAAACATCTGGTCCATCTGACTCGTATTTGTTTTCTCATAAAGCATCTTTAGATAATGTGTGGAAACTAAAAAACTCCGTCTTGTCAAAGCTCCAAAATTCATGGTTGAAACCCGTGTCTTCATGTAAAACGTTTTCTCTGCAAAAAGAAGCTGAGGACTTGTTTATAAAAGCTTTGTGTGAAAAGTGCTATGCTAAAGAGCTCAAACCACACAGAGTGTCTGCCATTTTGAGAACCGAAGAGACGGCCCATGTCACGTCAAGGGGGCCTCCCTCCCATTTTTCTTAGAGACACGCTGCTCGCTCCTTCACTATCCATCCTTCAGTTCAGTCTTATACTGCCATCCGGTGGTTGAAAAAAGGTACTACATGCAAAACAAATTAACAAACATTTCCTTATAAATGTGACAATAATTATTGTCACATTTCAAATATCGTTTATCACAATGATTTCTGAGACAACCTCCCAGCAAGTTTTGTTATCGTGACAGGCCTACTAATGACCAGAGTTCAGGTCGTCCTGCCTGCTGTACAGCAGCTGGAAGCTTGTACATGAAAACACCTGGTTTATGTAAAAAGGGTCAAACGGCCTGCTGTAGTTCTTATTGTTTCAACAAGATGTACTGATTACTTTTTTTTATCTTACTTTGTCATGTTGATGATACTGAATGCATTTCCCACGTGCGCAAAGAGAACTGGTCACATTCATGACTGCAGCCGGTGATGAGATGATTGATGGTTCCCTCAGTCAACGTTCCTCACGCTGGTGCAGGCAGCTGCAGCATGAACTCACGGTGCAGGACTGGACCTGGGAGTCCGGTTCTGATGTTTGGAACATGGATGAAAGCAGCCGAACGCCTCCCAGGTTTCCACATTCAGGCTGATCGATTCGAAGAGTCGGAGCGAACACGGCTTCTGTTTAATGCGACTGCAGCAGACTCTGCTTCATTAGCTTTATTCAAAGTGACCGTTCTCATCTGGTGTGAAATGAAAACACACGGTGGTACAGTGTACAGTGTTTCAGCTACTCCTGGAAAAGAAAAGCTGAGCTGGCTTTTTAAAAAAAATTCTAGTTTTGATGATTTTAAAATGACAAAACATCTTTTTAAAGTCTTTATAACTTTTTATACGTGTATACTTTATATTGTGTTCATTTTCATGCTTTTTAACCACTGTTGACAAAAATGTTTGTTTTTATTAAAAGATTGTTCTTTAAACCGTGCTGTGGCAGACTAATTGTCCGTGTGTCGCCTACTTATGGAGGTTCAGCTTTATTGTTAAAACTTCTAAAGTAGGGGTTTACCACCTCTGATTAAAAAGCCATTTGTGCTCCTTCGCTCACGGCATGAAACGTGTCTGGAACCACAAAATCTGTGATTACCAACTGGTGGCCCATGGGCCACTTTGAGTTTGTTGGAGGAAGGGTTTTCTGTCCAAAATTAAACAATGACGTAACATTTTATAATATTTTTACATTTTAGGACAAAAGAAAAGACCCTAATTGTGTAAAGAAAGGAAAAAGTATATAGTTTATATGTACCTGTTTTGATTTAAAAACAATTACAATGCTGAACTCTGCAGGCCTGCGTGAGCCTTTTTTATGTTTTGGGAAATAAGGATCCCTCTTTAAAGTAAAATGGCACAAATTTAAAGTATAAGCTTCAAGGAGCCGCTAAAGAGCTGCATGTGGCCCCAGAGCCGCAGGCTGTAGACCCCTGATCCAAACTAATGTTACAGATTTCTTCAACACAATAAAAGTACGTAATGTTTATTTGTATAGCAGTTTTCATAGATACAAATCACAAAGTGCTTCACAATAAGACAAGAAACAAACTAAAAATTGAATAAGATACATTTAAAAACGTCAGAAAAAAACATTACATTCATAAGAAAGTGCAAGTAGAAAACGGGTAACTATTAGCTAAAAGCCTGTTTATAAAGGAAAGTCTTCAGATGCTTTTTTTTTTAAGCATCTATAGAATCAAGGCTGCGTAAAGACTGGGGGAGTGCATTCCAGAGCCGAGGCGCAACTGATTGGAAAGATCGATCTCGGGATTTAAATTGTGTATGGGGTACCACCAACAACCTCTTATCTGATGACCTCAAACTGCGAGATGGTATGTGAAGCTGGATCAAGTCTGAGATATACGAGGGAGCTTGCTCATGTAGGGCTCTAAAAGTTAGAACCAGAATTTTTTAAGTTTATTCTAAAATAAACTGGGAGCCAGTGAAGGGAAGCTAAAACGGGTGTGATATGTGCTCGTTTGTTTATGTTAACTAACAGTCTTGCAGTCGAATTCTGAACAAGCCGAAGACGGTCCAGCTCCTTCTTGTTTAAACGTGATTAGGCTGTTCTAGTAGTCCAAGTGAGAAGAAATAAATTCATGAATGACCATTTCAAGTTCCGCTTTTGACAGGAAATTTTTCAAATTAGAGATGTTCCTAGTCAGTTATTTTGTGTGTTGTTTCAAAGATGTTGCAGAGTCAAAAGTGACACCCAGGTTTCTATGGTTGGACTGGACAGATGGACCCAAAACACCAATAAACTGTTCAATTAAAGGAACCTTCCGGCACAATAATCAGAGTTTCAGTTTTATCGGAGTTCATTTGCAGGTAATTGTTGCTTAACCACTGTTTAATGCTAGCAGTTTGTCAAGGACTCATAATTCATGAAACTCACTATCTTTGAATGAGCAATAAAGCTGGATATCATCAGCATATAGCTGAAATTACACATTTCTGAATTGCTGCATTGCCTGCCCAAGGGGAAGAAGGAAACAGTATATGTCCCAAGATAGAACCCTGGGGTACACCACATGTCAAACTATTTGCGCCAGACATGATGCCGCTTACAGAGACATTGAAACTTTGGTCAGATATGATGAAAACCACTCAAGAGCAGAACCAGATAACCCAATTAGATTTCTAAGTCTATTGATTAGGATCTTGTGATCAACAGTATCAAAAGCAGAAGACAGATAAGACCAAAACTGTGTAGTGCCCTGAATCAGCTGTCATCAAAATGTTGTTGGAAACCCTTAAGGTTGTTTCTGTGGAGTGAGCTTTACGAAAACCTGAATGAAATTTATAAAAAACATTGTATTTTTCTAAAAAAGTGAACAGTTGCTCTCCTACAACTTTTTCTAGCAGCTTGAATGAATAAAAGCTCATGAACACAGAAACACGTGTGAGTTTCTTTAAAAAAAAAATGCAGCAAAGCAGCAGAATGTGCATGAAATGAGGTGTAGGATTTAATCCAGGTTTAAACTAACTAATCAAAAGTACGATAACGCAGTGCGTGTTTGACCAGTTTAAATGTTTTAGTGTATTAAATGGAAAATATTAAATGTGAGCCAAATCGAATTCATTCAAACTTTATTGTTAGTACCATAAAGCTGGACTCATTTTTATAAGATAGACCTGAGCCAATAAAACGCTGAAATTTATTGAATTCACAAATCGGAAACCCAACTTCAGCGTGCTTTTCTTGATTCTGGTTTTAAGATGAAAATTCAAACCCAGCTGTTCATTTAGCACTAATGTGTTTTCTGGTTATGGATGTTATGGATAAACGGGGATTTATCGCTCAAATATAAGTTTTTAAACCCTATTTTCGATTGACTGTCGTTTCCCCCCTCTAAAAACAAGTCGCTGAAACGTTTTCTTGAAACCATGAAAAAGCAGAAGTTTGACAGGATCTGCTCCTCCAAGTCTTTACTGCGCAGACTCGTCCGTGCACTCAGGCTCCGCCCCTTCCAGGAAGTACCAGAGTAAACTGCTTTCACTTTTCACTTGGAGTTAAACGGTCAGCAATAGAGATTTACTCACCTTCTGATATTAAGGTAAGAATTAAAGTATTATTTTCAGCACATACTAACATTTTTGTGCAAATGGCCTCGTAAATTATTCTAAACAATCAAAACAGCAGGTCTACAAGCTGTAATAGCTTTGTATGTTTCTTCTTCTCTGATTAAAAGGAGGTATAAATGGAAGCTACGGATCAAACCCGGCTGGAGGAGCTGCTGACATGCCCAGTGTGCCACGATATTTTTAAGGATCCTCAGCAGCTGCCCTGTGGACACTGCCTGTGTGTGGACTGTCTGAGACACCTGAGGGACCACGCCTCAGACACACCTGTCCGCTGTCCAGACTGCAGGGCTGATTTTCAACAGAATGTCTCGGCGCAGAAGAGCTACGCGTTGGCCAACATTGCAGAGGACTTCAGGCTGAACAAGAGGAGGAGGGTACCTTCATTACGTAACATTATTTATGTAGTTCTCCTGTGTGACCTGTTCCTGGTCAAGAACACGTTTCTCTCCTGCTCACATGTGATTTCTCCCTGCAGGAGAAGGAGGCTGAATGTGTACACTGTGACTGCTGCCCGAACAGAAACACTGTGGCTGTTAAAACGTGTCTAAAGTGTGAGCTGTCGCTGTGCAAAGAGCACGTTAAGGAGCACCTGGAGCTGCGGGCGTTCACGGGACACCCCCTGGTTCCACCTCTGAGTGACCTCCTGGACAGAAAGTGCCCGCAGCACGAGGACGCGGTGCTGAGGTACTACTGCAGCTCATCCAGACGCTACATCTGCAACATCTGCACCCTGGAGAGCAAGCAGCTGAGTATGGCCTCGGAGGCCTCCATTGTCCTGCGGCGACAGCTGACTGTGAGTTAATTGAGTTCTTTGACACCATCTGTTTCAGACGACTTGTGGAGATGAATTCATTTTCATGTAATAAACAGGAGCACATGGACCAGCACTTCAAAATACTCCGGGAGCAAATCACAGAATCTACAAACGCTGTGAACAATCAGCATGATGTGAGCTAAATCCTCTCTGTGGTTTTAAGTGTATAGTTTGCACTTCAACACCAGGCGGGTCTAACATCTGCTTTCTTGAACTCAGAGGCAGAGAGCGAGTCCCGTCGACTCAAGATTCAACGGTGTCACCTTCGTTCTCCTGTTGCTTTGGTTCATAGTTCTGTATTATGGTAAGATGAACAACAAGCCTCAGCTTCTGTGGGTTTCTGTTGTGTCTCACTCCCTGACGTCTCCGTCTGCCTTCAACCAGCCTACAACTACTCTGTGGAGAACCAGATGCTGATGGAGGCGTTGGAGCAGCAGCAGAGCCGTGCGCATCACTCTGAAGGTAACGGCTACGTCCATACAACAAAAACACTAGAAGAAGACTGACGTCGACAGAAGGCAGAATGTGAATTTAGGTTTGTAAAACAAATATTCATGTGTTGGAAAACCGCTCCGTTAATTATAGAAATTCTGTGTGAGGAGAGGAGGACTTTCCTTCTGCTCGTGGATGAGAATTAGATGTTCATGTTACTTAACCCTCATAATGACAACAACCAGAGTGATGTCATTTCCTGTGAAAGTGCAGCGTGAACGCTTATTGCTGAATACCAAAAGTTCATGCTCAATAATCCAGTATTACAATTACAATTACTGCTGAATGATTTTAGGTAAAACCAGCTGCGAAGGTTTCCTCTCTAAACTGCTAATGAGAGTTGAATTTGAACAGTTGACATTTGCTGAAAGCAGAAAAATAAAAGCAGAAAAGCAGCAGAAAAACAGCTGAAATGGGTAGAAAAAGCTGAATGGAGCATAATAAGCTGAAATAGGCAGAGAGAGGCTCCACAGGTTTTAAAAAAATCTGAAATTAGCAACAACATAAACAGAAATGTGTATAAAAAAAAAAGCTACATTTAATAAAAAGGTAGCTGAAAAGACTAAAAAGGCTGAAGTAACAGAAAGCGGCTGAAAGGAGCATAAAAAGTTGAAATTATTAGAAAATAGCAAATAACCTTAAAAAGTAGCTGCAAAAGCTTAACTTAGCAGAATGAAGCTGAAAAAAACAACAAAATAGATTAAATTAGCAGAAAAGAGCAGAAAAATAGCTGAAAAAGTGCATATATGCAGAAAGAAGATGAAATAAGCTGAAGCAGAAGAATAGCTGAAGTGATCAGTAAACAGTTGTAAACAGCCATAAGAAAGTAATTAAGTTAACTTTATTTATATAGCACTTTTCATAGATAAAATCACAATGTGCTTTACAGAAATACAAAATACAGGCTTAAAATGAAACAAAAACAATTAAATTCTGTTCAGTTTATTTACATAAAGCCAAATCACAACAAAGTTGTCTCAGGACACTTTACAGAAACATTCACATACATAAAACCTGCAGCCTGAGAGTGAAGTGCTCTGTTTGGAAAATATGGAACAATAAAATCTGTAATATAAGATGGAGCTAAGTTGTTGAGAGCTTTGTAGGTTAGAAGTAAGATTTTGAATTCAATTCTGAAATTGACAGGGAGCCAATGGAGAGAAACTAAAACTGGAGAAATATGATCTCTCCCACTAACTCCAGTTAAGACTCTAGCAGCAGCATTTTGGATCAACTGAAGATGTTTTGAAGAAGTATTTGGACACCCAGATAATAAATAGTCCAGTCTAGACGTGACAAATGCATGAACCAGTTTTTTGGCATCATTTTTAGATGTTTCTAATTTTAGTGATATTACGCAGGTGGAAGAAGGTGGTTCTAGTAACGTTTTTAATGTGGGGGATAGCGCTGAAGACCGAAAGGTGTGGGCTGGAGAATAAGGCGTCAACATTTCAGTGATATATTGGGGGCCTGTCCATTTAAAGCTCTAAAAGTTTAGACTAAAATTTAAAAATTAATTCTAAATTCAACAGGCAGCCAATGAAGAGAAGATAAAACTGGTGTAATGTGAGACCTTCTATTAGTTCCTGTTAAAAGCCTCGCAGCAGCGTTTTGGACCAACTGGAGACGAGCGACTGCAAATTTGTTAAAACAAGTAAAAGGGGAATTACAGTAATCTAAACTATAAGAGGTAAAAACATGAATCATCTCCAGGTCAGATTTGGAAAACATTAACCTCACTTTAGAAATGTTTCTCAGATGATAAAAGCAGGTTTTTACCAGAAGCTTTGAGTGTTTTTCCAAAGACATTGACTGGTTGAACAGAACACCAAGGTTTCTGAGGCTCGGCTGAGAAGAGGAGCCCAGAGAATCGAGGGGTTGCTTGATCCAAGGAACTTTCTGTTCAGGAGCAATGATCAGGGTTTCAGTCTTGTTAGAATTTAACAGATGCCTTAATATAAGAAACACAATTTAGTAATTCTGCTAACTTCTGTATCATCGAAGGAACAGTACAGTTGAATGTCATCAGCATAGAAATGGTAAGACACCTTTCTGAAGCTACTGATAATCTTTCCAAGGAGGCTGATGTATAGAAGGAACAGAAAAGGACCTAAGACTGAACCCTGAGGAACACCAAACAGTAACGAAGTGGTCTTAGACCGTGTGTTATTCACAAACATGGAAAAGGTTCTGTTGCTCAGATAAGAGGAAAACCACCTAAGAACAGTTCCAGAAATCCCCATCTCATGTTGCTGTCGATGTAGCAGAATTTTGTGCTCGACTGTGTCAAAGGCAGATCCAATAAATCAATACACTGCTCTGACCAGAGTCTGCAGCCATCAGTATGTCATTAGAGACTTTTAACAAGGCAGCTTTGGTGACGTGCATCTTGTGGAAACCAGACTGAAACTCATCCAGATTATTATTACTTTTCAAGAAAGTAGTCAACTGCTCTGCCACTAACTTCTCCAGAATTTTGGTGAGAAAAGGCAGTTTTGATATTGGCCTGTAATTGCAGAGCTCAGTGGGGTCCAAGTCGGGCTTTTTCAAGATTGGATTTAAAACTGTTTATTTTTTGAAAACATGGAACTGACCTTGTTGAAAGAGAGATGTTAATTAATTCGGCAACATATGGGCTGACAATATCAGACACCTTTAAAAACAGTGACGTGGCTACAACATCTAGCACACAGGAAGAAGGTTTGAACTTTTAGTACAACCTTAACACCCTCGAAACCAGGGCTCTTCAACACAACTGCTAAGGGAGCCACAGTTTCTGAAAGCCAACAGCTCGGGGTCCGGACATCCAGCGAGTAAAATCATTATGTAAATAAACCAAGTTTTACAATGATTACCTTTTAAATTTGTTTATTTTATTGCATTGAGTCATAAATACAATAAACAGAACCACAAACTCAGACCCCCCCCCCCCCCCCCCAAAAAAAAAAATAAAAATAAATAAATATATATTTATTTATTTAAATGAAGTGGGCCAGATTGGAGCCTTGGGCCGCCAGTTGAATAGCCCTGGAATAAACTTTTCTCGTTTTAAGTCAACTAGGATTACCATTTTTTTTCTATTTGCAAAATGCCAGAATAATGAGAGTGAACATTTTTAAGGCAATTTTTATTACGTTCTTCAAAGTCAAAAGTTTAAAGACACTAGATTACTACGCCTTTAAACAATTTAGGACGCTTGATGTCATGTCTTTGGAAGCTTCTGATTGGTTTATTAATAACATCTGAGTTCATTAGAGACACCTGTGGATGTAACTTAAGGAACACCTGAAGCACACTGCTTCCTTGTGTAACGTCATGGGAAAGTTGAAAGAAACCAGCCAACATTTCAGGAAGAGTTGTGGACTTGCACAAGTCTGGTTCATCCTTGGGTGCAATTTCCAGCAGAGGTGGAAAGAGTACTGAAAATTTGTACTCAAGTACAAGTACTGTTACACTGCTTAAATCGTACTCAGTTACAAGTAAAAGTACTGGTGTTATTTTAAAAAAAATGCTTAAGTAAAAGTACAAAGTACTCTTCTCAAAAACTACTCAGAGTATTAATTACTTTTTAACCAGTTGATGTTTTATTGTGTTGTCAATAGAAGTCATTCAGTTTGATTTACTGTATATAATAACTACATTCAAAGATCATTTCTCAGATGTTCAGAAGCTCCGTCTTATTTTAGAACCAGTTAAACTGATGGCAGTGACAATACCTAAGATCTTTGTATACTTAGCCAAACTAATAACACACACATACAAATAAAACAGTAATATCATACAGGTAGCTGTAAAACCTCGTATACCACAATATGTTTTTTGAGATTAGATGCTGAGTCTTGTAATCTGCTGTCACTGTAGAGATAAACAGAGTTTGCATCTGGACACTGTCTCCTGTTCACCCTCAGTACATGAAACATTCCTCCAGGTACACGAGCACTCTTCCTCAGCCGTTACCTCGTCATTTTCTCTGTTGACAGTGTTGTCCTCTGTCTCCATTTTGGCTTTTTCTCCAAATCTTCACTCTATAAATAACTCTCCACTCTACAGAGTTGTTCTTTATTTACGTCACAGGTTATTGGTGCGTTCGTGATCTGAGAGCTTTATTGGCTACAAAGATGCAGATGAACAGTTTCAATATTAATTCAAATTGCAGCTGTACTCAGTAGAGACTTCTGATTTTAAAAGTAGTGAAGTAGATTGCATGGTCTAAATTGTACTTAAGTATGAGTAAAATTACACACTTGAAAGAAATACTCCTAAAAGTACAAGTACCCCAAAAAATCTACTTAATTTCTGTAATGTGAGTATTTGTAATTCGTTACTTCCACCCTTGATTTCCAGATGCCTGAAGGTGCCTCGTTCATCTGTACAAACAATTATAATCAAGTACAAACAAGATGTCCAGCCATCATACCTCTCAGGAAGCAGACAACTTCTGTGTCCCAGAGATGAACATGCTTTGGTCTGAAATGTGCAGATCAACCCAAGAACAAAAGCAAAAGACCTGGTGAAGATGCTGGTTGAAGCTGGTAAGAGTGCGTCATTATCCACAGTGAAACTGTATCGACATGGGCTGAAAGGCCACTCTGCCAGGAAGAAGCCATTACTTCAAAAGAAACATAAAAAAGCCAGATTATTGATTGCAAATGCACACAGGAACAAAGACCTTCATTTCTGGAGACATGTCCTGTGGTCTGACGAAATTAAAATTGAACTGTTTGGCCATAATGACCATTGTTACGTTTGGAGGAAATAGCCCGAGAACACCATCCCAACTGTGAAACACGGGGGTGGCAGCATTATGTTGTGGGGTTGTTTTGCTGCAGGAGGGACTGGTGCACTTCATAAAATAGATGGCATCATGAGGAAAGAGCATTATGTGGAAACACTGAAACAACATCTCAAGACATCAGCCAGGAAGTTGAAGCTTGGTCACAGATGGGTCTTCAAAAGGACAATGACCCGAAGCATACTGCCAAACTGGGTACAAAGTGGCTCAAGGATAAAGTCAGTGTTTTGGAGTGGCCATCACAAAGTCCTGATCTCAGTCCTATCAAAAATGTATGGGCAAAGCTGAAAAGGCATGTGCGACCAAGGCAGCCTACAAACATGGCCCAGTTACACCAGTTCTGTCAGGAACACCAGTTCTGTCAGGAGGAATGGGCCAAAGTTCCTGCCAACTATTGGGAGAAGCTCATGGAAGGAAATCCAAAATGTTTGACCCAAGTCATACAGTTTAAGGGCAATGGTACCAAATACTAATAAAGTGTATTTAAACTTTTGACTTTGAAGAAAGTAATAAAAATGGCCTTAAAAAACTTTCACTCTCATTATTCTATTAGAAAATAGAAAAAATTGGTAATCCTAGTTGACCTAAAGCGGGAAAAGTTTATTCTGATTTCACGTCGGACAAAATAAATGCATGTCTGTGTCATGTGTATGTAT
>NC_056506.1:20302645-20308274 GCF_014905685.2 Nematolebias whitei | reverse complement strand
GTATATATATACAGTGAGGAAAATAAGTATTTAAACACCCTGCGACTTTGAAAGTTCTCCCACTTAGAAATCATGGAGGGTCTGACGTTTTCATCTTAGGTGCATGTTCACTGTGAGAGACATAATCTAAAAAAGAAAACCCGGAAATCATAATGTAAGATTTTAAAAATAATTTATTTGTGTGTTACTGCTGCTAATAAGTATTTGAACACCTGCCAATCAGCAACAGTTCTGGCCCTCAAAGACCTGTTAGTCCGACTCTAAAAAGTCCACCTCCACTCCACTGATTATTCTAAATTAGAAGCACCTGTTTGAGGTTGGTAGCTGCATAAAGACACCTACCTGTCCACCACACTGTAGTGAACTAGACCTCCGACCTCAACCTGTCTCTGAAGACCTTCAGGGGACAGGAACGGTTATTTCATTGATTTGAATCCAGAAATACAAATTATATCATCAAGAGACTATCTAATTGTATCCTGAATTAATCAATTGAAAGAACACTCTTCTTTTTTATATTATCATTACTGTTTTACAATATCTTGATAATCAAAAGTGTGTTTAGTTCTCACCATTTCTAAATGTTGAAGTGAACCACTCATTTAAATCAACTGTGAAACAGTATTAATGATTTTTAAACCTCAGCAGATTTTTGATCATACAGTTAAATGTCTATTTACGAAGTAAGTGTGCATTTAGTGATGTCAGTCGAAAGTCAGAGACAAACAGAGACGAGTTATTAGAACGAAGTGTCTTGTTTTTAAAACTCACAGACGGTAAATAACTTCAACTGGCACCTGCGTTTGTCTCACCTCTTCTTAAACATTTCTCTGTCTGTACTAACCATTCGTAAACATTCCTGCTGTCTCTTGACTTCTAGTGACCCTCTGACATCACTAGAACCACCCCCCTGCTGGTTGTCTCAACCAATCAGGAAGTACCACGTAACAGGAAGTGTATACCCCTTTAAAAGGAACACTTCGTGGAACTATTCAGTTCGGTCCTGGAGTTTGGTCCTGGAACTCGGTTCAGTCCTGAAGTGCAGTCCTGGAGTTCAGTGCTGGAACTCAGTCGGAGTATTAAGTCTTAGGGCTAAGTCTTCAGAACTTGGAGCGGATGGATGGGACCGTGTGCCAAGGGGTCCCTCCATTTAGCGGAGTCACGGCTCGCATCGCTGTGCACTCAACCCGAGCAGTAAATGCTCCACTTCTAAGGAAGCTTATTCGGTGAGTACTTCGCATTTATTCTAAAGATTCCCAGCTACTTTAACCAGAGACGCTGTAAAGGGATCGTACTAATGGACTTCTGTTCCGGAGTGGAGGTATCCCCCATCTAAGGTAACAAAGTCGCTGCACGTCCTGAAGTGTACCGGGAAGCTGAGCGGGACGTCGGAGGAAGGGTGCAATGCTCTGATTTCACACATAGCTTCCATCTAAACCTCCTTTTAAATCTTTAAACTTCTATTCTCCTTCTCTTTAAACTTCTATTCACCAGTAAATCAAGCTAGATGCCTTCAGAGATGAATCAGTCTCAATCAGTAATCTTCTGTTGTCTTGTTAGTAAAGCTTGCCAAGTTTATTAATCAGAAACAGATCAGCAAATCAATGTGTACATGTTTTGATGTTAAATTTTGATTCTGTTAAATAAATGACCGCATTTATTCTGATGGGTCAAAGATAAAATGGCGTCTCATGTCACTGATTAAACAATCCACTCACAGTTATCTTGGTCACATGGCAGGAATTTAACTCGAAAAAGAAAATAATCCGTTGTAATTAAACAATTAATATTCTTTGTGCTTGAACTAGCTTTAAGAATAATTAATTTGTAGTGTGTCTACAGCAAAGCTGTCCTGACATACTACACCACGCAATCAGTAAGACTCCAACTACTAACATGGCTAAGACCAAAGAGCTGTCCAAAGACACCAGAGACAAAATTGTAGACCTCCACAAGGCTGGAAACGGCTACAGGACAATTTCCAAGCAGCTTGGTGAAAAAAGATCAACTGTTGGACCAATTATTAGAAAATGGAAGAAGCTAAACATGACTGTCAATCTCCCTCGGACTGGGGCTCCATGCAAGATCTCACCTCGTGGTGTATCAATGATCCTAAGGTGAGGAATCAGCCCAGAACTACACGGGAGGAGCTGCTCAATGACCTGAAGAGAGCTGGCACCACTGTTTCCATGGTTACTGTGGGTAATACACTAAGACGTCATAGTTTAAAATCACGCATGGCACGGAAGGTTCCCCTGCTTAAATCAGCACACATCCAGGCCCGTCTTAAGTTTGCCCATGACCATTTGGATGATCCAGAGGAGTCATGGAAGAAAGTTCTGTGGTCAGATGAGACCAAAATAGAACTTTTGGTATTAATTCCACTCGCTGTGTTTGGAGGACGAAGAATGATGAGTACCATCCCAAAAACACTATCCCTACTGTGAAGCATGGGGGTGGAAGCATCATGCTTTGGGGGTGTTTTTCTGCACATGGGACAGGACAACTGCACTGTATTAAGGAGAGGATGACCGGGGCCATGTAGTGAGAGATTTTTGGAAACAACCTCCTTCCCAACATGAAGACTCCTGCTCACATAGAGGAAACTAATCAGAGCTGAAATAAACATGGAGACAAATTATTATGTGTGAATGCTTATATACACACACACACATATACCTTTGTATATGTATATTTGTATGTTTGATTTTTTTTAAATAATTTATTTGTGTGTTACTGCTGCAAATAAGTATTTGAACACCTGTGAACATCAATGTTAATATTTGGTACAGTAGCCTTTGTTTGCAGTTACAGAGGTCAAAGGTTTCCTGTAGTGTTTCACCAGGTGTGCTCACACTGCAGCAGAGATTTTGGTCCATTCCTCCACACAGATATTCTCTAGATCAGCCAGGTTTCTGGGCTGTCACTGAAAAACACAGAGTTTGAGCTCCTTCCAAAGATTTTCTATAGGGTTTAGGTCTGGAGACTGGCTAGGTCACTCCAGAACCTTGATATGCTTCTTACAGAGCCACTGCTTGGTTCTCCTGGCTGTGTGCTTCGGGTCATTGTCATGTTGGAAGACCCAGCCACGACCCATCTTCAATGCTCTAACTGAGGATGTGGACTCTTCCAGTCGTCTCCTCAGAGTTTCTGCTGACTTAAAAACAGCAGAGAGAGTTTCGTTTCTGCTGGATTATCCCGACAGCGATGGGCGCTTTTGATGAAGCCCCGCAGGTCCTCTCCACCCAGTGCTTCTCCTCTGGCACTCACGTCTGGGAGGTGGAGGCCGAGGGCTGCTGGGACATCGCCGTCTCTTACAGGAGTGTCCCACGAAAGAGCAGAGGCGGCAGCGCCTTCGGAAACAGCGCTGAGTCCTGGAGCCTCTTGCACGGCGGAGAGGGCCAGCTTGCTGCGTGTCACAATGAGCAGGACACAGTTCAGCCCGGGCTGCTGCAGAGCCGACAGATCTCAGTGGAGGGGGCAGCATCACGTTCAGCTCACTGGAACCTCACAAAAATGTTCTGCACCAGTTCAAGGCAGAACTGATGGAGCCCGTGTGTTTGGGTTTGGGTCTTTATCATGTAGACCCGCCCAGCAGAGCCTCCATCGTTAAAGCTTCATGATAATCCTGCAAACCAACAGCTCTAATCCAAGATTATAATTTCTGCAGAAAACTTTGACTGTCAGGAAAGCAATTTATTAACGTGTGACTGGAACTTCATACAAAATGTTTTCATATTCAAAATCCTGAGGACGTTATGTAAAGCTCTGTTTAGAGAAATTCTGATGGTTTTATTTTACACTGGAGCCAATTCAAAAAAAATATTTTTTTTAGTGCGGATGATAAACATCACAAACAAGCCACAAATTAGAGTCATAAGAAAATTATTATTACAAAAGATTTGCTCAGTTAAACAGATTTATCAAAAGTGGTGCACTTTTAAATTATATTTTATTTCCATTCATTCATTGTCTTTTACCCACTTCTTCTTTTTCGTGTCACTGCTGCTCATATCCAGCAGTCTCAGGTCTCCAGTCCATCACAGAGACACCTGGACAGGTCTCCAGTCCATCACAGGGACACCTGGACAGGTCTCCAGTCCATCACAGGGACACCTGGACAGGTCTCCAGTCCATCACAGGGACACCTGGACAGGTCTCCAGTCCATCACAGGGACACCTGGACAGGTCTCCAGTCCATCACAGAGACACCTGGACAGGTCTCCAGTCCATCACAGGGACACCTAGACAAGTTTCCAGTCCATCACAGGGACACCTGGACAGGTCTCCAGTCCATCACAGGGACACACAGATACAAACAACCATTCACTCTCTCACTCTCACCTAGGGACAATTTAGAGTTATCAGTCAGTCTAACATGCGTGTTTTTGGTCTGTGGGAGGAAACTGGAGTACCTGGAGAAAACCCACACACAGAGAGAACATGTAAGCTCCACTCAGAAAGGCCAGGATTTGAATCAGCGACCTCGCTGAGAGGTAACATCTCTGCCACCGTACCACCCTGATTTTATTTCCAAATTTTTTAAAAGTTTTTACTATTGTACTAAAACTGCCTAAAACTCAACATCCTTGATTTTCTCAGTAACTTGAACAACTTGTGCTTCTGATCCGTTCTTAGTTAAAGTAGCTGTGAAGTACTTTATTCATGTTGCTGCTGTGGCTCCAGGATTTAGGATTTCTGCATCAGTCAGTTTTTATCAGCAGAGTAAAAACTCTGAGGTGACAGTGACACATGTTTAACAAAACTACATGAATCCTAAATGTTTATTAACAAGTGGTGCTCTTATGTCCCTTTGCAGCATCTCTGAGGAGTTTGAATAGTGACTGTTTGTAGTTTTGGAGATGAGTGTTTTTCTGGACTGGAACTGAACAAAGAATCTAGTAAACCTTAATGTTTTTGATGCAAGATATTAAAGTGGGTACGAGTGAAACTGAAGAACAGAGGGAGTTTTTTATCTTCCTCTGTTTTGCTTGTCTGAAGCAGAACAGGGAGCAGATCCTCCACCATGTGCAGTGGTGGAGCCAGGGGGTGGCCAATAGTGGCCTTGGCCCCCATAGATTAATCCTCTGTCATCCCAGTTATTTGAAAAAACTATACTTTTAACCAATATAAAAAGTAGAAAACAAAGTTTCCTTAAACAATAGTGGTTATTGATTTCTATCTCGCTTCAGCCATCTTGGATTTAAGGAACCTTTCTTACGTCTAATGAAGCAACACACTAAAGTGGAAGTCAGTAACTCACTTATTTTTCATGTTATGCTGACAACAGAAGGACGGGGGGGTATTTTCAGTTCTCCCTCTTCGCTCCGCGACAAGGCACAAAATGTCAAAGGGATTACTGAGGAGCTCAACTATGTATGTATGTATTTTGTTTCTAGTCTAAATTTGAATAAACAGCAATGTGTCTTATTTTTACTGCTGAAAGACAACATAGCTGCTGGACATGCTTTTGCTGCACATTTGTCATTTTTGTAACAAATTTCAGGTTAAAGATGAATCTTGTTTGTCTCTGTGTCCCTATGATGGACTGGAGACCTGTCCAGGTGTCCCCGTGATGGACTGGAGACCTGTCCAGGTGTCCCTGTGATGGACTGGAGACCTGTCCAGG
>NC_056506.1:20292285-20302635 GCF_014905685.2 Nematolebias whitei | reverse complement strand
TGGAGACCTGTCCAGGCGTCCCTGTGATGGACTGGAGACCTGTCCAGTGACCCAGAAAGGAAGTGGGTAAAAGATAATTGATGTATGGAAATAAAATATACTTTTTAAAAATGCATCACTTTTGATTAATCTGTTTAATTGAGCAAATCTACCATAATAATAATTTTCTTATGACTAACATTTGGTTTGTTTGTTATATTGTTCAAAAATATATAAATGTCTGGGAACTGTTCTTGATGACAAACTGACCTTTGACCCCCCCATGTGAACTCACTTTGTAAAAAGGCCCATCAGAGAATGTATTTTTATCAGAAGCTCTGTGGTTTTAATGCGATTCTAGTTTTATGAAAACGTTTTATTGAGTCTCTTTTTTAAAGAGGGGCCGAGATGGTGCAGGGCAGCCTGGGCTCGATCCCCGGTCATTGCACATGTCGTGGTGTCTCTTAGCAGGACACCCAATCCCGAATTGCTCCCCGGGCGCTTACATAGCTGCCCACCGCTCCACCTGAGTGTATCCCAGGTGTGATGGGTTAAATACAGAGAGCCAATTTTGTCTTTGTATGGGAACATACAGTGATGACAACACATAGCACTTTTTTGTTGTGGTTTAACTTTCACCTTCATCTGTTGGTTTGGACTTTTGACTTGCAACAACAGGAACAAACTCTCGGGATTGTCAAGATGTCCAGCTTAACTGCTGGCATAGTCCTAGAGAACTTCACTGACCTACATAAGGTGAGGTCAGTGAACAAGGCCAGGCTGATTCTGGCAGATCCTGATCATCCACTCCATGGTGAGTTCCCGTTGTTTCCATCTGTACACAGGTATCTGCAGCTAAGACATAGAATGAACAGACTGAACAACTCATTCATGCCTGTAGAGATCAGGCTTCTCAAGGAACACTGATGGTCTCTGCTGTTTTAATGTCTTAATGTCTTGTCTAGTATGGATGTGTTATGTGCCTTCTGACTGTGAAACTAATTGCCGCTCAGGGATAATAAAGATTCTTGAACTAAAATTTGTTCTGTGAGCCACAGAAGCAGACTTAGACTAAAATAAAATTAAAATTATTTTTTCTAGACTTTCATCTGGTCCATTTGACTCAAGCCAAAGAAAATGAACCTTTGCGACTGAGAAAACTGGTCTCAGACATCATGTGGTCATGAAAAGACCCGGAGATCTTTGGTCCTAATGGAAATTGCCATCAAAGCTTCTGGCTTACAAAAAAAGTTTTTGGCCAAATCTAGAACTCGGTGAGCATGAAGTTGCGTCATCATGACATCAGTCTGGTCAGTACAGTGACGACAGCAGCAACCTGAGGAAAACTAAAAACACACAGGAACAGCTTCAGGTGATGTCCTGAAACTAAAGGAGCAACAAAACCATGAAAACCTCAGAGTTTTCAGGCACAGAAATATGACCTGGGGGTTCAAATGAGAAGAACTCGAGTTATCACAGAATGTGAGGACAGGTAAAAACAACTATCAAACTGTGGATGTGCTGCGACAAGAAGACTGGAAATAAACGTGTCAAACATCTACATGTCTTATTTAACTAAAAGATGATGTCTAAACTTACAGTATTATCATAAGTGTCATCCATCCATTACCTTTACCTGCTTTTACCTTTCTGGTGTAACAGGTCACAGTTTACCCCCGGTCCAGACCAGACCTGGGGTTAAAGGGCCCTAGGCCAGATTATACCCCCATGTCAGTAGTGTTGAGTCATAAACACAAGAATTACTTAATTTTCAAACATTTTATTGGGGGCTCAGCTTTATCAGACAAGTTGAGAGAAAGCTAACTGTTAAGAAATGTTGGGTCAAAGGTTATGGATGTTTTTAACTACCGTGGCTGCGAATGTTCACTCTGCCCATGAATCATATGTTTGGGTTAACAGAGAGCTGGATGAGGAGATGGGTGAGGCTGCAGCATGTAGCTGTCGCTCCAAGGATGCCTCGGAATCTGTGAGCTCGGCTGAACTGATAAAAGAATAAAAACAAGCTTCACACACAGCTCGTGGAAGATTCTCATGGGCTTCATGCATGTACTTCATGTATATCTGTGTAACCTGCCCTGAATATCTGACCTTGCAAGTAAAATACTGGTTAAAAATCTGCTGCTGAGTGTGGCTCCTTTTGAGTGAGTAAGATGAAGTGAGGATATTTTCTCTAACAGTAACTAACTTAAATCTAAAAACTATTTGGTATGAGGAGTATGAATCGTCCTGATTATGGGTACCAGTATGGGTACATTCTAGCCCAAATGAGTATAGTCTGGCCTGGGCCAAACTACTGTATACCGCAGTTTAATCTGGCCCGTTACACCGAGTCGCTGGTGCACATTGTCCAACAGTTACTGTGTGAGAGGCAGGGGACACCCTGGACAGATCTCCAGTCCATCATAGGGACACATGGAGACAAACATTGAAGCTCTCACTCACACCGACAGGTGCAGCTCAAAAATTAGAATATTGTGAAAAAGTTCAATTTTTTTCTCCGTCATTTCAAAAAGTGAAACAAATATTATAGTGCCATTATACAGAGTGAAATATTTCAAGTTTTTATTTCTTGTAACTTTGATGATTATGTCTTACAAATAATGAAATAATGAAAAACCTAAACTCACTGTCTCAGAAAATTAGAATATTGTGAAGAGGTTCTGGTAAACTCCTGGTGTCACACTCTAATCAGCTGATTAACTCCTGGACATGAGCTACAAATGTCTCATTCCTCAAGTCCAGCCACTCCTGAACCAGTGACATCAGAAATGCCTTACCTGCTGAAGAGACAAAGAACTGGACTGCTGCTCAGTGGTCCAATGTCCTCTTTTCACATGAAAGTAAATGTTCATGTCATTTGTAAATCCAGGTCCTAGAGTCTGGAGGAAGAGTGAAGAGGTCCTGAATCCATGTTGTTGAAGTCCAAAGTGAAGTTTCCACAGTCAGTGATGGTTTGGGTCCATGTCCTCTGCTGGTGTTGGTCCACTGTTTTCTGAAGTCCACACAGAATCTACTTTATTGTCCCCAAGGGGAAATTTGTCTTGGTCATTGTGTGCTAAACAAAGCTTCTTGCACAACTAAATACACTACAAACAATAAAATCATATGAACACCACAATAAAAAAAACCTATTGCTCAATAAAAACACACATAAAACATTCCCACAAACAACCCAGATTCCAAAAAAGTTGGGACACTAAACAAATTGTGAATAAAAACTGAATGCAATGATGTGGAGGTGCCAACATCTAATATTTTATTCAGAATAGAACACAAATCACAGATCAAAAGTTTAAACTGAGAGAATTTATCATTTTAAGGGGAAAATCTGTTGTTTCCAAATTTCATGGCGTCAACAAATCCCAAAAAAGTTGGGTCAAGTCCATGTTTACCACTGTGTGGATCCCCCCTTCTTCTTACAACACTCAACAGACGTCTGGGGACAGAGGAGACCAGTTTCTCAAGTTTAGAAATAGGAATGCTCTCCCATTCATGTCTAATACAGGCCTCTAACTGTTCAATCGTCTTGGGCCTTCTTTGTCGCACCTTCCTCTTTATGATGCACCAAATGTTCTCTATAGGTGAAAGATCTGGACTGCAGGCTGGCCATTTCAGTACCCGGATCCTTCTCCTACATAGCCATGATGTTGTGATTGCTGCAGAATATGGTCTGGCATTATCATGTTGAAAAATGCAGGGTCAACCCTGAAAGAGATGACGTCTAGATGGGAGCATATGTTGTTCTAGAACCTGAACATAGTTCTCTGCATTAATGGTGCCTTTCCAGATATGCAAGCTGCCCATGCCACAAGCGCTCATGCAACCCCATACCATCAGTGATGCAGGCTTCTGAACGGAGCGTTGATAACAACTTGGGCTATCCTTGTCCTCTCTGGTTAGGATGACATGGAGTCCCATTGTTCCATAAAGAACTTCAAATCGTGACTCATCTGACCACAGAACAGTCTTCCATTTTGCCACACTCCATTTTAAATGACCCCTGGCCCAGTGCAAATGTCTGAGCTTGTAGAGCTTGCTTAGAAATGGCTTCCTCTTTGCACTGTAGAGTTTCAGCAGGCAACGGCGGATGGCACGGTGGATTGTGTTCACTGACAATGCTTTCTGGAAGTATTCCTGAGCCCATTCTGTTATTTCCTTGACAGTGGCATTCCTGTTTGAGGTGCAGTGACGTTTAAGGGCCCGGAGATCACGAGCATCCACTAGAGTTTTACGGCCTTGACCCTTACGCACAGCGATTGTTCCAGATTCTCTGAATCTTTTCATGATGTTATGCACGGTTGATGATGACAATTTAAAAGTCTTTGCTATTTTACGCTGGGTAACACCATTCTGGTATTGCTGCACTATCTTTCTGCACAACAATGGTGGAATTGGTGATCCTCTTACCATCTTGGCTTCTGAGAGACACTGACACTCTGAGAAGCTCTTTTTATACACAATCATGTTGTCAATTGACCTAACTAGTGTTAATTGGTCTTCCAGCTGTTCCGTTATATGCTCAATTTCCTTTTTCCAGCCACTTATTGCTACTTGTCCCAACTTTTTTGGGATTTGTTGACACTGTGAAATTTTGAATCAACATATTTTTCCTTTAAAATGTTACATTTACTCAGATTAAACTTTTGATCTGTCATCTATGTTATATTACGAATAAAATATTGACATTTGCCATCTCCATATCATTGCATTCAGTTTTTATTCACAATTTGTTTAGTGTCCCAACTTTTTTGTAATCCGGTTTGTACATTCCAGCAAGTAAATGACGCAACAAATCAGACCAGAGCATCAGCAGCATGACAAAAGACATGTTGTAAATAAAGAATGCCTACTTTATTTAACAATCTGATTAATGTAGGGACAAATGAATTCTTTCTAATCTGTTCAGTCTACAAACAATATTCTAAACCATTTGCCAGATGGTAACAATTTGTATTGTGAGTTGAGGATGGGAGCGGGGTCAGACAGCACCCTCCTAGCAAGTCTGAGGACAGACTCATCATAGATAGACTGCAGGGAGGGGTGGTCAGTCCTTCCTATCACCTTCATTGTAGTTTGTACCATGGGACTAAATTTAGATTTAAGTTGCACAGAGAGATTTCCATTCCACGCTGACATTCCAAACCTGATGATGCTTTCCAATACGGCCTGATAGAATAAAACCATAAGCTTCTGGCTAACCCCAAAGATTCTGAGTCTAGGTCTGAAATATTCCACTCTATGTGTAATGGATCTGAGATTCACTTTCTGACATGATTGAGAAAAAAATTCAACTGTTTCACAATATTCAAATTTTTTGGGATGTATCTGCATTTAGTTACCAATGAACCTAACATGAATGTTTTTGGTCTGTGGGAGGAAACTGAAGTACCTGGATGGAGAGAACATGCACCATCGGTGTCCACTTAAAGGAAAATATACAGGTGCTGGTGGTAAAATTAGAATATCATGAAAAAAGTTGATTTATTTCAGTAATTCCATTCAAAAAGTGAAATTGTATATTATATTCATTCATTACACACAGACTGAAATATTTCAAAGGTTTATTTATTTTAATGTTCACGATTATAACTGACAACTAATGAAAATCCCAAATTCAGTATCTCATAAATTAGAATATTGTGAAAAGCTTCAATATTGAAGACACCTGATGCCACACACTGATCCGCTAATTAACTCAAAACACTTGCAAAGGCCTTTAAATGGTCTCAGTCTAGTTCTGTAGGCTACACAATTATGGGGAAGACTGCCGACTTGACAATTGTCCAAAAGACAACTATTGACACCTTGCACAAGGAGGGCAAGACACAAAAGGTCATTACTAAAGAGGCTGGCTGTTCACAGAGCTCTATGTCCAAGCACATTAATAGAGAGGCGAAGGAAAGGAAAAGATGTGGTAGGAAAAAAAGTGTACAAGCAATAGGGATAACAGCACCCTGGAGAGTATGGTGAAACAAAACCCATTCCAAAATGTGGGGGAGATTCACAAAGAATGGACTGCAGCTGGAGTCAGTGCTTCAAGAACCACCACGCACAGACGTATGCAAGACAAGGGGTTCAGCAGTCGTATTCCTTGTGTCAAGCCATTCTTGAACAAGAGACATTATCAGAAGCGTCTCGCCTGGGACTGCTGCTGAGTGGTCCAAAGTTATGTTCTCTGATGAAGTAAATTTTGCATTTCCTTTGGAAATCAAGGTCCCAGAGTCTGGAGGAAGAGAGGAGACACAGAATCCAAGTTGCTTGAGGTCCAGTGTCAAGTTTCCACAGTCGGTGATGGTTTGGGGTGCCATGTCATCTGCTGGTGTTGGTCCACTGTGTTTTCTGAGGTACAAGGTCAACACAGCTGTCTACCAGGAAGTTTTAGAACACTTCACTGCTGCTGACCAACTTTATGAAGATAGATTTCATTTTTCAACAGAACTTGGCACCTGCACACAGTGCCAAAGCTACCAGTACCTGGTTTAAGGACCATGGTATCCCTGTTCTTAACTAGCCAGCAAACTCACCTCACCTGGGCGGCTATGGCTGAGTGGTTAGAGCAGTCATCCTCCAATGCAAGAGTTGGGGGTTTGAATCCACCAGCAGTCACATGCTGAAGTGTCCCTGGGCAAGACACTGAATCCCTCATTTCCTCTGATGTGTGTCCCATCAGTGTATGAATGTGATAAAGCTCTGATTAGTCTTTATAGAATGATTTGTTCAATTAACTTTGTAGAGATCTAGTAGAGTGCTGTATGGATAGGTCAATGAGGCACAGATTGTGTTGTAAAGAGCTTTGAGTATCTTGATCAGATAGAAAGGAGCTATATAAGTACAGTCCATTTACCATTTACATTAACCCCATAGAAAATCTATGGAGTATCGTGAAGAGGAAGATGTGATACACCAGACCCAACAATTCAGAAGAGCTGAAGGCCACTATCAGAGCAACCTGGGCTCATAACACCTGAGCAGTGCCACAGATTGATCGACTCCATGCCACGACGCATTGCTGCAGTAATCCAGACAAAAGGAGCCCCGACTAAGTATTGATGCTGTACATGCTCATACTTTTCATGTTCATACTTTTCAGTTGGCCAACATTTTTAAAAATCCTTTTTATTATTGGTCTTAAGTAATATTCTAATTTTCTGAGATACTGAATTTGGGGTTTTCATTAGTTGTTAGTTATAATCTTCAACATTAAAATAAATAAAACATTTGAAATATATAAGTCTGTGTGTAATAAATGAATATAATATAAAAGTTTCATTTTTTGAATGGAATTACTGAAATAAATCAACTTTTTCATGATGTTCTAATTTTATGACCAGCAGCTGTAAAGTTCTGGAAGTGTTTTTCAATAAAACTGTCTACAAATACGCTACAAAACCTGACATCGTACGAGCAAATCTGAGGAAGTTTTAATGAGGTCCAAATGGTTGTGTGGGTAAAAAGTCCTCCCAAGATGTTCTCAAGAGAAACATGCAAAATCTAAACATTCAAAATGAGAAACCAAAATAAAAACGTGAAAACTCGGAACTTTATCAGTTTTCACACGAAGGATCCTAAAAACAACCAGAGAACCAGTCGAGGTCAAATCAGTTTTTTCTTTTTATTTGATAAACATGAGAAACAAACATTCTGTAACAAGTTAGCTGAAAAAATGTTGTAGAAAAACATGGTAAAGGCATAATTCAAATATCAGAAACAAAACCTTTATAAAGCCTAAACTAAATCCAACGACGACCTCTGTAAAAAAAAAAAAAACACTCTGTCTTCTTTATTGTAAAGAAATGTTTTCCGCTGATAAACTTATTTAGCTGCCTTTAACTCTGATTACTGACGGAGTTACAACACGTGGTAACGAACCTGAACGCATCGAGGACGACATGGTCGACACGTCCACAATGAAGACAGCTGTCCCTGACATTCTTACACATTTATCTCTTCTGCCAAACAGCTGTGAAATATACAATTCAAGTACAAAAGAGTTAAAACATCACCGCCGCTCATCAGTGGTGACTCACAGGTTGTTCGGCTGATACAAACTGTAACAAATGAGCTTCTCTTTACTTCACTGTTCCCAGACTCTGGTTCCTGATGGAGCACCAGGCCTTAAACACGTCTCTGTGAAGAAGAGACATGTCAGAAAACGGTCTACAAGACGGACAGGAAGACGGAGGAGTGTTTACATACTTGCAGTGAGTGGCCACACATTCATTACTGCAGTACTCTCTGTCCCAGTCTTCGCTGTCCACGGCGGGATTGTTGCAGCCGGCTCTCACACACACGAGCCTCGCTGTGGCTGCTTCACCAGACGGCTTCACCTCCATCACGTCCTGAACCAAACGAGAGGGTAATCAGACAAAACTCCACACGAAGCATTACGATCAAACATCTTGTTGGAAACATTTGGTAAAGCTGACCTCATCTGAATCCAGCACTTCGGTGACGTCGTCGATGACTGGAATGCTCGAAGTCGCAGCAGGATTTACGACGCGCACCGACGGCGCAGACGCAGCTTCAGCATCGGGTAAGATGACCTGTACGGTCTCTTTGTCCTGAATGGAAGCAGGAACTATTTTTATCTGAAGCGGAGGCGGAGGCGTTGCTGCGATGGACACAGCGTGACCTGGGACACCGCCCCCCTCTCGAGGTTTGGCCTGTAAGGGTGGTGGAGCTGGTGCCATCTGCTGGAGCCGCGGAAGAGGAGGTGCATTCTGCATCTGCTGCAGCGGAGGAGGCTGACGGGAGGTGCTGGAGACCAGGAAGGTGGGCTGTGCTGCATGGACCCCTCCTGGCAGCAGCGTGACCACCTGCCCCCCTGCCTGCAGAATGTGCTTTGGGATGACGATCTTGGTGATAGTCTGGGTGGGAGACGCTGCAGGAGCTTTGTTCGCTCCTGCCTGGAACCGAGTCGTCACCTCTGGGACGTCTAGGATGATGCTGGAGGCGCAGATGTTGGTGATGGCGTTCTGATCCACACCGCTGCTGGCCAGAGGCAGGAGGATGGCCTGGTGCTCAGAGGAGGGAGGGACTGGAGAGGTCAGATCAATCACAGGTGGAGGTGAAGGAGGAGACGCCTCCATCTCATCAACAGCAGGCTGGGAGGAGGCAACAAAATAAATGCAAATGTGAGTAAATGAAAATGGAACTTGAAGTCTGGTGCCGCATGTTTTACACTGTTTTGGTTGTCAGCAGCAAACTGGTTGATCCACTCTAAGAAGGTGCTATTTAAGAGACTGAGCTGAAAACAGCACCTCAGACTGAGGAAGTCTCTTGGATGAGAGACGAAACGTTTCTAGATTTTTGTGCTTTGTTTTTTTTTTTTGAATGTCCAGAGGACCAGATTGAACTTTTTTGGATTTTACACCAAGGTCATCTCAGAATACGAAACTGAAGAACCTTGAAAAACAACTTTATAAACAAACATTTAGCGTTAGTCATAAACATACACCCAGTGATGATTTTCTGAAAGTTCCAGTAAATTTTGTTCGGTGGTTCGTGACATACATTGATATGAGTAATGATGTTACCTGCGTCAGATGGCTGGCTTTGTACGCTGCAAGTGCCTTTAAATACTCCTTTTTAGCAGCTTCTGTCTTCCTCTTGTACACCTACAGACAAACTCTGTTAACAGAAACCAGTTTCTGAATCCTTCCTCCTCGTGTTTGAGAAGATACTGAACCTGCTTCTGCTCCTCCGCCAGGCTGTCCCACATTGATGCTACAATCTTTGACACCTCCCCAAACGAGGCGTTGGGGTTCTGGCCTTTAATTGCCACCTGCGTGTCTCTGAAGAACAGGGCGTATGCTGAAACTGGCTTCTGGGGCTCATTGGGATCCTTCCTCCTCCTCCCTTTCTTCCCGCCCGCTGCTTCAGCTGCTGCTGTCGGTGCAGCCAGCTTCCCCCCACCCCTCCTGGCTGCAGCCAGGGAGGGTGAGGTAGCTGGGCAGGAGGACATGTGGGAGAAGACAGAGGAAGAGCAGAGTGACATGGAGTCATCCAGCACACTCCTCTGCGTAGAGAAAAAGAGAGCTTTTATTATGAGAGACTGCGACGAAGTGAAGATTCAACAAGTCTGCGGCTTCTTTAGATCGACAACTTTACTAATTGGCTTTTATCATGTAGGTGAATGTTTCTGTTAACGTGTTATTTATATGTAAATGTTTCTGTTAATGTGTTATTTATATATAAATGTTTCTGTTAACGTGTTATTTATATGTAAATGTTTCTGTTAATGTGTTATTTATATATAAATGTTTCTGTTAACTTGTTATTTATATATAAATGTTTCTGTTAATGTGTTATTTATATATAAATGTTTCTGTTAACTTGTTATTTATATAT
>NC_056506.1:20287002-20292185 GCF_014905685.2 Nematolebias whitei | reverse complement strand
GTCCAGGGTGTACCCCGCCCCTCGCACAGTGATTGCTGGACATGGGCACCGGCAACCCCCGTGACCCAAAATGGAACAAGCGAGTAAAGAAAATGGATGGATGGATGGATATATGTATATACACACACACACACTTGGGGTATACTTTATATACTTTACATACTATACTTTTAAGCAATGAAGATCTTCAAGTGATTGGGGTGGCACTTGAAGTGGCCAAAGCCACCCTTGGGGCCACCCCTTGACTCCACCACTGCACCTGGTAGTGGATAAAATTCCACTCATCAGGATCAGTCTTCGTGCGCTGCCAAGCAAAATATATAAATAAAACAACATACACCTCTGTTTTCCTCCACAATGTAACTCCTGCCTACTTGAGTATCTTGCAACAAAAAACATTTAGGTTTATTTACATTCTCTGTTCAGTTACAGTTCAGAAAAACACTCTCATCTAAAAACTACGAACATTCACTATTCAAACCTCTCAGCGACGAGGGACATTGGCGTTCTGCTTGTGTTGTGTCCACAGGTGTCCTGGAGTTTGACACAGCAACATGACAAAAAACTGTGTGCCTGGCACAACCGCAGGAAGACCCGCCTCACCCACCAGATGTCTGGGAGTCGAGTGGCAGTCACTGTGGACTACAGCTCGGGGGTCATCACCTTCTCAGAGGTGGGGCCCTCCAACACCCTGGTCCACCTCCACACCTTCTGTACGAGCTTCACCCGCCCGCTGTGCTTGGGCTTTGGCCTGTACAAAGCCGAGCTGAAGAGTCGCATCTCTATAGTGAAAGAGTGAGGAGCCTGGAGAGAACCCTGTCTGGATGGACAAGTTCTTTTCATATTACTGATACTGAGATCAAGTTTGATGTGGTAGTGGCTGGGAGTCATCCCCAACATACACCCTGAGCACTGACAGCTCATTTCTTTGAGCTCCTTGACATAAAAGGTGGCAACAAAATGCCTTTCTTTAAAGAATTAACGTGTTTTGCATTTTACCTTAAACAAAACGATCATTTTGTTCATATTTGTCCCTCAAACATCTAAATCAAATCAAAACCTCCTCCGGTCCAGTCTTTTTCCTCTCTCGCAGCCTGCTTCTAAAACTATTTTTGAAAGTGCACAGTAAACAACATGTTTTCAGCATTTTAAATTTTTTTTCCAAGAAACAATCTGGAGAAATGTTCTTATGGGACGAAAGGTTTTCAAACAAAATGCTATTTTTAAAACGAGCTGATTCCAAAAGTGCTTATGGGTTCACAATAAATAAAGCTCAACGCCACAAACAGAAGCTTTTTGTATTTTTTCAACTAAGTTTAAACGCATGACAGAAAAATTATGTAGCTGGAAAACACAAACTGCCACTCACGTGCTCAGTTTGCTCTTTGGAGCTGCACACACACAATTCTTCTTCTTTCAGCTTTTCCCTCTTCAGGGTCTCCACAGCGAGTCGTCCTCCTCCATCTCACTCTGTCCTCACTCCAACTACCTCCATGTCCTCTCTACCTGCATCCATATAGCTCCTCTTTGTCTTTTTCCTGGCAGCTTCTAACATCCTTCTACCAATTTACCCACTGTCCCTCTTCTGGACATGTCCAAACCACTGTCCCTCCTCTGGACATGTCCAAACCATATCAATGTGTCCTCTTTAACTTTATCTCCCAGTTGTTCAACCTGTGCTGTACCTCTGATGATCTCATTCCTAATCTTATCCATCCTTGTCTCTCCTAAGGAGAACCTCAACATCTTCATTTCTGCCACTTCCAGTTCTTTCTCCTGTCGTTTTGTCCATGTCTCTGTCTCCAGACCACACAACATAACTGGTCTCACTGTGCACACAGTAGCACACCCAGTTATTGTTCTTTATTTCACCTTGAAACTGAGCTGGTA
Source organism: Nematolebias whitei (assembly GCF_014905685.2). Lineage (NCBI taxonomy): Eukaryota > Metazoa > Chordata > Actinopteri > Cyprinodontiformes > Rivulidae > Nematolebias > Nematolebias whitei. Next base: position 20,290,295 of record NC_056506.1, on the reverse strand, counting down.
GATGCAGTGAAGAGAAGTAGAAGAAGAAGGGGGCGGGAGGCTGAGGGACACCTGGGGAGATGAACAGAATGAACCACGAATCCTTCAGGTCCGATCAGACCCCTCCACTGCAGCGCTGCCAGTAAACTCACATAAAGGAGACGATTTTCAGCTTTTTACATATTTTGTGTGGACAGAAGGTGAAAACAGATAGTTTCCATCTGCAACAGGTGACTATTTTCGTTTTTCAGTCATTATTATTATTATTATTATTATTATTGTTATTATTATTATTATTATTATTATTATTATTATTATTATTATTATTGTTGTTATTAGATCATCATGTTAGCACACTTGTTTTATGATGAAGAACAATTTTTTCTTCCTGACATTAATCCGTGTCCATCCAAGAATCTGCTGTGGGATTTTAGTTTTTGCTTTTTCCTTAAACTAAAAACAAATAAATGTTTAATTCATACAGTTGATAAACAATGTAATTGTGCGAAGTTGGAAAAAGTGCAGAAAAGCTCTGATTTTTGAGAAAATGCAACAAAAGGAGTGACATTTCTATGTGACGTGTTTGTGTGAAAGTGTGAAAAAGTGTGTGTCAGAGGGAGGTGGTTACATGTAAAAACAGATGGTCACTCAGTGGAGTTGTTCCCCTGATCCATCCCTCCTCCCCCCCTCCTGAGTCCTGCCTCCCCCAGAATCATCTGTTTGTTTTAGCTTCATCACAGCCTCCTCTGCCTCGGTTCAGTCCCTCCTCCAGCTCTGCATCCTGCTGCTCTCATTTGAAGAATTTGTCTTTTTGTGATTGTCGTTCTGGACTGTGTGTTCATGCAGGACGCCGGGACGATTTGGGTCTTTTAAGGAAAACTATTTAAAAAAAAAAAGTGCAAGAAGACTGTGAGCTATAAAAAGCGAACAAATCTGAGCTTCATCTGGACCTTCTCTGCTGCTTCATTTCTTCAACTGTAGCATGTTTATTTATACCTCAAACTACTCAAAGTGACACCTCAGTCCAGCATCATCTAGAACAGGAACTTGACCAAACATCTTGAAGTCATGTACTTCGGGTTGGTCCAGTTCGACCTCCTGACCCTGCTGAGCGTGCTGCTGTTCTGGGGTCCCCTGGAGTCCAGCGGACAGAACGACACAGAGCCCATCATCCTGGAAGGGAAATGTTTGGTGGTATGTGACTCCAGCCCTTCGTCCGAGCCCGGTGGCACAGCTCTGGGCATGTCCGTCCGCTCCGGCTCCGGACGTGTGGCCTTCTCAGCCAGCCGCCAGACGAACCACGAGCCCACAGACATGAGCAACCGCACAATGATCATCTACTTTGATAACGTGAGTACGGAGCTCCAACATGGTATTTTCAACGTACCTTGAAAAAAAATATTGACACATTCCTGTTTTGAGAGAGCTTCAACCAACAGGTTGTAGATCCTGACGGTGTGGGTAAATGAAAACTAGGTAAAGATTGAACCTTTGGACACAAAGTGCAGCCACACTGTGGGTTATGGAGCATATTCAGGGTTGTTTTTAAAAGTAAATGGTCAGAATATGGTTCAATAATTTGAAACTCTGAGGTTTGACTGAGGTTAAAAGAATTACTCCGAGTGACCTTTGAGTATGTATAAATATACAGGATATATACAGTATATATAAAGTCTTCATAAAGGATATATATATATATATATATATATATATATATATATATATATATATACATATACAGTACACAGTATTTATACAGGATATGTGGACAGTACAGACCCTTTCCAAAAAATTAGAATTTCATGGAAAATTTGTTTAATTTCCATTGTTCCATTCAAAAAGTTAATCTTTAATAGATGATAGATTCAGGGCCCACAATTTAAACAAGTTCAAGTATTTATTTGTTTATTTTTACATAATTTGGACTTCCAGCTCATGAAACCCACGAAAACAGGATTTCAAAAAATTAGAATACTGTGAAGAAATCAGCCCAAATGTTGCAGGACATGAATGTTTTAAACTGAGTGTGACACATTAATCATCTACTAACCTCAAAGCATCTGCACAGGTTTCCCCAGGTGTCATTAGATTGCTTCAGTTTGGTTCAGTTGTCTCAGTTTGGTTCAATATGGAGAAGACTGCAGACATAACTGGTCAGAAGACCATCATTGATACCCTCCATAGGATGGGTAAGCCACAAAAGTTCATAGCTAATACAGCTGGCTGTTCACAGAGTGCTGTGTCCAAGCATATCATTGGAAAGTCTAGTGGAAGGGCGAAATGTGGCAGGAGAAGATGCACCAGCAAAAGAGATGATCGTGGGCTTCAGCGGATCATCAAACAGAAAAGATTACAGAATCTGGCAGAGATCCAGAAAGAGTGGAATGAGGCGGGAGTCACAGCTAAAAACCACCACATTCAGACACATCCAGGAGATGGACTACAACTGTTGGGTTCCTCTGTCCTCTTTTCAGATGAAAATAAAGTGTGCCTTTCATGCAGAAATCAAGGTCCAAGGGTTTGGAGGAAGAAGGTGAGGAACAGAACTCGTACTGCTTGAGGTCCAGTGTGAAACATCCACAGTCAGTCATGATGTGGGTGCAATGTCTGGTGCAGGTGTTGGTAAACTCTGCTTTCTTAAATCCAAGGTCACCGCAACAGTCTACCAGAATGTTTTAGAGGACTTCATGATTCCTTCTGCTGAGGATCTGTATGGAGATGCAGATTTCATCTTCTAGCAGGACCTGGTCCCTGCCCATGCCGCCAGAAGCACCAAAACCTGGTTTGATGTCCATGCCACAGTGCTAGACTGGCCAGCCAACTCATCGGACCTAAACCCCATTGAAAAACTATGGAGTATTCTCACGAGGAACATGAGGAGCACCAGACCCAACAACAAAGAAGAGCTGACAGCAAGCATCAAGGAAATCTGGGCTTCCATAACTCCCAGTCAATGCCACAGGCTGATTGCCTCAATGAAACGTCGCATCGAGGCAGTGATTAAGGCAAAGGGATTCCAACCAAGTATTGAAGATTGACATATAGTTTTGAAAGTACTATATTTTGATTGATTTGTTTTGATCCTAATTTCTTTCTTTTTTTCTGCAAAAACTGAAAAGTAGTGTGGACTGATGTCTTTACAGTATTCTAATTTTTTTTTTATCCTGTTTTCGTGGGTTTCATGAGCTGGAAGTCCAAATTATGTAAAAATAAACAAATAAATACTTGAAAATGTTTAAATTGTGGGCCCTGAATCTATCATTTATTAAAGATTAACTTTTTGAATGGAATTATGGAAGTTAAACAACTTTTTC
>NC_056506.1:20285398-20286902 GCF_014905685.2 Nematolebias whitei | reverse complement strand
TGTAGTGAACCTGATCTGACCCTGATCTGACCCTGATGACCTCAAATCTATCAGATGGACAGAGACTGTTATTTTCATTGATCTGAATACAGTCTGAGCCATCTGGTGACTTTCTTTCTTGAATTAATCAAGCAGAAAAGACAATTCTCTATAATCATTACTGTTTTACAAATGTTTGATAATCAAATTGTGTTAGTTCCATTCAATGCTTACAGGTTGGAAAGAACTACTCATTTTTATTTTACATAAGCAGTAAGTAATGATTTTTATTCCTCATTCAAAGAAGAAATCAGGTTAATATGCATTTCTTGATTCTCTGTCTGAAATGAGCCAAGTAATGTAAGTATGTTAAAGGTCGGTTTTCGGTCAACTAAAATGTTTACTGAGAAGAAATGTCATGTTTTACTATTTGAGAAGATACAACAGCGTGAGACTCCACGAAGTCTGGTCGTCTGCAATAATCTTTTCTGTATGTTGAAAACAATCCTTGACTTATGATAACATCTTACATCACAAACCACACCTCTATTTCTGGTCCATCGACCAATCAAAAAGCTCTCAAATGACCCGGAAGTCGACCCATTAAAAATGTGGCAACTTCCCGGTTCTGGCAGAGTTGCTGACAATTAAGAGTCTGAGAAGTTCTGAAGAATGAAAGGAGTTCAGAGTTCTTGGGTGCAAACGCATTCAGGATGATCCAGAGACGTTTTGGGATTATAATTTCTGTTTGAAAACCACGTACGACTCTCTGAGGGTTTGGTAGTTCTCACGGAGACGCTGAAAAGAGTCAGAAAGGAACCTACGCCGACGCTGATTTCATCATCAAGGTAGATGGTTCTATTTTCGACCAAGTGTACCGTGGGCAAGCTGATATCTGATGGAGCGTGCAATTTCTGGTCAAACAGATTAATTCCCTCACATATTTCTCTGTAAGATAAATCTCCATTTCATCTTAAAACTCTCCTCTTTCTCATAAAATCAGTACAGATATCTTAGGAATATCTGAAGCAAAGTCCTTGATCACCGCCGAGTGATCGATGCTCATTTTCTGTGAAACTTGTCTGTTATTATTTTCATATTTTGCCAAATCAATGTAAATGTTTGATGTTAAACTTTGATTCTGAAAATAAATGACCGCATTGATTTGATGGGTCAAAGATAAATAACGTCTCTCGTTACATTTCTGTTAAATTCAATGCACGACCTTACACAGTCAGAAAGATGAGGAACTCGTGAATATTGTATGCATATATCTCATATATTGTCATACTACAACTAGTGGCACGTACCTACGTGACTACTACATATAAATGTTTCTGTTAACTTGTTATTTATATATAAATGTTTCTGTTAACTTGTCATTTATATATGTTTGTTAACTTGTTATTTATATATAAATGCTTCTGTTAACGTGTTATTTATATATAAATGTTTCTGTTAACGTGTTATTTATATATAAATGTTTCTGTTAACTTGTTATTTATATATAAATGTTTCTGTTAAC
>NC_056506.1:20280324-20285298 GCF_014905685.2 Nematolebias whitei | reverse complement strand
TATATAAATGTTTCTGTTAACGTGTTATTTATATATAAATGTTTCTGTTAACTTGTCATTTATATATGTTTGTTAACTTGTTATTTATATATAAATGTTTCTGTTAACTTATTATTTATATATGTTTGTTAACTTGTTATTTATATATGTTTCTGTTAACTTGTTATTTATATATAAATCAATCAACCTTTATTTATACAGGTAAATCCCATTGAGTCTCGAGGACTCATTTACAAGAGAGACCTGATTTCAACAAAGAAAGATGACAACAATGGACAACAGCAACAACAATAAACAGTTATAAAAAACTCATACTACAGATTTTTTTTTTTTTTTTTTAACAAATAGGATGGCTAAAAGGAAAAAGGTAACAAAACAAAAAACAGCTAGATTCCAAGACAAATGTAGAAAACTAAAAACAGGAACATGTCTGCATTGGTCCCTGACAGGAGTCCAACAGATTCTTAAAGACACTTAAATGAAATGTTTCTGTTAACTTGTTATTTATATATAAATGTTTCTGTTAACGTGTTTTTCATATATAAATGTTTCTGTTAACTTGTTATTTATATATAAATGTTAATGTTAACTTGTTATTTATATATGTTTGTTAACTTGTTATGTATATATAAATGTTTCTGTTAACTTGTTATTTATATATGAATGTTTCTGTTAACGTGTTTTTTATATATAAATGTTTGTGTTCAGTGCACTGAGACAACTTCTGTTGTGAATTAACGCTATAGAAAGAAACAGAATTGAAAATTATCTGCATGAGTTAAATAGTAATAATAAAAAAACCTGTTTAAAATTCAGCCTCAAGTTTAGAGACAAGCAGGACAACGGTGGACGTTTTGTCCATGAGGTCCTCCTCACCTTAAAGTCCTCCATGTCCTCATCCTGCAGGGAACCAGTAGGAGACAGTGTTGCTGACAGCGGCTGCTCGGGTGCCCCAGAGCTTCCAGCACCGAGACCCAGAGCCAGTTCTGATGGGTTTATTGTGGTGAGCTGACCGCTTTCCAAAAGGCTCTGACCCACGTCACAGAGCTGGACATCAATGGTCATCGGGGACGAACTGTTGAAATGTGAACCATTGGAGTTCCCCAGTTCCTGCGGAGAGATCAGAGCACCAAATATTACAAAAAGACTTTTGACAGAGATAGTAAACATTAACCCAGTCTCAATATTTCAAGTCTTAAATTTAAAACACACAACAAAAAAAGAGAACCCTAAATTGTTATGATTCAGAAATCATTGCCCAGTCATAAATTAAATGATTTAAACTAAGTTTGAGCCTTGTTATCTATCAGGTACAACATGAGTTTTTAAACAGACCACTTTTCCAGGCAATTCATGGAATGTGCTTAAAGTGCAAGTCAATTTATAACACGTGCACAATATAATTTCTATAAACTCTTAATACATTTTCATTCATTCAACCTTTGTTTAGACAGATAAGTCACACTGAGCCTAGAAGTCTCATTTACAAGTGAGATCTGTTTAGACAGACAAAAAGTAGTGAAACTGGACACATGTAGGAATCGGAGTTGATCTATGATTAGCTCGTGTTTTCAGATAAATATTTTTATTGGGTACTCACCAGTGCAGAGGAGCTCAGCAGGGCTCCCCCTGCTCCAGTTGGGCCCATGGTCCCCAGGTTCAGCTGCTCCAGGGCCTGAGGGCCAGAGTTCACGAAGGTGGAGGCAAAGGAGGGGTCATTGGTCTCCACCACCAGGTTGCTCACCAAACTCCTGGAGCCTAGAGGTCCAGTGGTACCGTCTGATCCATCCGTCAGCTCGAAGTGAGACACTGCATCTCTGATGACCAGAGCTGGGTCTGGATCCAGGGAGATTGGGGGGATCTCAAAAACCTCATCTCCAAGACTGGGAGTGTGGAATGTCTGCTGTGGGGTAAAAACACAGAAATGTCTCCTTGAGTTAAAAACGAGAGATCAGGACAGGAAGGCCAATTTGACACATTGAAGTTTAGACACTAACCTCTGCAGACAGGAAGTGATGCCCTGCTCCACTGATGCTCAAATAACTATCCCCGTCCTCTGGAAACTGGAACACAATGGGAATGTTCCAGTAATTACCTGACAGCAGATACTTTTAATGAATCAGACGCACGTGGACGGAACTCACCTTAATGTCTGCAGAGTATTCACCGTATGTGTGGGAATCCAAAAACTCTGAATCTACAGGAGCACAGCCGTCCGACAAACCAGAATAAAAGTTACGGTCCATTTTAACCTGGCTTTACATAAACTAACTTACCATACTTCATAAAAGCGCATATTCATCCAAAACCCCCAACTAATTTGGGCCAACTCTCTCTTTAGCAGCTAGCCGCTAACTAGCTAAACACTGATGCTCTGTTTGTTACTCAGCAAACAGATCTCTCTAAACAGTTTTGGGTTTTAAAACCCAACGAGGACTTTTAAACTGGATAGTGTAAAGCCAATAACATCAATATAAAGTCTATTTTTCTCCACAAATTTGGCGTTAGTCTTTTTACGTGATGAAATTTTCTCGACGCCCTAAAGGAGCAGATTCAAACGGTCAACAGCCGCTTCTGCCCCCACAGGAGAGAAGGGGTTCTCTGCAGACCAAAAGTGGGCGTTTCTGGCGAATAGGCGTTTATGGGCGGCGAACACTGATTGGCTAACAGTATTTAATAGGCGTTTGTCGGCGGCGAACGCTGATTGGTTGTGGGTAACCCTCAAAGTCACGAGGATTTTTGATGAGGTAACGTTTCTTTGCGATGTTTGACAAAGAAATATGGTTTATTGTACTTATAAAGTATGCTATGTTTTCACTTATGCATTTTATTGAAGTACGTTTATTGTAGGTCACGATAGTTTCGACCGTTCTCTCGTTGTTGTCGTAACGCACTGAGGTAAAGTGAACCTCCACAGCAGCTCTCACTGTGCACGTTTACAACAACTGGGTGTTGCTTTTCAAAATAAAAGCTGAAAATAAAAGTTCTTAATACTTGAAAAATAAATATTTAAAAGCTGAGTATAACTGAAAAATATGAAAAACAAATAAATAAAAGTTGTTATTAGCTGAAAAATAAATAAATAAAAGCTGTTAATGATATCTATGTCTTTCTGCCATGTCAGGGACCACTCTCACTTCAGGTTGACTCTAGAAGACCCCAAGATGTTGCCCAACAATGTTGACCAACATCTGATGTTGACTTTCAAAATAAATCACCTCCAAAGTTTAACATAGTTCATAGTAATAGTCAAAAGTTGCTGACCTTGTTGCAACATGAGTTAACACAAACATGAGTGTAAATTGTCAATGATTCAATAATGAGTAATAACTTATTCAATAATAAATCTGTAATTTGTCAATAATAGTCAATAATTCATTCAAGAATAGATTATGGGTGTTTGGTACGGCTCAGTGGCTAAAATGGGTTGGATGTTGGAGAAATTACTTAATTTTAAATTACCTGAATGTACAAATTCCTTCATTTATAGTTAAACTTTAGGAAATCATCTTTTTTTTTCCTTGTGAAAAAAATATCAAAATTAACTTTAAAATCCAATCCAGGATTAAGTAACAACTAGCAACACCCTAACTGTACTATGTTCTGTGTTTCCAACAGATGCTATGATGACTTCTAAAAATGGACGTCCCAATAAACACAATAAAAAAATTCAATGATGCATCAAATGTTGTCTGAGTATGTTTTAAAGTAATAACAAATGTGAAATCTGGAAAACAAAGAGAATTCCTGAATCTGTCTTGTGTGCTTTGATGTGTACATAAGTTTATTGGAGGTCCTGAAACAACTTTTCTGAGAACACAAAGATTTTTATTTTATCTTTGGCCAAGATGTCAGTTTGAAATCAGGCTGCTTACTGCAAAACCAAGAGTTTTTTTAAGACGGTCTTCATTTGTATTGTTTTGTCGACTAAGTTAAATGTATTTTCTAAAATATGGATAAATCTGATCTCATCATGCAGCATAAGCAACTGGGTACAGGTGTGAGGGCCAAAAGTCTGGTTATGTACTGACTCCTAAATGTGCTGGTTTTCTACTGAAACATGGAGTAGTGTTGACCTTTAAAATGTGAGACAGCTGAGGAAGTTAACCAGTAAACAGAAGTACCTGCTCCAGTTGCAGAAATCTTACAGAAACTGACAATCACTCATCTGCAGTGACTGCAGGTTGAACAAGAAAATGTGAAGTTAAAGGAAAGCTCCTTTGTCCCAAGGCCAGTTTAAGTATCATTAATATTTTTCTTTCTTTATGAATCGATTGTAACTTTGTTCACATTTTTCAACAACCAAAATGGAATTTGTTTTTTAATGTTATGGCTAGGTATTAAAAAAAAACCTAACATTTAGCTCTCCCCACTACCCAGTTATTTTGCTCTTATTTTGAAATGTAACCGGAAGTTCTGTGTTAAGAGAGGCGGAAAAAGAAGTTATGGAGACGCCGCGGCAGTATACTGGAGCGATGTCGAACCGAGACGCCGCCAGTGTTGAATCTGAGACGCCGCTAATGTCGAACCGGTTAACACCATAGACATAATATGCCTGTGGTTAACACAATCTGCCAATAACACCTTGTTTTTAGACATAATGTGTCTGTGGTTACGGCATTTTATCGTTCAGCCTTTTTTTCTATCATCCAATCAGATGTGGCCGGCCAGACACGCCCATTTTTCTATCGTCCAATCAAATATGGCCAGCCAGACACGCCCATTTTTCTATCGTCAAATCAGATGCGGCCAGACACGCCTATTTTCATATAGTCCAATCAGATATGATCGCCCAGATACGCCCATTTTCCTATAGTCCAATCAGATATGACCGCCCAGATACGCCTTCCGAATTTGGCTGCAGAGATACCTACTTGCCACGGGACGACAGCGGAACTGCAGTTGGCTCCTACAGGACGACAGCAGTACTGCAGGCGGCCCCTACAGGCCGACAGCAGTACTGCAGGCGGCCCG
>NC_056506.1:20249219-20280314 GCF_014905685.2 Nematolebias whitei | reverse complement strand
CTACAGGCCGACAGCAGTACTGCAGGCGGCCCGACAGCGGAACTGCATGCGACCCCTACAGGCCGACAGCAGTACTGCAGGCGGCCCCTACAGGACAACAACAGTACTGCAAGCTGCATTCATGAACTGTTGTGGAAAAAACAGAATGAATACTTAAAGTGATTGGTAACTTTTTTCCTTGGAAGCCTTCCAAACGGCAGATTAAATTGTTACCCAAATATTTCGTGAGAATTCACCAAGTTTTATCTCGCATATAAAATCCTCACTTTTTATTATAAAACTTACACGTCTGATTTCGATAAATCTCACCTTCTGTTAAGCATTTGGTGAGTTTTTCTTTTAAATCAAATATCCAGATGAAACAGCATAATGTTTATAAGTTTAAGTTGTGCAGATGACATACCCGTTTTTCACAGATGGTGTCAAAAAATGAGCAAACCAAAAACAAAATACTTTTTTAAGGAAAAGGATCCAAGTGTAATACAAAAACAAAAAGCATATTTATTCTTCTTTCTTTAAAATATGCTTTGGATTTTGTCTTAGAGCTGGAAGTTAATTTAACAAGTTTTCAGAAAAAGACAAGTTTAGCAACAGCCCTCAATCAATTCTCTTAGAATATATTTTTTTAGAGCACTTGGCTCTCAGAGTGCAGGTTTACTCGTGGTTCCTAGGGTTTCCAAAAGCAGAATGGGAGGAAGATGTTTCAGTTCTCAGGTTCCTCTCTTGTGGAACCAACTTCCAGTTTCTGTCCATGAGGCTGACACATTGTCCAGTTTTAAGACTGGACTTAAAACTTTCTTTTTTGATAAATCCTAGTTAGGGTTGGCTATATGCCATTTTAAGATTAGACTACTGGAGGACAAATTGGCCTAATTTCCTTAAATGAATTGTTAAAATTGAATAGTTTTCATTTGATATTATTTCTATCTTAACATGTGATTCTGGACCTGCCATTGTGTGTGTTCCTCTCAAACCCAGCCGGTTGAAGCAGATGGCTGCTTGTTCTTAGTATTTTTCAGGATTTGTAGTGCCTGCAGTATCTTGAACCCAGTACACAATGCAGTGCACTGAACCCCATGACCCATGTGTGTGCCATCAGTGTATGAATGTGATCTAAAGCTTCGATTAATCTCTACAGATTCAGATTATCTTTGCAGAGATCTTAGAGTGCTGTATGAACGTGTGTTGAGATTGTGTTGTAACGAGCTTTAAGTATCTTGATTAGACAGAAAGGTGCTATACAAGTACAGTTACCATCTTTTCATGAAAATCTTTTTCTTATCATGACCCATCCATCAGTTATTGGTGTTTTAGGTAAAAATTTACAATTGAATTTTTCTTTTAGAAAGTTGATCAACTTTCTGATTTCCTTGTCCTCCTTGTGTAAAAGAAGTAACTTGTGTTCCTGCCTTAAATAATCAGCTATATCTTTATAAAACAGGAATAATGAGGGGGTTCCATGAGTTGTAATTAAGACACTTTAAACAACCGTGCACACCATCAGCTTCCGTTTTCTGTCCTGCCTTTTAAAAATCACAACGCACGCGTCAAGTGTTTCACTGTAGATTGCTGTTAATCATATCACAGATACAGTCAGGTCATAAAACAAGAATAGCAACTCACTGCCGTCAACTTTGCACCAGAGTACACAACTGACAAGCTCTACTTTGTACAATACATCCATCCTCCCAGCACAGCTTCAGTAACTAATACGCCACCATGCCCTCCCTCCCCCGCCCCTCCCACAGAGTGAAAACACTAACAACACATCCACACCTTCAGTTCAGACTCCTATGGAGAGATGACCAGAAGACACTGGGTGGGGGGGGGATCTGGTTCTGCTCCGTACATGTGTCCAGTTTCATGTGGCGCTTTAGGACCAGCATTGAGGTCGTTTTGATAAGAAAAGTGTGTCTGTACAGCAAGTGTCCCCTTTTGGTCACGCTTGGGAATGTGATGGGAATTCATGGGTTTGAAGAACAACGAGTCAACGGGGAACAAAGCTCAGCTTTTTGCCATTTTGTCAGAGGTTCAAGAGGAGGATCGAGGAGATGAAACATAATTCTGATGGGAAAAAAAATAAACCGATGCTCCTTGCGCTGAAAAATCCTAAATAAAATAAACGAATAAAAATAGCAAAACAAACATCAGTAATTCATATATTGTTACAGAATAGAAAATAATTGAACATGATTTTGTTTTTGAGAAGAGGCCGAGTCAGAGGAGTGGGATTCAGTCAGTCCTCGGAGCTCGATGAAGAGTCAGAGTCCTTCTGTGCTACGATAACATCGTCCAACAGCGCTTCTTGATCCGAGCTGTCGTAGTCGCCTTGGGAGAGGCTGTCGCCCCCCTCCATTTTAATGTCAAAGCTGGGACTGGTGAGGAAGTGATGGGACGTGTCCAGGTCCTCCTCGTCCATCATGTAGGCTCCATCAGACACCAGAGTCTCCTCTTCGACTCCGTCCAGGGTGGGCTCCTCGGGGACGGGCTCTGGAGTGTGGTAGTGATGATGATGGTGATGGTGGTGATGATGACGCCGGCGGCTTTTCTTCGGTATCACCGAGTGCTCCGTCAGCAGCCGGTGGAAGAGAGATTCAGGCAACAGACCCTGAGGAAAAACAAACCGAAAATAAAATATAAGAATCTACGATGCTTAAAAATGTGTCGTATATTAAAACCAACGGGAGGCTGCTGTTTTTAACCAGCTTCATTTTAAGATCCAATCACGTTAACAGTACAATTTAAATTTTAATATCTTCCTTACAGAGTTTCGAACTGATTCAGACCACTCGGGCGCCACAGCGATGTCGAGGTTCTCCTCCAGGTACTCCCTCAGCTCCTGCAGCATGGGGCAGAAAGCAGCTCCGACCTGAAGGGAAGCGTTTGTTAGCAGGGACCGATGCACAGCGTCCACTTCTAACCCATAAACACACGCAGCATGAGCTCACCTTCTTTCCTGTCCTCATGTTAATAAGTTTGACCTTCTCTGTACCTGTGAGGGCCTTATCTGCCCTCCTCCTCCTCTTCCTCTTGCTCCTGTTCACCAGCAGCTACAACAAAAATCCAATCAAAAGGATCAAGCACGAGAGAAATAAAACGTCCTGTAACCGTTTACACAAACCAAGACCCAGGGTTAGATCCTCCCACAGAACTCCTTTATTCTGATAATGGTTTACCTCCAGCATGTCTCCCTCCACTTCATATTCTGGGTTCTCTTTCAGCCACGTGGGTGGGTCCCTTCTTCGGGGGTTACGCTCCAATACATCATGAAGACCATCGAGGTCTGATAGCTAAAAAACAAAACAGTAATAATTAAATTCAGTTTGGGCTTGTTTGGCATCAAACTCTGTTGTAGAGGAGCTAAACTAAAACCACACACACCTCTTGGTCCTTTCGCTTCTTGCGGCTACTGCTCTCACCCCCCGACCCGTTGGGCATCAGGGCCTGCTTAGAGAAAGTCAGCTTCAAGCCCTCCTCCTGATCGGACGACAGAGAGAGGCTTTAACTAAACCACGACACATTAACAACAACATGGTCATTCATGCTCTTCTGCTCAACGTCCCTTATTTTCCTTCTACAGAACTGTGACAGCAACAGAAGGAGCCAGCACGTATTTATGATGCAAACAAGTCAGACAAGATCAGTTCCTCCAAATCTGAGGCCACCATGGTCTTGAGCAGGAAAAGGTGCCCTCTCCGGGTTAAGGAGGAGGTCCTACCCCAAGTGGAGTTTAAGTATCTCGGGGTCTTGTTCATGAATGAGGGAAAAATGGAGTGACAGATCGATAGGCGGATAGGTGCAGCATCTGCAGTGAAGCGGGCGTTGTGCAGGTCTGTCGTGGTGAAGAGAGAGCTGAGTCAAAAGGCGAAGCTCTCAATTTACCGATCGATCTACGTTCCTACCCTCATCTATGGTCTCGAGCTTTGTGTTGTGACCGAAAGAAAGAGATCTTGGATACAAGCGGCTGAAATGAGTTTTCTCCGCAGGGTGTCTGGGCTCTCCCTTAGAAGAGTGAGAAGCTCGATCATCCGGGAGGGACTCAGAGTAGAGTCACTGCTTCTCCACATTGAGAGGAGCCAGTTGAGGTGGCTCGGGCATCTGGTTAGGATGCCTCCTGGACGCCTCCCTAGTGAGGTGTTCCGGACACGTCCCACCGGGAGGAGACCCAGAGGAAGACCCAGGACACGCTGGAGGAACTATGTTTCTTGGATGGCCTGGGAACGCCTCAGGATTCCTCCAGAGGAGCTGGACCGAGTGGCTGGGGAGAGGGAAGTCTGGGCCTCCCTACTTAAGCTGCTACCCCTGAGACCCAACCCCGGATAAGCGGAAGAAAATGAATGGATGGATGGACAAGTCAAACTGTCGGTTTCCTCATCAGCTCCGACTGCAGCACTAATTATGAATAGTTGGTTAATTGACTTGTTTAAACAGTGGCAGTAGATGAAAGGGAGAAGCTAAAAATATGATTTTTCCAGATGTTTAGGTTTCTTAAATAGTCATTGTTGTAAATTACTAGTCTAAAGCTTTACCTGCATCTGTGTAACATTTTTGATCACTCCACAAAAATAAACTTTTACTCCACTTTTGTAGTGACACACTCTGCTAGTCTGACAAAGAACTGCTTATATTAAAAAAAAATTACAGGATTAGTGAAATAAATTGATTCAGATGCTGTGAAAAACACTCAGACACTGCAGCTAATTAATGAGTGATCTGATCAGTCACATTCCTCTAACAAGCTGATCAGTAGCCTAATTTAACAATCACTTCTGGTAATATCGTATAGCTGGTATAACTTGGAGATAGTCTGCTAACATAAGAAAGCTCTCCATAAAGCTAGAACTTTATATTACTCATCTTTAATAGGAGAATAAAAATAACCCTAGGTTTCTGTTTAGTACTATTGCTAGACTAATTAAAAGTCCCATCTCTGTTGAACCATGTATCCCTACAACTATAAGTAGTGATGACTTCATGAGATTCTTTATCAATAAAATTATTTCAATTAGAGAGAAAATTCAAACCATCCTTCCTTCTACTATCTCTAGTCCCCTGTCAAATGAGGCAACTTTAAAAATTTCACTAGAGCCTGATTTATGTTTGGACAGTTTTTGTCCAGTTGAGCTCTGAATTGTCAAAAATAATAATCTCATCCAAACCATCCACATGCCTGCTAGATCCCATCCCAACCAGACTGTTTAAAGAGGTATTTCCCCTAATTAATGTCCACATTTTGGATCTACTTGGTTTGTCTCCAGAGTTTCCCTTACCATTATGCAAGGAGGGGCACCCCACCCTGTCTACCTAACTCTGTTTCTGTCTGTGAGGCTGACACCTTGTCTACTTTTAAGATTAGGCTCAAGTCTTTCCTTTTTGATAACTCCTATAGTTAAGGTTGGCTTAGGTTTCCTGAGTTATCCCTTAGTTATGCTGCAATAGGCTTAGACTGCTGGAGGACAAACTGACCACATATACTCTCTGCTGCTGTCTTTACTTGCTCTACTCTACATGTTTATATTTGTAATTATTTCTATCCCAACATGTTTTTTTTTTTTTACTTTCCTCCTATAGAAAGTACATCTGGACCAGTCATTCTGGATTTGTTTCTCCTTCCTGTCCTCTTAAACCCAGCCGGTCAAAGCAGATGGCTGCTCTTCCTGAGCCTGGTTCTGATGGAGGTTATTTCCTGTTAAAAGGAAGTTTTTCTTTCCACTGTCTCCTTTGTGCTTGCTCAGGATGGGAGACTGTGAGGAAGTGAAGATTCAACACAACCTGCTGCTTCCTTAGACAGAGAACTTTTACTGATTGTCTTGTATGTAAATGTTGTACAGTACCCTGAGACAACTTCTGTTGTGACTTGGTGCTATAAAAATGAACTGAATTGAATTAATCTGATCGCAGCAGTTCACATATGATCTGTGTTGACTGCTCTGGCCTGGTCACATTTTTATGTTGATAAATGGTCCAAAATTACCAGGATGCTCCTTTAGACAAGTTTAGCTGCTGTAAGATGAATGGAAGCAGTGCATGTCTTATAAAATACAAACAGTCGTGGATTTAATGAGTGAACTAATTTACTTTGACAAAAACAAAGAATTTAATTTATTACCATTTATTCTCACCTCACTTTTTGTATTGAACGCTTTCTGAACTCACCTTGAGGAGTTTTACAGTAAACTCTCCATTTTCTCCTTCTGTCCCAAGGCCGACAGGTGTGCTGCTGGGTTTACGGATCACCCTCGCGTAAGCCATCTCATCGCCCCCCAGCTCTGAGTTGGGGTTGAGCTGAGCTTCAGACACGTAACGTCGCCCCGAGGGCCACTTACCCGTCAGAACAAGAGTACATAGATTGTCCAGACGGTTAATCAGCGCACGATCCTGAGCAAAGAAAACCCTTTTGGTAATTGTTTCCCATAAAATAAATGCATAATTTTGATTTTTTGATCAACAGTATCATCATAACTTTAAAATTAATTAAGTACCTTAGGCCAGTCAACTCTGATTGGATCAGGAGGAGGAATGCTATCCTGAGATGGAGTCATAGAGAGTAGACTATTATCTTCATCCACATCTCTGACCTTTATACCTCCTGACAAAAAGAAAAGTAGAAGTTTAAAGGTTTTTTTCTCGTTGTTGTAGGATTTAACATTTTTTCTAACAGTCAGTGGTCTTACCTCCTTCCCCCTCCTCATCACTGTCTCCACTATCATCACTGCTCCCTGATCGCTCTGAGGACGAAGATCCCGAATCCGAATCGGAGTCAGAATCAGAGCCCCGATCACCTTTCCTTCCTCCTTCTGTTTTGTCTTCTCGTTCTTTGCTCCTCTTAAAGCTCCAGCTCTGACCTTGCACTTTGCACCCCTGGTGACCCAAGGGAGTGCTCTGCAGCTCAGCACTGATATCGTCTCCAAACAACCGAACGCTCTCGTCACTCTCCTCCTCTTTCACTCTGGGTGAGTCCATCCCAGTCTTGGGCTGGCTGAAAGTCATAACGGGTGGTGGTGGAGGCGGGGGGAGAGCCTGCTGACTCTGGATGAACTGTTCTCGGGCCATGCTGAAAGTGAACTGTGGGTCTGAGAAGATGGAGAGCTCGGTGCGGCTGACGCCGTGCACCGTAGCTCCGAGCATTAGCTGATGATCGTGTTCTGGTAATCTCCACCAAGCAGGCAGCTCAGAGCTGCGGGGGGCCAGAGGCAGGTGCTCCTCCAGGGAGGGGTGGGGGAGGACTCGCTCACGAAGGCGGCGCAAGAGGCTGATGCGGTAGAGAGTACGTGATGCCCGCTCCTCGGTGATGGGAGCCACAGTTTGAGAAAGCTCTGATGGATCTGTGTTAGTTGAGAACAAAGTCAAACATTTCAACAAGCAGACGGCAGCACGCAGGCTACGAGTTCACAAGTTCAATCTTAAATAATTACCTTCACCCCGACCCGGGCGGAGGTGGCACACCCTTCGGCACATGGCAACAAAGGAGCGGAAGTATCGGCTGAGGCTTTCGTCAGTTTTCTTATCCAGACGAGCAAAGGTACGGAAACGAGTCCAGTCAAACTCAAGATCCGGTCCCTCTGGAAAGCCTGGCTCCTTCTTGATCTTCTCCACTCCAAATGTTGAGACCACACGGTAGAAATCACACTCCTCTCTCCGGGTCCACCTGGAAGCAAAGGTACCAGGACTGAGCTAAAAAGTTCAAACTTCTTCAGGAACTATTTAAAAGTGGATGTGAACAAAAATAAATAATGTGACTACATCAAAGCAGTTCACCTCTGCTGTCGCTCCTGTCGTGCGATTTCCTTCAGCTTGCTGGCCTGTTCGCACCGCCTGCGCCTGCGGTCGCCTTTGGCCTCGGCTTCCATCTTCAGCTGTTCTTGTCTGTAGCTGCGCTGGTACGCGGTGATCAGACGCCGCAGTCGTGCAGTCAACGATGAGCTCGAAGGCCAGTCACACGCTCCGCTTTGACTGGGTGCGTGTTCTGGGACCAGGACTGCCAACTTGTCTTCCACAGAAACCTCATCGTCCACGTTCATCGAGTCCGGCTGCGGGGAAAAGACAAAAAAACACGTTTGAGCACAAAGTTTCAAAACATTCAGTGAAATATACACAAATAAATGAGTGATGAAGAATCAAATGTGCTTTTTCAGACTTGTACCTCCTCTAAAAGATCTTTGGTGTGTCTTGATGCCGGCTTGAACTCTGGATCTTCTGAATATTTATCAAAATCAGCACTGAACAAAACACAACACCATAATCAAACACCTGCACCAAATCCAAAGGAAATGTCTTAATTTATTAACAAACAAGACAAACTTTCGTTTTTACTTAACTGCTGCAGCTTTATCTGAGCCACTGCTCTGACAGCCACAGTTGTAAAAAACATCACATTCAAAAAAAAAAGAGGGATAATTTTTTTAATATTTTTCAAATGTTCTTAAAAAAGTTTTTTGAATTACCAAAACCAAAGGATGAAAAGCTCTTATACTATTTCAGGACAACTCTAACAAGGTTGAGTCAGGTCCTGTATATGGATTATTCTTTGTTGGGGGGGGGTATTGGGTGAATGACAGTTTGGTAGGCAGGGCGCTCGGTTCTGTTGACAGGGAGGGGAGCCCTCCTTGTATAATGGTAGGGGAAACACTGCACACGTACTGCGTTTCCCCTACCATTATACAAGAAAGATCCCAGTCAATAGAACCAAGTGCCCCATCTACCAAATCCCCCACACCCCCACGCAGCTCCGTCACTTCTGGTCGGGGAGTGGAGATTGAAGCAGCTCAGCTCAGACTCGATACTGCGACAACCGTGCACAATAAAGACATAGCACTCTGCTACACCCGACCCCACCAACAACCCGCTCCCCTGACTACCGCACACAATACAATGTAGCGCTGCACTATGAATAAAGAAAGAATAAAGATGCACTCATTGTGAAATAATAATTATATTCATGAAAATGTATGTCATCTCCTCTACAAATTGATTGACAGCTGCTGCTGATTATGACTTCATAATTATTTTCATGCCTGCGATGCTGGTAAGACACTTCCATCAGTGATCAGAGTTTAAACAGTCTGCGTTCACCAACATTTCACCAAACAGAACATCTATGTGTTGATGCTGGAAATGACTCCTGCCTCCTACTCCGAGACAAATAATTTCAGAATGTTCAAAAATATCAATACTGTGTTAGATTAGTACATTTCATGCTAACAAGGGTTAATGAAAGTCATCTACGACTGATTGTTGTGTTATTGTAGGTGAAGGTCATCGTGCTCCTCCAGTTTAAGATACATTGAAACAATGTGACTTACTCATCTCCCAGCTCAGCGTCTCCAGTATGCTGCTCGGCGTCAATGGCCTTATCATCAGGCCGACCAACTCTTTCCACGAAGCAGAGGCAGGGGTCAGCCCGCATGGTGGTGTACATCTCATAACCTGGGAAGAATTGAAAAGCAACGAAAATATGCACATTATACGCCTGTCAACAAACCATCATACAACAATCTATAGCGATGGCCCAGAAAAGCAAAAACCTTCTATAACCTTTGACCTAGACCTTAGAGCTGGGGAGATGAAAAGATTATGCAACACTCTGTCTAGTGGTGAAACAGATGTGTATGAAGTTTCATTTAATTATTTTGAGCGGATCAGAAGTTATGGCCAGGACAAGAGAAAGTTTTCAGAGATAAATGGCCCACTTTTCGACAGACGTATAAAAATGTAAGATTTCAAAGGCCAAAGAGGAGGGTACAGACACCACAAAGCAAAAGCTGGGCCTTCATTTACAGTTAGTTGAAACACTGAATGAACAGGCCTACCATGTTTGAAAACACCAGCGAGCAGCGAGCGGTCTGCGTCAGAGTCCCACCACACTGCAGGCACCTCCTGCTGCTCCATCTCTGGCATCCAGATATCAACATCTCTGAAAGTGTTAAAAAATGCACTCGTTTGTCTTTAAGTGCGCGGCAGTAACAGAACCTGAGCGCTAACACTCGATGAGCATCAGATACCTGATATCAGCTCCTTTCAAGACAGAGTCTGCATGTTCACCGATGACTTCCTGTTTCAGGTAGTAGAGCATACGAACCCTCAGCAGCACTCTGAGAAGACAACGGTTTGATTAAACATCAGAAGAAACTGAACATGCACCTACATCCGATGAGGGTTCACCGACTTGTTGCACTGATGTTTCAGGTGTTTTCTGTAGCTGTCATCCAGCAGCAGAGTGTCGGGGTTGTATTTGCGTATCCACTCGACCTTCTGCACGTCGAATGTGCTCTGGGCCTTTACCCGCTTACCCTTCCTACCTCTTGGAACAGGGATAGAAAGACCTGGGCAGAAAAAGCAGATATATAAAATTAAAACTTGTTGTTGTACCAACCTTACTTTGTTTTATTTATTAATGAGGGACTTTCTGTCCAGCGTCCTACCAGAGTGGTTCAGTAGTGTTTGAGGTTCACGGCCGTTCTCTGGAGGCGTGATGAGCTCCCAGATGAAACTCTTGATGTTTTCATCCCCACGATAATGCAGGAGACAAAAGACCAGGATGACGCGGCAGATGGTTTCCACGTCACGCTCGCTCAGACGCCTCTTACATCTGGCGTGGGACAAGATATCCCTCCATCGACCCCAGCTTTAAAAGATCAACCGGAGAAATGCATGTCAACAAAAGGATGATAACATCAGCTAGAAAAAGAGCATTTCATGTGAAAATGTAGCTGAAAGCTGCAGAAGAAGTTGAAACCAGCTGAAAAGGTTTCATCTCTGAACTGTTAATGCGAGTTGAATTTGAACAGCTGACGTTTGCTGAAGGCAGAAAAAAAGCAGCAATGAGTAGAAAAAGCTGATTAGAGCAGAATAAGTGGAAATAGGCAGAGAGATGCCGAATAGATTACAAAAAATCTGAAATTAGCAAACAATATAGCTGAAATGGCAAAAAAAAAGAAGTTGAAATTAGCAGATGCTGAAAGGAGAATAAAAAGTAGCACAAAGTGTGGAAAGAAGCACAAAAATAGCAGGAAAAAAATGATAACATTTGCAGAAAATACCTAACAAGTAGTGCAAAATCAAAAAAGCTGAAATTTGCTGAAAAAAGCTGAAAGGGGCAGAAAAATAGATGATAAAAGTTTAAATAAACAGAAAGTAGCTGAGGAAACTGAAACAAGCACAAAGCAGCAGAAAACAGCTGAAAGTGGCAGCAAAAGGTTTAAAACAAGACGAAGGCTTTGAGGGACGTGAAGTAGAGCTGCCATTTCTAACCCGGGCCTGAAGCCTGGCCCGACCAGAACATGCTGGATGGGCGGGTCGGGCTTTTGCTTATGTCAGTGGATCAGCCGTGATCCGATTATATGGCAACGTGGTTTGCCATTCCTTAACCAACAGCCACACAAGGCCATTTCATCGTGAGCTGACGAGCCTTGAATGAGGTAAAATAAAGTTCAGTTAAGCTTCAGATGGGACTACCGTATTATCCGGCGTATAAATCACAGTTTTTTTGCATAATTTACAAGCCCTGCTACTTGTAGGCCGAAGCGAGATATTTATGGATTTTTTTCCACATTTATAAACCAATTTTTGGCTGAGATTTGATCGTTTTCATTCATTCTGACTGAAAAAATAATAATTTGAGCAGTACCACTTTCAGCCACTTGATGGCAGCAGAGTAGTTTTTTTTTAAGGAATAGTTCAACTGAGACACACCTTTGCTACAATTTTGAGCAAACAAATAATTGTTTTCAGGTGGTTATCCTGATAAATATGCACAGCAACTCGTCACATGCAAGCATTTACTTCCGCATATCAGCTTTTGAAATGCAGCTGATTTGACTGTCAAAATGCATTTATTACGCCAACTTTAGATTGAAACACACATTTACTATAATTTCGAGCAAACAAATAATTGTTTTTAAGTGTTAATCTTGTTAAATTCTTGTTAAAGTCTTCCCATGCACACTCTCACAGCCGCTATTTGGCAGCCAATCGATTTTTGGCACAACACCGGCCCACATTTCCAAGTTGTCAGTGGTGACGAGTAACAAACGCGACGTGTCAACAGTGACGCATAATAGATGCAACGTATACGACGGGTGGGGGGGGGGGGGGGGGGGGGTCGGACCTGTAATTACTATTAATTTGTCGGATCGGGTGGGATTCAGAAATTATGGCTACGGGCTGGGGCTGGGTCGGATCTGATTTTTTTGGACCCGAATGCAACTGTAACGTGAAGAGAGCTCCGCTCATTTTCAACGAGACAAACATCACCCACCAGAGCAGGAACGTCCTGAATGAGCCGAACGTTTGTTAAAATAGAGCTGAACTTATGGAACGACTTACACGCTGAAAAACGTGCAGAAGATAAATGGATCTTAACAGAGTGAGTGATGAAACATTCAAACAAAAATATAAAGATTTTTCAAACCCGTAAACCAGCAGGTGCTTCTCCACCCGGAAACAGTCGGTGCGGCCGTAACCTCCTCCACTGTGGCGATCGGAGCGTCGGGAGGAGCGCGAGTGTCTAGAGTTGGCGGGTGGATACTCATCATCACTATCCAGATCAGACACGTCTCCTCCTTCGCCACGTAAAGTGGAAAACTGACGGGTCTGCTTGCGAATCCTGGGGGTGTCGATCACAAGAGTGTTCTGCAGGAGGAGGAAACAAATCATTCAATTATTTAATGCAATAATTATGAAGCTGAAGAGCTATTCATGAAAATCTTAACAGCAGTTTCACCTTCCGATTGATGGAGTCCATGTCTATATCTGCTTTCTTGGCCCACTTCTCCCAGAACTCCGGGTCATCGAGGGCGATGTCATTGCGGTTCTCTGAGGCCACAAAGCTGGCTTTGGAGAACGTAGAGCCCTTTCCTTCGCTCTCAATAGTAATGGTGGTGGCTCTTCGCTGAAGGATCTGGTCGATATCTTCCTCACAGAAGCGACTCCCTTCATCATTCTCATCCATAATGGCGGCGTAAGCTCCTTTCCTCAACAGATCCTCAATCTCCTTCTTGGAGAACTGCTGGAGCTGTTGGATGTGACAAAGTCATTTACATAATGAAACGTATTCCATGTGGCCTACAGAGGTTTGATCTAAGAGAACGGTGTTTGTTTACCCCATTAACGCTGCTGTCTTTGTTGCCGCTCATGCTTTGCAGCACAGCTCGGTCCAGACCAAGCTTCAGACTTGCTTTATCCAGCATCTCCCTCTCGTAGGAGTTCCTGGTGATGAGTCTGTAGACTTTAACCGCCTTCGACTGGCCAATACGATGACACCTCGCTTGGGCCTGAAATAAGAAGGACAAAAGGGTCAAAGCAGAACGTGGAGTTGTTCACACAAAGACAATATGAATTGGTTCCAGTCATAAATGTCTCATTTAAAGCGACTGTAATATTGTACCTGCAGGTCGTTTTGAGGGTTCCAGTCAGAGTCGAATATGACACAAGTGTCAGCAGCAGTCAAGTTGATGCCCAGACCACCGGCACGGGTACACAGCAGGAAGACAAAACGATCCGAGTCGGGCTTGCAGAAGCGATCGATGGCGGCCTGTCGCAAGTTCCCACGCACTCTGCCGTCAATTCGTTCATAAAGGTATCTGTAACAACCAGAACAACATCTTAGAAGTGCACAGAAGCTTTACATATCACTTAAATATAAAGAAAGAGTGCAACTAATACCTCTTGTTGATGAGGTAGTCCTCCAAAATGTCTAAGCAGCGCACCATCTGGGAAAAGATGAGCACTTTGTGGCCACCAGCCTTCAGACGAGGCAGCAACTTGTCAAGTAGCACCAGTTTCCCCGCTGACCGAATTAGAGCCTGCAAATGAAAGTCAGGGGCCAGGGGGTCGTACACCTCTCGCAGCTCTGCCACGATCTTCTCTTCTGCACCTGGACAGGACAGAAAGGCAAGATGTCAGTAAATGAAAGAGACACATTTGGCTGCAGACACAATGACTCCTGCAGTCACCTGGACAAATACAAGTTAGGAATGCCAGTACCGTTTATGAGGTAGGGGTGGTTGCAACACTTGCGGAGCTCCATCATCGTGTTGAGCAGATTGGGGACGTTGCTGTTACTGTTGGCCCCTAAACTGAGGAAACTAAAGTTCCTCTCCAGAATGGCCCGGTAGTACTTCTTCTGGATATCTGTCAGCTCGACCTAAAAGGAAACGATCAGCCGTTTCATTCACCAACAAATGATGCAACGATTTAAGATGCAGCTTAACGACATGATGCAACGTGCTCCTTGATTTATTGCACTCATCCTGCCTCGGTGCATCTTTGGTGAAATCCGATATCCCTGCTGTGTTTCATCTCTATTAATTAAATTCTTCAGAAGCTTCAATAATTTAGAAAATACTCTCATGTACAGTTCCTTTAAGAGGCAAGACTGACCTCAATAATGGTCTCCTGTTTGGGCGCCAGGTTCTTCTCCACGTCCTCTTTAAGCCTGCGCAACATCATAGGCTTCAAAATGGCCTGCAGTTTCTGCACCTGCATGTCCAAAAACAAAGCACTGCTCAGAAACAGAACTGTAGCTGTTCGCACATCACCACGTGGGAAAACAACTATGTAGATGTGACAACGGGACAGTGTGCGAGTGTTAATGTGCAAGCAGGCATTTCACACCTGCTCCTCAGTTTTGAGGTCTCCAAAATCTCTAAGAAACTCAATTTCAGAGGGGAACTGAGCGGGCTCTAGGAAATGAAGCAGACTGAAGAGCTCTTCCACGGTGTTCTGAAGAGGAGTGCCGGTCAACAGCACCTTGTGTTCCTGCAGGAAACCACAGAACAAAGGTTAGAAGACAGGTTGAGTAGGCAGAGAGCACCATCATCTGCAGTTTCTCACCAGATCAAGCATCTTCAAGCTGTCCAACAGCTTGCAGTTGCGATTTTTAAGGCGGTGAGCTTCGTCGATAATCACACAGCGCCAGGAGATCTCCCTCAGCTCTGGGCAGTCGGACAGGACCATCTCAAACGTTGTGATGAGGGCATCAAATTTGTAAGCACCTGGGATCAAATGTCCCTGTAAACACAATTTATTAGGATTTAGACTCAACATTAAGTCCAGTGTTCTACACAAGAACTTTGACACAGGGACTGGAGGCCGTGGGGCCTTCAACAGGACAACAAAGCAGTAACGGATACGCTCACCTTGTCATCTTTGCAGTACATCTCGTACTGCTGGATCATCTGTCGGCTGGCGAGGCTGCCATGGTAGACAATGGCATTCATATCAGTCCAAGTAGAGAACTCCCTCTCCCAGTTGGTGATAGTGGAGAGGGGCGCAATAATGAGGAAGGGGCCTTGGATACCAGTAGCATAAATCTCTGAGAGCAGTGTGATGGACTGGATGGTTTTCCCCAGACCCATCTCATCTGCCAGGATAGAGTTCTGTCTGAAAGACCAAAACCACACAGCATCAACTGCATGTTCGGTTTCATCGTGCCTCGGCACAAAAACATGTATTTTCATTCATAACAACTTTAATATTCACACAGCAAAGATGGCTGCATTTCATGATTTATTTAGCCACAGACTACAATAAACCCATTGGTGTGTGGGATACATACCTGTTGTACCAGTTAAAGAGAAGCCAGTTGACTCCTTCCAGCTGATACTCTCGAAGTATGTTGCCGTTCTTGTACTCTCGAGTCTCCTCCAGCTTCTTCCACGTACCGGCAGGAGGTCGTGTCTGAGGAGAGACAAGTGAAGATGATGAAATTATAACTAAAGGAAGAACCTGACGAAGCTCCAGACATGAGTTAACGCCTTCCAAGTGAAACACAAGGAGTAAGAGAAAAAACACAGAAACTCCAGTCCGAAGAATTTAAAATAAACTTACTTTTCACGTTGGTGCCATTAGGCAGTTTTTGAAGCTCTACTTTATTCTGATGAAGGTTTTCCATTAAGGTTCAAAGTCAGCTGAATGGAAACCTTTTGATTCTGTTCAGGTGTTTAAGGCTTCACGACACTTTATTAGTTTTATAAATCCGTCATTCAGACTTTGCTCACAGCTTCGATCAGCTGCAGCTGTCTGAAGGGTGAAGTTTAACGCCTGGGGTCAGAGTTTTATGATAACACACAGATGATCATTGACAGCGCACTGTACTGGACGCCTGAGCGTGCTGCACAAACAGCTGACCGGCTCTACGTCACACTTCCACGTGTTTGGGCTGAACAGAGAACGTGACAAAGACCTTTAACTGGTTAATGCCGTTTGATTTGAATGTAATTCACTCTGATTCAGACGGCAGCAAAACCGTTTCACAAACGTCTTTGTGAGGTGGAGTTCAGCCCCAGCAGTGCTCGACTGATTTGTTTCACACAAACGCTGCTTTTAACGCACTAACACATATTGTTATAAAAACAAGCGGTACGCCGATGTCCCCCACCACTGAGGGACTTGAATAGTGAATGTTTGCAGTTTTATGATGAGTGTTTTTCTGGACGGCGACAGTAAAGTTTCCTTCGACGCTCTGGACACATTAGAATTTAATACAAAGATATATTTTAGCTACAAAAGTCCAGGCGAGGTCAGAAGAAAGCGTTGAGGTGCGAGGCTCTTTTCATTAATATAGAAAAATGTTTGTGCAAAGAATTAAAGAGAATTATGAAACTGATCAGTTCCTGCATGATTAAATTCTGCTGCTTTAACATACTGATGAAGGCATCATTGTTGCTTGTTTTGTTCTTTTTTATGACAAGTTTGTTTTGAGTAAATTCAAAACATTGTTTATTTATTAACTTTATTTAACCAGGCAAATCCCACTGAGATCACAGATCTTTTTAAAAAGGAGGCCTGGGCCTGAAGGCACCGCAGAGCTTAATGCTCAACTCTGAGTTTTTGCTCAGACCTATTTTTTTGCGTGGTTGTTCCATTATCATTAAAATGTGACCTCCATCATATGTTTACAGTTCTGACTGACCTGCATGTGCAGAAGAAAACGTGACGCCACATGCAGCATGTTGAGTTTAAACATGGATGCTACATGTTAGCATGTGTGATTCTGAAGTTGTTGCAATCAGAACAGATTAAATTATGACGCGACAGGACAGTTTGGTCCAGTGTTTAATTAGTTCTGCCTCTTGACGGCTCCTCTGGTGTAGCACTGTACAAGGATTAGGAGAGCAAAACCATCTTTTGACTAAAATTGTATCTACCCTACAGGTTAGCCAAGCACCATCACATCAACAACTGACTTTAGCAGATATTTATGATAAAATACAAATTCCTGAAACCGACTCCCAAACAGAGCACTGAAGTGAGCTTGAGAAAAAAATTAAAGTTAACATGGAGACGCATCTTTACTATCCTCTGAGGCATATAAATATTCATATTTTAATGCTAACATTGTTTAATTACAAGAACTAAAGCAGCAGCCTGTTTCACACTGAGACACAAACAGGCTGAGTGCGCTCCCACGTGGCAGAGCGGTTAGGGCAGTGGTTCTCCGATGTGTGAGCTGGTGGTTCAATTCCACCAGCAGTCATATGTTGAAGTGTCCCTGGGCAAGACATTGAACCCCTCATTGCCTCCGATGTGTCTCATCGGTGTATGAATGTGATCTAAAGCTCTGATTAGTCTCTACAGATTCAGATTATCTTTGTACAGATGTAGTAGAGTGCTGTGTGAATGTGTAGATGAGGCACAGGTTGTGTTGTGACGAGCTTCAAGTATCTTGATGAGATAGAAAGGAGCTATAAAAGTACAGTCCATTTACCACTGACGTGCAGTTTGCACATGTCTGTACGATGACGACGACGCTCCCAACACATTCAGGTTTAATACAAAGTCAAATTTCACAAACTAAAGTCCCGGGGAGGTCGGTGTGGGAAGAGGGGTGGGGTGATGGAGCATCAGTTCTGGTATCTCCCCCGGCTGCAGTGAACTGGCCATGTACGAACACATACGTTCAATATGTAAATGTTTAATATTTTAGAACATGTCATCACCCTCATAAGGGGGCGGGCGGTTCCGTTAGGGTAGCGGGGCATCATGCATTGATCTTCTGTTATTGCCGACTGTTCTCCAAAGGTTTGTAAAAAATACAATGAAGATCTACACCTGATTGTTTGGAAATCTTTCTTTTCCACACCTCCTTGGAAAAAAGTCCAGGAAATGCTGACTGGTGCTCTCACCTGCAGTCTGTTTCTAAGTTAAGAACACTGCTCCGAGCTCAACGTGGACCAGACAGCAAAACCCACCCTGCTCTGACTGGGTCCCATAGGGACCGAGTGTGGGTCTCTTTATTTGTTGTAAGCAGCGACAGTTTAACCCCTGGATCATCAGTAGAATGGACGTCTAACAAGACCACAACAAAACAAGCTTTTTCCCCTCCTCACTTTTACAGATGACACAAATCAGTCCTGGCCACATTCAAACCACAAAAATCCATCACATTACTTTAATCCCAACATTGTATGTCTGGAACAGGAGCGACACATTGAAGGTACAAACTCAAGTATCGACCCCAAAACGTCAGTACGGATAAGACCCGACACCAACGGTAGACTCAAAAGTTGAGTCCTCAAACTCACGATCAGACTCATGAAAAAAATCTGATACAAGTCAGACAGAAAACTCAAATTAAATTAAAAATCAGATTTGAGCCACATTTGTCTGCAGTGTGAACGTACCCATCATGCATGTTTTTGGACTGTGGGAGGAAACCCACCCAAACACGTGGAGAACAAGCAAACTCCACACATAAAGACACCAGGTCCAAACCAGGGCTTGAACCCAAGACCTACTCACTGTGAGGCAACAGTACTAACCACTAAGCCATCATGTTGCCCATATATGCCTAAAAACAGATGGTTGGGGGAAAAATGCATACACAAAGTCATGTTTTACTCAAGCACTCACCGTTTTCTTCAGACGAGGTTGCCTGTTCTGAATTTTGCCGAACTCTTTTATTTTGGTCTCATCAACGTCCTCCTTCAGTTCCCACGTAGCATCTTCGTACGGCAGGGAGCACCACTTCACCAGGTAGTAAATGACCGGCTGGAAATGATGGGAGTTACTTTAATTAGTAACAACAGAAACTCTTACTCATGAGAAAATTAAAAAGTTATAGTTAACAGAAGGTGAACAGCTGATTGCTCTGGACTATAAATAAAAAATGGCATTCCTAACCTCGCCATTGTCCTTGTCCACACTATGGGACACATCCAGGATCCTGTCCACTTCAACATAGTCGGGGTTAAAGGGCTCCTCATCCTGTAGAAGATAATAGTTCAGGTTACACTTCAGCCGTTTCTGAAATAAACCAGTTTTGACATCTGCCTCCCCCTCACCTCCTGGAACAAGCGCCTCATCTGAGCGTGCTTGGTCTTGAACCTCTTGATCTTCTGATGGATCCTTTTATCTTTCTCCAGCTGCGCCAGAGTGGCCCACTCACAGTGCAGGTACGAGCTGAGAGCAAAAGAGTGCAGTTGTCTCATCGAGCAACGAAAAGAACAGAGGCCCAAGTTGTTCACAAAGACACTAAAACTTACTAGTTTTTGTATTTAACAAAGAATTCCTCGGCATTAATGTACTGGCCTGGAGACACCTTGAAGAGAAGAAAAACTGTTAAAGAATCATTCACAAATACTCAAGGTAATTAAGAACATCAAGTGCCGAATGTGAGTAAACACCTCCTTCCTTGTTATCCTCATAGACAGGACTTTGTCTACAATGGCAGCATCTTCCTCACTTGGATTTTCCTGTTAAAAAATATATAAATAAATAAAAACATGACACACACCTTCAAGTTCAAAAGTTCAAGTCAACTTTATTGTCGTTCCACCACATGTGGTACTTGAGGTGGAACAAAATTATGTACACAGGGTCCCAGTTACATCCAACAATAGCAAACATATAAAGTATCAAAAGAAGCAGTAAACAAGGATCTAAGATATACGCTAAACACTAATTATGCCAAACACACACACACCTGACAGAAACAACAGGAATGCAAAGAAGGTGGAAGTAAATTTATTCAGCACTCACCACAAAGAACTGCATGCTGGGAAGTCCATCACCATCCATCAGCTCCACTTCCTGTTTAAGCTGCGCCGCTGCCCCCCCACTGATGGAGGCCACAGCTGCTGCCGTCGTAATAACGTCCACATCTTCCTGCTCATCTTCATCATCAGTTATTTTGATGTCCAGATCTTCTGTATACTTCTTCCTCTTCACCACACGATTGGAGCGTCTCTTCTGGTCCGAGGAATGAGTTGGAATTAAATGATTTGTGTTTATTAAACAATAAAAAAAAGCTTTTATAAAAGTAACAATCCATATTAAAGACTTAAATATTTGCTTGTACCATAATCATGTCGTCGTCCAGTGCAACAGGCGATGGTGGGCTCAGCTCGCCGTCAGAGTGGTCTGAAGACCCGGTCCTCTTTCTTTTTTTGGCTCCCACCAGAGTTATAGTGCTGTCAAGAAATAAAGAGAAAACTTATTTACTGATATACAAACAATAAGAAGAGTCTTCTGAACAGTTATCTTTCCAATCACGGTATATTCCCATGTCTTCTGCCCAGTCTTACTTTGTTTTAGTCTTGCTTTTGCTCTTGTTCCCCGCTGCAGGCAGCACGGTGCCTCCAACGAACGTAACTGTCCCTCCAGGTACCTTCACTTTGCTCTTCTTGTCAGCTCCCACCATGGCTCTGGGGACCTGTCCTCCAGACACCGGACTTTTCTTTTTGCTTCCTCCACCGCTGCTTTTCTTCTTAGCAGCCGACACTACAGTCACAGTTCCTCCCATCTCCGACAAGGTCTGGGAGGCTGGAAGCTCATCCTGGTTCAGGACTCTGGGCAGGTTTTTCTCGCCGCGTGCTTTGGCCCGTGCAATGGCTTCAGCCACGATCCGATTTGCTTTCTCCTGCTTGCAGAGGATCTCCACTCGACGCACTGATGCAGGCTCTCCGGGAGCTTTGGAGATACGGATGGTCTGGGATGGAGTGGTGGTTGTAGCGGAGGGGCCTGCAGCCGAAGTGTTGAGGACCTTCACCATGGAGACGGCACCACCAGCAGATGAGGCAGAACTCGTCTGAGAAAAGATGCAATTAAACATTCTGCTGTAAAGCATGCAAAACAAAATAAAATGCAGATGTGGACATCTACCTGTGGCTGCAGAAGCATTTTGATCGGCACCGCCACCCTTTGTCCTCCTTGACCTTGAGATATCTGCAGCACCTGAGGGCTGCCGGTGCTTCCTGCTCCTGACACCAGCTGGTACTGGCCACGTAAAAGAGGGAGGTTTAGTCACACTCTTGTTTAAAAACAACATTTAAAAAAGCTAACTAGCCAGTGTCAGATTAGATCTAGAAGTAAATCAACTTTAGGATCTGGGAATAAAAAAGTAAATAGATACTGATGCTGTCAGAACCTGATTGCATCTTATGGAGAGTTTGAGAAGAATGGTGCAGATGAAATCTTTGTGGTTAGGACATTATTAGCACGTGAACTGAAAGCCACAGCAGCCAGCTAGTTTTGTTGTTTTTCTTTCAGCTGTCACTTCTTCAGGACCACAGCGAGCGAACTCACTCAAAAGGTTCGGCCTTTTATGGCAGAATCTGAGCTTGGACCTGCGGCCTCTGGACTCCTGACCGCCGAGCTGCAGCAGCCTCCTCCCACCTCCAGACGTTGTGTTAAATTAGAAACACACTTAGCATTTGTTCTGCATGCATAAACTTAGTTTCAAACGCTGCAGAAACGTTGTGTTAAAGTAAAAAACCCAAATAGAAAACAAACCTGGGCAATATGAAACATAAATAATGTCAACAAAATGTGAATGCACCAAGTCCAAACTAAATTATTTGCTGAAGTCATTACAAACAAAAGATCTTTAAAATAAACGCTCTGTGGTTGATATTGATGTATGATTCATAACCATGCACATTGGCAGAATTAAACAGACTGTATTCACCAGGGTAATTTAATATGCTTTGATCTGAACACAACACGTCAATAATAACACTAATTAATGTAAAACTGCGGATCAGTGACGGCCACATTGTTGACGTTTACCATGAAGAATTAATCTTAGATGAATGCCTGACCTGACCGTGCATTTCTACAAAAACCCCAAACAACACAAACTATTTTAACATTTACTTCCATATTATTTATTAAGCATCAGTCACTGTAAGACGAGGCGATTTAAACGTCTCATCTAAAACAGTATTTAGGCCAGAGCTACTTATATAACAAGTACACAAGGAAGTCTTATAACATCCAGACAACTTATCTCCAGTCTTTGCTCAAACATGCCACTTACTTAAATGCATCAAACTTTCACAAACTGAGTTTCAAAACAACAAAAATCCTTGCGCTAATCAATAAAACTAGTCTTGACGCTAACAGATCCTAATCAAAGTTACTGAGGGAATGCAATAATTATTACTGATCGCTCCCAGAAACAGAAAGGTAATTATAACATATTGCTTACTGTGCCAGAACATGCCATATTATCTTTACATGTTTGAAATAATTGCTTTAATCCAACAAAAAAGGTTTCGGACCCGACAATATAAGGGTCGTTGCTTGGATAATAAATTTTAAACCAGCCGAGATTAAAAAAACATTATAAACTAATTAAACTTTTGGGGGACGGTCACCTGCAGCTCGTATTAGTCCGGTCTTATAACGTGAAATGGATTACAGACCTTTAAACTTTTGGTACCAGAAAATAACTGAAGGTTTACCCAAAAATATATAAAGAGAAAAGTTTAGATGAGAAAGTATAACACTATGAGAGCTATGTGATTTCTTATGAGTAATGTGAAGCTGGCTGGCAGAACTGAGGAACTTGTTCCTCACCTTAACTCCTCCTTGCTGGTTGGGCTGCTGTTGCACTTGCAGCTGAATTGTGACCACTTTGGGCTGTCCTCCTGCCTGGCCTGCAGTCCGAGCCTGGGTCAGGGCCGCTAGCTGGCTTCCCTGGAGCACCAGTTTGCCACTAGGGAGCTGACCCAGCACCAGTCTGGCAGGGGCTTGTGTTTGCTGCTGCTGACCCCCTTGTGTTGTCTGGACCTGCGTCACTTGCTGTTGAGCTGCAATAGCCTGACCTGCTGGCGTGGCAGAGCCAGCCTGAGAAGGCTGTTGAAGAACCAGGGTGATGCGCTTTGCTTCACCACCCTAGGATGAAATACAGAAAGGAGTTAGTCTGAAAGCAACCAACAGACCCACTACAAAAACAATCAACTGCTGTATTACCAGTGTTGTCACCTTCTTAAATAACTCAACAAGGAGGTGGTGCTTACCGGTGTTTGAGCTTGCATGGCTGGCTGGAGCTGCACCTGACCATGGATGTGGGTCGAAGCTGCCTGGCCTTGGTGCTGGACCTGGATTTGTGCGGCCTGTGCCTGGGTTTGGACCTGGATCTGGGCCTGTGGTTGAACTTGGACCTGACCTTGAGCAATCTGCGCTTGGGCTGGAATCTGCACTTGAATGGGCTGACCTTGCGTCTGCTGTACCTGCTGAGGCATGGATGTGAGCAGCACCTGCTTGACCGGCCCATTGGCAGACTGCAGCAGTCTCTGAACACCTGCAGCACCCACCTTGACTTGGGTCTGTCCTGGGCTCGTCTGGTTCAAGACTGCACCTCCCTGCAGTATGGACACGCCAGGCTTGAGAGGTGTGCCAGACAACACACGGATGACCTTTCCACCCGTCTGACCTGGGGTCCCTGACATAGACTGCAACACCTGGGCTTGACCCTGGGGACCTTTGAGAATGACAATTTTGCCACCTGCTTGCTGCGTGATGGCAGCTAATTGTTGAGGAGTGAGCTGGTGCGTTATCTGTGTGAGGTGCTGTGTGGTGGCAGTAGTAGCCTGAGAGCTAGAAACAGTCAAAGGTGAGCTCAGCAGTAAAGTGCTACTGGCAGCTCCACTGGTGTTGGTGGCAATGGGGATGGTGGTCTGGGTCTGCATCTGCGGCACGGTGTCAATTGGGGTAGGAAGAGGGGTTAAAGCAGAGATGGAAAGAGGATTTGGAGCAGAAGCTGGGTTCATGGTGGGAGACAGAGCTACAGAAACAGTCTGAGCAGTCGCCACTGGCATCGGCTGCTGTGTGAGAACTTGAACAGGGGTAGGGTCTGGGATGGAAGGAGCTGCTACAGGAACATCGAGGCATGTGTTGACGGTCAGGTCCGGGGTGAGGTCTGAGTCAACAGTTGGAACCACCTGGCCCAGAGCCAGCTTCAGCGCTTCCTCCACAGGGTCCGAGGAGCCCTGAGAGAAGGAATCATCCTGTAGGGCATCCAGGTTGAACAGAGGCGTGTCCTCAAAGAGGTCCATAATGGGATCTGCCATCTTGCCCACTCCACACAGGGAGACGGGCACAAAGTGAAAAAGACTCAAAGATGGAAGTCGTGTGGTTGTTGTCCAATTCTTCTCAACGTTTAATTAAACAGCTGGGGAATAAAAAAAGAGAACTTGATATAAATGATCACAAACACAAATATAAACAATTTAAGTGCTACAAAATAAAACTTCTATTCAAATTTGGTTTGACTCTTTATTCCACAACACCAGCATAAATAATTTACTAAAGACTGATACATTCTTATAAACTCACACAATTATTTTAGTATTTGTCACATTTCTTAATGTTTGAATGATATTTAACAAACTAAAGACCAGAAAGAATGTGTTTATAACTCACGACGTAAGAAAAAGCTCTGAAAGTGCTGCTTTGAATTAATGAAGATATACATTTAATTCCAATAGTGTTACATATAAAATGTGACCTCCTGAGTAACTTTAGTGCCTGGACCTGGAGGAGAAGTGAGACAGCTGAGCAGGTCCTGATGCTGGACAGATCCGCTGTTTTCCTCTGCAGTCCTTCTATTAAACCGTCTGTTAGCATTAGCTTCTCCCAACACCAAAGTGTCCCGATTACTACAGCAAGAGGCACCGAAAACGCATCCAGGCGCATGAACCCGGCTCCTTGTGCCCCTGTGGTTGTCGGGTCCCCTCTCTGTGATCCACCACCAACCATTCAGTGTACCGGACTCCTTCAATCTCATCAACAAACCGGACCAAAACCAGCGCAACGTGCCCGTCAATGTTCAGACACAGCTTTAGGCCGCAATGTTGTTTCGGTTGGTCTGCGGCTCAATTTCGGCAAAAATACGCGAAAATAACCATCACAACCACTGCCTCGGCACTCACTGTAATAATTTCGGGGTGCAAAATTTACCTTTGCATCGACACACATGGCTTTCTCCGTCTCACAACACTGTACGATTACAGGAAACGGCCAGGGAAGAGCAGGAACTAACTTCTTGCCAGAGTAAGCGTGCCCCTCGGATCCGATCGAACGATCATTGGTCGGTTCCCCCACGAGCCGGCACAGTTCTGTCCTTTCATTGGTGCAAGTGGCCATCTATCATTTCTAATGCCCGCCCCTTGAGGGCGGGACAAGAGACGTAGTTCGGTTGAGAAAACAATAAATGCGGCCTAGCCGAGATCTTTTGACTCGGTGATCTTCAGCCTTTCTGCTTTACAGCCGAACGATGCTCGTGATAAAAACTATGAGATCGTTAGGGACTTTTTGAGAAAACAAAAACAAACGTGCTCTTTAAATAGCTCGGCTCATTTTCAGCGCTTTAAATGCCTCGGCTGCAGCTCAGAAATGAACTTTGAGTGCAGCCTCGGTGCGCTGTTTACACACCACTGTTCATGTGTAGAATGTCAGACCACATTTTTTAGATCATTATTATGCGCTGACCTCAGGTATTTCTGACAGCTTTCTCTTCAGGTAACAGTAAGAACGTCTGTGCGCGTTCATGAGCGCGCGGTTGGGTTGTGGCGCTCTCTAGTGGTCAGAGACTGAATTGCTGGTATGAGTTCTGTTTTTGTTGAAATGTAGCAGCAGCTTTGTTTGTATGTGTGAACTCACCAGCATTATACAAAACAATAAAAGACCTAGCGTTCCTTGAAGTTAACTAATGACATTTTATGACATAATTTAACTTGTAAATTATTTTTGCTCAGCTCATAACACCAAATTTTAGATCTGTGAAACTGGCTTATGGACGGTCAATTAGCTGTGGGGGCCATTTTGATTTGGATTGACTCCAAATCTGTATCAGCTGCAGATGTACATCAGTACCTTCTGAGGGTTTCATTAAGTCCGTCCAGTGGTTCATTACATATTTTGCTTACAGACAAACGTGGTTGACTTCAAAAGGTAATGCCAAACATTTAGGCCAAAATATCACGGGACATGTTGTGCTCAGCCTGTGTTTGGGTGATCGGGAGCTGCTTTCACACCAAAGCATAGCAAGATATCTGTAGTGCATTTTTGTGTTTGCTAAGATTGCGTTATTGTGGTGGCCATCTTGAATTGATGTTGACTCCAAAAATCCATCTAGTAGCTTATAAGATATTATCCCCCTTTCTTGCTCGGCAGCAGACAATAATGAAAAGCTCATGTGCTCTTTGCACAAAAAGGCCACATGCAAACGATCTCCTGCAAAATGTAACTGTTTAATTAATCTAATTTGAGAGTCTGTGACAAAGTTAGACTCAAAGCAGTGTGCGCCTCAGATAAATGCTATTAACTGACTTTTTATGTATATGAATATTTCTGCTCAGTGCCCTGAGATGCTTTCTGTTGTGACTTGGTGCTATATAAATAAACTGAATTGAATTAATTTTCATTAAAAGTTGCTGCAAGACTTCCTGCTTCACAGAAACTGTGCACATCTTGAGGGCCCACTGGGGCCCCAGAGGAAGCTACTCGAAATGGTTGGTTGACTAAGTGAAGTCATATTTACAGAATAATTTCTTGACAAACATGCAACAGAAGAATAAAAATAATGAAAAATGACAATATGTCCACACAAACTCCAATCTACTGCCAAATAAACATTTTTATTTGACAGCCGAACAAATATCTTCTATTTTCAAGATCTTTTTATATATAAATAAAGAGAGGCGGGTGAGAAACCAAGAAAAATACTGCGAGGTGGTTCTGAACCAGGGAAGCGTGAGAGACTACAAGTGACAGCGCGCCACACTTTATCCATGGAAGTCCTGCAGGGATGAGCCGGCCCACTCGCCAAACCCTCCATCTGTCTGCGGCCCTGCAAGGAGTATCCACCGTACCCCTGCGCTCGTGCTGCATCATCCCATGCTGGTCTCCGAGGGCCTCGCCAGCACCGGCTCGGCTGGTGGGAGCTATATTTGCAAACCGCTGTCGTGGCGCCATGAAAGAGGACAGCAAAATTATCTGTGGCAGAATAAACACGCACACTGGCTGGAATTCAAGAAAATAAATCATGAATTATCGTATGCAAAGATATGCTCATCCAAACTGAATTTTATTTCCACTTTTTGTCCTTGATATAAATATTTTTAATAAATAAACATATTTTTCAGGATACTGACAGGTGATCAGGATCGGTCGTACAGCAGATGAAGGACAAGTCTTCTTTTAAAGCTGGACACGATGCTATTTGCTGATATAAATATTTGAAATAACAATAAATGAACAAATAAAAGTTTAAGGCTTTCACAGAGATTTAGCACAGAAGCACACAGTGCACATTTATAAATCTGTCATAAATAAAATATGTTTCAAGCAAACTCAATAAATATTTATACACATGACACAGCAAGCAAATATTTTATGTGGCTTTTTAACTTTTAACCTTTTGTTCAGGAGAAACTTCTGTTGTCTTTAGCTCTAGCTTGTATGAACCTCATCCTTTCATGCATCATGTTGAAATACAACCCCAGCTCTGAAAATGGTGGAACGTTGAGTAAAATGCAACAAAAGGCAGAATGCAATGACTGGCAATGCTCACAAACCTGTCATTTATTTACCATGAAACATTTCAAACATGCAACATTTAAGCAAAAATATAATAAATTCTTTGGCAAAACACGATAATTTCATGATATTAACAACATTTTTAAATAATCTTGGGATATTTCTGATTTTAAAGGACAAGTTTGAAAATTTAAAAGCAGATGTTTGTGATCTTCTGGACTTCAGCCATCAAACCAGGTCTGGTTCTGTTCTGGATGGGTGCAGGAACAGTTCCACAGCAAATAGCTCTCCATGTCATTCAGACATTCTGCTTAAAGCTCTATCAGGCAAAGAAAACACAAGTGAACACCATTCAGAGACACCTGTCTTCTCTGGACCGAAATGGACTGAAGTAAAGAGGAAAACAGTCCTGTGCTCAGAAAAAGTGAAGTTTGAAATTATTTTTGGAAACAAAGAACAGAGAGGTACCATCCAGCCTGTTATCAGCCCTCAGTTCAAAAGGCTGCCTCTCTGATGGTATGGGGGTGCATTAGTGCTGCTGAGATTGGCAGCTTACACATCTGGAAAGACTCCATCAGAGCAGAAAAGTATCAACAGGTTTTAGAACAACATGGTCTTCCATCCAGCAAAGAACCACGAAACCTGATTCATCCAATCAGTTTCTTAGACTGCAAGCATAAAGACATAAAAACCTGGATGACCCTTAATTTTCTGCTTTTAAACTCAGACATGACATAGGTTGTGGTTTTTAAACCCGTTACCAGGACCTCTTTCATCCACCTGTGTAATATCACTAAAATTAGAAACATCTTATCTAAAAATGATGCAGGAAAAACTGGTTCATGCATTTGTCACGTCTAGACTGGACTATTGCAATGGTTTATTATCTGGGTGTCTAAATACTTCTTTAAAAAGTCTTCATTTGATCCAAAATGCTGCTGCCAGAGTCTTAACTGGAGTTAGTGGGAGAGATCATATCTCTCCAGTTTTAGCTTCTCTCCATTGGCTCCCTGTCAAATCCAGAATAGAATTCAAAATCTTATTTCTAACCTACAAAGCTCTCAACAACCTAGCTCCATCTTATATTACAGATCTTACATATCATATTTTACGAACAAAGCACTTTGCTCTCAGACTGCAGGTTTACTTGCGGTTCCTAGGGTTTCCAAAAGCAGAATGGGAGGAAGATCTTTCAGTTATCAGGCTCCTCTCTGGTGGAACCAACTTCCAGTTTCTGTCCGTGAGGCTGGCACATTATCCAGTTTTAAGACTGGGCTTAAGACTTTCCTTGTTGATAAATCCTATAGTTAAGGTTGGCTTGGGTTTCCTGAGCTATCCCTTAGTTCTGCAGCTATAGGCTTAGACTGCTGGAAGACAAATTGACCACACTTCCTCACTCTGCTGCTGTCTTTACTACATGTTTGTATTTGTAATTATTTCTATCTTAGCATGTTTTTCATCTTTCCTCCTATAGAAAGTTCATCTGGACCTGTCATTCTGTTTGTTTGTCTCTACTTCCTGTCCTCTCAAACCCAGCTGGTCAAAGCAGATGGCCGCTCGTCCTGAACCTGGTTCTGCTGGAGGTTTCTTCCTGTTAAAGGGAGTTTTTCCTTTCCACTGTCTCCTTTGTGCTTGTTCAGGATGGGAGACTGTGATGAGGTGAAGATTCATCACAATCTGCTGCTTCCTTAGACAGAGAGCGTAATACATTGAATTGAACTGAACACCCAGGACTATTGAACAGCTATAGATTTCTCCATCAGATACAATTGGTACATAAACATTCTCCTCCAAAACCTCCTCCAGTTGGTCTCCTCAGGTCCTAGAGGTTTATGGACTGTTGTTAAAAGACGAGGGGGTTCTGACCAGAGGGAAACATGGACCTGGAGCAACTTTACTCAGATGTGTTGCTGCCAAAAATATCTTAGTTTTTCATTAAGACATTTGATATTTTTACAATGTTTCATTAAAAATAAAATATTTAGGAGATTTACTGCATTCTGGTTTTAGTCATATTTTACACAACTTTCTAACTCTTTCAGAACGGAGTTGTACTCCCATTACATCCTCCACAGTCCGTGTTTCTCACAAAGGGAAGACCAGAAAACCAGAGAAGGTGGAGTACTTCCAGCCTCCCATCAGGTTGCCCCTCTCCAGTCTGAGGTAAGCCTTGTCCCCCTTCTCCATGATCACCAGCCCCGCATTGGTGGCAGCTTCCCTGGTCACATCTTGGTCCCCTGCAAACGCTGAAATCATGGGCCAGCCGTTCACCATCAGGCTGACCTAAGACATGGAAAACCTGGGAGTTAGATGAAGCGCATGGATCCTCTGGAATGTCAGCTGTGATTCTTTAGAGAAGTGTACCTGAATTGTTTGCCTGTTGTAGGCCTTCACAACGTGGAAGCTGAAGCTGTACACCCCTCTGCGTGGAGCCATGAAGACGCTGCTCTCTTGGTCAAAATGAGTCCCCACATTAACCATAATCTGATCAGATGGAAGGAACAATAAAGGCAGCATGAGGGATGTGTGCAGGAAAATATAAAGAGAGAAAAGGAATGAGAACTGTTGACAGAAACTTTTCATATCCTGTATAAATACTGTATATATACTTTACTGTATATTACCCGTACATATCCTGTATAAATGCTGTACATATACTGTATAAATACTGTATATATATATATATATATATATATATATATATATATATATATATATACGTATATATACATATATATATATATACCATCCCATACCAATTTAGTTATAGAGCACTTAAAACAGCAACAAGGCCAACCAAAGTGTTGTACAAAAGAAACAAATGATCCCAGCAGACACAAAAACATAAAATAAAAATATATATTGAAATAGCAGTGGATAATAACTAAATGGACAACACTGTAGACTACAGATTGGATCAAAACAAATCACACCGTGTCAAAGGCAAAGGAATAAAAGTGGGTTTTCAGGTGATACTTAAAGACTGTGAGTGTGGGAGCCTGCCTGACACACAGTGGCAACTCATTCCACAGTCTTGGACCTGCAACAGAGATACATATATATACCCGGGGAGTGGTGGCGCAGAGGTTAGAGAGATGGGCTTGTGATCCGAAGATCGCCGGTTCACGCCCCGGCCCCGACAACATCAAAATTGTGGGTGGGGTAGGTGAAACACCCACACTTGCCCCCACCCTTATTCTCCCCACTCTGGGCCCATGAGCAAGGCCCTTAACCCCCACCATCTGCTCCCTAAACAGGTCTCTCTTGAAAATGAGTTCTCGTGGCTCAATGAGACTAACCTGGATAAATAAAGGCTAAATGAAAAAAAAA
>NC_056506.1:20233411-20244219 GCF_014905685.2 Nematolebias whitei | reverse complement strand
TTATCTTTACCCGTTTATTCCATTTTGGAATATATATATATATATATGTTTTTTTTGTTTGTTTTGTTTAGTCTTTCGACAGCCCTCCCTGGGCTGCCACCTTACTGTGGTGGAGGGGTTTGAATGCCCCAATGATCCTAGGAGCTATGCTGTCAGGGGCTTCATGCCCCTAGTAGGGTCACCAATGCATACAGGTCCTAGGTGAGGGACCAGACAAAGGGCAGCCCAAATACCCCTATGATGATTAAAATTTTTGGAACCAATGTTCCCACCCCCAGACGTGGGTCACCAGGGCCCCACTCTGGAGCCGGGCCTGGAGGTGGGGCACGCTGGCAAAAGACTGGTGGCCAGGATTTCACCTATTGAGCCCGGCTGGGCACAGCCTGAAGAGGAGACATGGGTCCCCCTTCCCATGGGCTCACCACCTGTGGGAGGGGCTAAAAGGGTTGGGTGCAATGTGGGATGGGTGGTGGCCAAGGGTAGGGATCTTGGTGGTCTTATCCTCAGCTACAGAAGCTGGCTATTGGGACGTGGAATGTCACCTCTCTGGTGAAGAAGGAGCCTGAGCTGGTGTGTGAGGTTGAGAGGTTCTGGCTAGAAATAGTCAGACTCACCTCGATGCATGGCTCTGGCTCTGGAACCAGTTTCCCTGAGAGAGGTTGGATACTCTTCCACTCTAGAGTTGTCACTGATGAGAGGCACTGAGCAGGAGTGAGCATACTTGTTGCCCCCATCTTGGTGCCTGTACATTGGGGTTCACCCCGGTAAACAAGACGGTAGCCCCCCTCCGCCTACGTGTGGGGGGACAGGTTCTGACTGTTGTTTTGGCTTATGTACCAAACAGCAGTTCAGATTACTCACCCATTCTGGAGTCCTTGGAGGGGGTACTGGAGAGTGCGCCTCCTGGGGACTCCCTTGTTTTGCTGGGGGACTTCAACGCTCACGTGGGCAATGCCAGTGAGACCTGGAGAGGTGTGGTTGGGAGGAACGACCCCCCTGATCTGAACCCGAGTGGTGTTCTGTTATTGGACTTCTGTGCTTGTCATTGACTGTCAATAACGAACACCATGTTCATGCATAAGGGTGTCCATATGTGCTCTTGGCACCAGGACACCCTAGGCCACAGTTCAATGATCGACTTTGCTGTTGTCTCATCTGATCTGCGGCCACATGTCTTGGACACTCGGGTGAAGAAAGGGGCGGAGCTGTCCACTGACAACTAACTACCTGGTGGTGAGTTGGCTCCGATGGTGGGGGAGGATGCTAGTCAGACCTGGCAGGCCCAAATGTATTGTGAGGGTCTGCTGGGAATGTCTGGCAGAGTCTCCTGTGAGACGGAGTTTTAACTCCCACCTACGGGAGAATTTTGAACATGTTCTGGGGGAGGTGAGGGACACTGAATCCAAGTGGGCCATGCTCCATGCCTCTATTGTCGAGGTGGATTACCGGAGCTGTGGCCGCAAGGTTGTCATGCCTGTCGCGGCGGCAATCCTCAAAACCATTGGTGGACACCGGCAGTGAGGGATGCTGTCAGACTGAAGAAGGAGCCCTATCGGGCCTTCTTGGCCTGAGAGACCCTGGAAGCAGCTGATGGGTATCGGCAGTCCAAGCGGCATGCAGCTCGGGTGGCCACTGAGGCAAAAACTTGGGCATGAGAGGAGTTCGGAGAGGCCTTGGAGAATGACTTCCATATGGCTTTGAGATGATTCTTGTCCACCATCCGGCGTCTCGGGGGGGGAGCGGTACACCACCAACACTGTTTACAGTGGGGGTGGTGTGCTGTTGACCTCAACTCAGGATGTCATGGGTCGGTGGGAAGAGCATTTCGAAGACCTCCTCAATCCCACCAGCACGTCTTCCACTGAGGAAGTGGAGCCTGGGGACTTTGGGTTGGGCTCTCCAATCTCTGGTGCTGAGGTCACTGATGTGGTTAAAAAGCTCCTCGGTGGCAGGGCCCCAGGAGTGGATGAGATTTGCCCAGATTTCCTTAAGGCTCTGGATGTTGTGGGGTTGTGTTGGCTTACACGACTCTGTAATATTGCGTGGACATTAGGGGCAGTTTCCCTTGATTGGCAGACCAGGGTGATGGTCCCCCTATTCAAAAAGGGGGATCGCAGAGTGTGTTACAACTATAGGGGATCACACTCTTAAGCCTCCCTGGTAAGGTCTATTTAGGTGTTTTGGTCGTGGAACACTGGACCAGCTCTATACCCTCAGCAGGGTCCTGGAGGGTGCGTGGGAGTTTGTGCAAGAAGTCGAGATGTGCTTTGTGGACTTGGAGAAGGTGTTTGACCGTTTCCCTCAGGGAACACTGTGGAGGGTACTCCTGGATTATGGGGTACCAGGGCCTTTGATAGGGGCTGTTAGGTGTATGACCAGTGTCAGAGCTTGATTCATGTTGCCGACAATAAGTCGGGCTCATT
Organism: Nematolebias whitei; assembly: GCF_014905685.2. Classification (NCBI taxonomy): domain Eukaryota; kingdom Metazoa; phylum Chordata; class Actinopteri; order Cyprinodontiformes; family Rivulidae; genus Nematolebias; species Nematolebias whitei. The sequence goes on along the minus strand of NC_056506.1, from coordinate 20,241,796 downwards.
CCCGGTGAGAGTTGGACTCCGTCAAGGTTGCCCTTTGTCACGATTCTGTTCATAACTTTTATGGACAGAATTTTCTGGTGCAACCAAGGTGTTGAGGGGATCCATTTTGGTGGCCTTAGGATCGCGTCTCTGCTTTTTGCAGATGATGTGGTCCTATTAGCTTAATCAGGTTGTGATCTACAACTTTTGCTGGAGCAGTTTGCAGACGAATGTGACGCAGCTGGGATGAGGATCAGTTCCTCCAAAGCTGAGGCCGGAAAAGGGTAGAGTGCCTTCTCCAGGTCGGGGAGGAGGTTCTGCCCCAAGTGGAGGAGTTTAAGTATCTTGGGGTCTTGTTCACGAATTAGGGGGAAAATGGAACAAGATATTGATAAGTGGATAGGTGCGGCATCTGCAGTGATGCAGGTGCTGTACCAGTCTGTCGTGGTGAAGAGAGAGCTGAGCCAAAAGGCGAAGCTCTCAATTTAACAGATGATCTACCTAATCTATGGTCATGAGCTTTGGATTATGACTGAAAGAACAAGATTGTGGCCAAAATGAGTTTTCTCCGCAGGGTGTCTGGACTTTCCCTTAGAGATAGGGTGAGAAGCTCAGTTATCCAGGAGGGACCCAGAGTAGAGCCGCTGCTTCTCCACATCGAGAGGAGCCAGTTGAGGTGGCTCGGGCATCTGGTTAGGATGCCTCCTGGACGCCTCCCTGGTGAGGTGTTCCAGACACATCCTACCAGGAGGAGACCCAGAGAAAGACCCAGGACACGCTGGAGGAACTATGTTTCTCGGCTGGCCTGGGAATGCCTTGGGATTACCCCGGAGGAGCTGGCCCAAGTGGCTGGAGAGAGAAGTCTGGGCCTCCCTACTTAAGCTGCTATCCCCACAACCCAATCCCAGATAAGCGGAAGAAGATGGATGGATGGATTTTTTTGTGGTGGCCATCTTGAATTTTGATGTGGCAACTTAAATTTTGAAAGTGCCCTTTTTACATTTACAAAGTAGATGCAGCCCCACACTGAAATGGAAGTCGGTACCTCACTTGTTTTTCAAGTTTTCCATTTCACAAGACAAACTGAATTGACAGACAGAGGGCATTTCTAAATCCCCCTCTTCACTCTGCGATGAGGGACAAAACTAAAGAAAGTGTCTTTATTAGTGAAGGGGGTATTGCACAGACGACAGAAATATGAAACGTCTGTAAACCTTGTTGTTTCCAAACGCGTTGCCTTCTTTCCCCTTCCTTCCAATGCTTCGATAGCAGACAGCGACATCCCAGAATCCTTCAGCCTCTAGCTCCCAGTAGTGAGTCCCAGAGGAGAAGGTTTGGACTGTGAGGACCTGAGGCCAGTGGTCAAAGCGCTCTGTATGAGCAGAGCAGGGTAGGCGGCTTTTAACTCGTGTGACGGAGCGTAAGTCATCAGAGATGCTGAGCAGAGGATGAGCAGAGTTTGTGTCCAGAGTCAGAGGACTGGTCACTGCAGGGCAGACAGACATTTAATGAAGCTGTGCTGCAGGAACTCTGCTCTGCTGTAGACAAACATGAGGAGATGTTACTGCGCTTCTGAGAAACTAGTAAACACTTTCAGAAGACCACTTTCACCACACAAAACATTATTTCTTTACACCAGAAACATCTTGTGGTTGATAATTAAATCAAAGAACCCTCACAAATGTGTCTGATTACCAAAATTTTGAGAGAGGGTTGCTGAAGCCTTTCACAATAAAAGAAATGGGACACTGTAAACCAAGATTAGGATGAAAAAACAATTAAATTTTGTTTTAAACGCTCAAAAACAGACAATCATTTTGAAGTCACGTAATCAAAATCCTCATGAATTGAAACATTACAAATGTAATGAACACAACAACTGCTTGATCAAACGCATTTTAATGGAAAAGTAATGACTGTGACATAATCTGGAGCCGTTTGGAAACACAACCATAAATACTTTAGGTAATTTTGGTAAAAGTAAATAAAAGCAGAATGCAATGATTTGCAAGTCACATGAACCCAGACTTCACTCACAGCTGAACATAGTAAACAGATCAATTGACGGAGATGTGCCAGATGTTTTTCAGCTGGTGAGAGGTCTGGACTGCAGGTCGGTCCAGCACCTGGACTCTGCAGCTGTTCTGTAGTAATGGAGGCAGTGTGCAGTTCAGCACCGAGGCCTTCTCTACAAAAACACATCTGGATGGGAACAAATGCTGTTCTAAAACCTGAAGATACTTTTCAGCATTGATGAAGCATTTCCAGAAGCACAATGCACCCCCATACAACCAGAGAGGCAAACTGTTGAACTCTGACCTGAAAGCAGGCTGATGGTCCCTCTCCTCTTTAGAACAGATGTCTCTACAGCCATGGTTTCCAAAAAAGTGTAAAGTTTTGATTTGTCGGACCCAGATCTGCTGAGCAGTTCAGCCTCTGACTGACTGACTGTCCCTCGTCCTCTTGACCTGCTGCTAATGAACCTTTAAAATATTGTCTGCTTCTGAGTGGCTGATGGAGAACAGTTAACTCAAAGAGTGTAGTGTGGGGCTCTGAACATTCTGTCAGACTAACTCAAATGTTGCATCTTTCTTTAAATGGACAACAGAACAAGTTAAACTGCTGGGAGTTATAATGGATCAAATACCATCATGGTCCCCACATGAACATGAGATTGATGAAACAAGATGAGACAATGCAGACATGTTCCTGTTTTTAGTATTCTACATTGCTTTACAACCTAGCTGTTTTTTTGTTACATTTCCTTTTGATTGTCCTTTGGTTGCCATTTTATTTTACCTTGTTAAAAAAAATTGTACGCATCTTTTATGATTGTCTGTTGTTGACGTTGTTGTCCACTGTTGTCATCACTCTTTGTTAAAAAATTCAGGTCTCTCTTGTAAATGAGTCCCCGAGGCTCAATGGGATTAACCTGTCTAAATAAAGGTTGAATGAATGAACATGAGATTATGACTTAAATTAGTTGAAACATCTTAATAATTTGGTGCAATGTCCATGCTCATTAATCCAGGTATAAATCCAACAATGTTCAGTCAGGTCCTCTGGAGGGTTTCTTTTTTTTCTGAGCTGTTTCGTCCTTCATCCGAAGGACTTCTTCAATCTGAGGTGCCACCAAACCAACAGGGGAGAGTGCGGGCCTCAGAGGCTATCTTATCACCAGCAAACTGTTTTTGTTTTTTCCCACTCTGGGAGTGAGCTGTTTGTGGGATTCAGTTTGGTTTGGTGGCTCCTCAGACTGAAGAAGTCCTTCGTATGAAGGATGAAACGTCTCAGCAACCAAAAACACCATCCAGATGACCTGACTGAACTTTGTTGAATTTGGTGCAATGTCCATTTAATTTCTCCCCAAACAATAAAATTAGTCCTCCAATATTTAGTCCAGCTGCTTGTTCTTGTGGGCAGCACGGTGGTGCAACTGGTAGAGCTGCTGCCTCTCAGCGAGCAGGTCCCTGGTTCAAATCCCAGTCTGGGGCCTTTCTGAGTGGAGTTTGCATGTTCTCTCCATGCATGAGTGTGTTTTCTCCGGGTACTCCGGTTCCCTCCCACAGACCAAAAACATGCATGTTAGACTGATTGGTAACTCTAAATTGTCCCTAGGTGTGAGTGAGAGAGTGAATGGTTGTTTGTCTCTATGTGTCCCTGTGATGGACTGGAGACATGTTCAGGGTGTACCCCGCCCCTCGCACAGTGATTGTTGGACATGGGCACCGGCGACCCCCGTGACCCAAAATGGAAGAAGTGGATAAAAGATGATGGATGGATGCTTGTAACATTTATGTGCTTGTGGGTGTGGACCCCAGGACAGTCTTTACTACATGAGAGACTAATAGGGACCCATCCATCCATCCATCCTCTTTATCATTTTCTTCCTTTTCGGGTCATGGTGGTCACTGGTGTCCATATCCAGCAGTCACTGTTTGAGAGGCGGGGGACACCTGGACAGGTCTCCAGTCCATCACAGGGACACATAGAGACAAACAAGACAATCATTCTCTCTCTCACTCACACCTAGGGACAATTTAGAGTTACCAATCAGTCTAACATGCATGTTTTTGGTTTGTGGGAGGAAACTGGAGTACCTGGAGAAAACCCACGTATGCACTGAGAGAACATGTAAACTCCACCCAGAAAGGCCCCCGGACCGAGATTTTAACCGGCAACCTTCTCGCCGAGAGGCAACTACTCTACCAACTGATCCACCGTGTTGCAGCCATATAATTTAAAATTCCCTCGTTTATAAAAGTACAATGTCTCAATTTTAAACATTTACTATTTATTTTGTTTCACTGCAAATAAAACATGGATTTATGAAATTAGTAAATCATTGCATTTTACTCAAAGTATAATGATATTTTGCGTAATGTGCTACTTACAGAGATCCCTCTTGAGTTCGGTGAGGCAGCGGAGCGTGGCGGTGATGAACTCTCGGTATTTGTTCTCTATGTCTTCCAGGATGTGTTTCCTGTCCAGACTGATGGGGTCAGGAACGAAAAGGGAGCAGTTCAGGTCAGCTAATAATCTACAACACAAAACACCCCCCACACAAAACAGAATTAGTCACATCTGCAGTTAGTCCATCTTTCATCTGTCAAACGAGCGGACTATTTTTCTAAAAAACATAAACTCCTGATTCAGCCTATTTCAACACATTAACAGCTAAAAACAAAACTCACTTTGTATCATCTGATTGAAATGCCTGTGGAGGGAAAGGGGAAGAAACATGTCAAATAATCCTAGAAATAATTACATTCTTGTGTGAATCTATAAAAAACTACAATCATTATCCACAGTTGATGCATCTTTGTGTCATTTATTATGTTCCCTCTATTCTCACTTGCAATTGTTTGTGTATTAATCAGGACAAACATCAGATTATTCTGTTAATTTGCTAAACACAACAAAGAAAGAACAACGTGTAACAAAGTGTCATTGTTTCGTTACAGAAATCTGACGCTAAATGCAGATGAAGGAGTTAACACTACCATAACGAGCCCAAACTGCAGAAACCACCTTTACCAGTAACAATCAGTCCCTCAGCTGGGTGAGAGAGGAGAACTGTCCATGAAAATTCATTCTGGGCTCTTGTTGCAGCCTTTCAGCTTGGTAAAGAAACAAGCTTTGACCTGAGCACTGCAACTTTTTCATTTGAGCCATTTTCTTGTAGATTTCTTCATTTACAGACCGAGGTGGTTACATTCACTAATGAAGGAAGGCCAGTCGATAATTACACACTGATAAATGGGTGTACTTAGGGTTTGAATTTTGGCTTGGTTTGTGTTAAAAATCCAAGGAGGGTAATATTTGTTACACATACATATACAATATATGTATACAATATGAATACAAAGAGAACATACAGTATATTATGTTCTCTTTGCATGCAGCTGAGGTTGTTTTACCTCATTTTAAGACATGATGGGAACCGTTTTAGAATGACCTGATTTGCAGGAAGCTGGAAAAAAATAAGTCAACACTTTCATCTTAGCATGGGTTATCTGCTTTGAGAACATAAAGTAATATATTTGTGATAAACCTCCCCACGGATCTGCTGCCAAAATGAAGAGTGAACTCTGACGTCTGTGCTGCACAAACGTGCAAACATCTAAAAGTGTTTCACAAACATATGTTGTTGCACCGTCAGACTTCTTCCCACTGGATGCAGCTTTTGTCTTTTTAGTTAATTCCTCCATCAGATGTGAAAGATTTCACAGATTATTTTTTTTAACGGAACAGGATTTGTAGGCACTAGTAAAACAAGCAGAACATCATTGTCTCTGTCACTGAGGGATTTGAATAGTGAATGTTGTTTTTGACAAGAGTGTTTTTCTGGATTGGAATTAAACAGAGAATGTACGTAAACCTAAATGTTTTTGGTGCAAGATATTCAGGTCATAGTGACACTGTGGAGGAGTTGTTCTTTGTCTGAGGCAGCACAGAGTGACAAATCCTGGTGAATGGAGGGAGCAGTTTTATTCACCACCAGGTGGAGTGGTGGAGCAAGGGGTGGCCAATGGTGGCTTTAGCCCCCATAGAATAATCTTTGTGCACCCCCCACCCACCCAAATCATTTGAGGAAACTATACTTTAAAGAAATATACAAATTAGAGAGCATAGTTTATTTAAGTTTCTTTAGGTGGTTGATGTACTTATGTGTGTGTGGTGGCAGACATCTTGGATTTTGAATGTGGCACCCTAATTTTCAAAAGGAACTTTTCTTACGCTAAAATGGAAGTTGCTACCTCACTTATTTTTGCAGTTATGCTCACAGTATGGACAAATGGACGGACAGATGGAGGGAATTTCCAGTAACCCCTTTTTGCCAGAGACAGCACCTCCCTGCAGTAAGTGATAAATGTTGCCTCTGCATGCTGGAACCTCATGCCACACGTTTGACATCTTCATCAGACACTTATATCTAACTCACAAACCATAACTTCTCATTTTGATGCTGACGTCATGTCAGACGACCCGTTCTTAAAACACTCGTCCACTTTTCACACCAATAACTCCCCTGATGCACCTGCCTCAGAACGATGAGGTGGTGAAGAAACTCATCCATTTAGATATAAATAAATAAATAAATAAGTGCAAAGAACTGAGAGTTTTGTGAATTACCAGAAACAACTCTGAAAATTCATCCTGTAAAAATATCTGTTCAAAGTTGTGATTTCAATTCTGTTCAAATTAAGGAGCTGGACTGACTTAAAGCAACTCCAAGAAAAATCAGTTAAGCACTAAGAAAAAAAATCAGCTTCACGGAGGCTTTGGTTTATTCAACAGAAGCCAAATTGTTTTTTTTTTAATCCCCTCATTAACTACAGCCATGACCTTACACATCATATTGTTTTCTTTTAAAAAGTTGTTTCATTTGTATTTGGTTAAACGTTGTACCCAGATGAGCAGGAAGGGGTCCGTCTCGGCCAGCAGCAGGTTCAGGTAGTGCTGAATGTTCATCGTCTGGCTCATGTCGGCCCGAACTTTGGCGCAGTCTTTGTTCACGCGCTCTATGATCTGCTGTCGCTCCCTCTTGGTGATCTCTTTCAGAGCTAATGCTAACTTTGTTACCTGGTTCTGCAGGTCTGAGTCCAGCCGCTCCACCTGACTGTCGTCCTTCTTCAGAGAGTCCTGGAACCAGAAATCAGTTTGGCTACTGGAGGATCAGAGACTGACTCAAACACTCTGCATGATGTGTTTGAACAAACAAAATGATTATGAAAAATATGTACATTTAGATTTTTTGAACGTTCCAATGACACGTTCTACTGAGTTATTTTCTTTACTCGGTGTGTTTTAACTCACGGCCATGGCAGAATCAGTGTTTTCATGCTCTCTGAGGATTCTTTCCCCGTCTCTGAGTTTGGTGTCTGCTTTGATGAGCAGTGTCTGAAGGATGACCTGTGAAGTCACACATGCATTGTAACAGAAACCTCACACAGATCTGTAGAACGTGCACACACTCATTGTGGAGCCATCCAACTGACCTTCAGGTCCTCTTCCACCTGTCTCAGTGCCTTCACTTTGTGCTGAACGTGGCCCCCCTCCAGCAGGCAGTCTCCGCACACGTACACCCTCTCATCCACGCAGTAGTAGCGGTACACCTCTGAGTGTGCCGGACACCTTCTCTGGGACAGGTCCCCCACTGGCTCCACCAACAGGTGGCTGCTAAACGCCGGTCTCTCCAGGTGGGGCTGGAGGTGGCCAGCACACAGGGACACCTCACACCTCAAGCAGGTCTTCACAGCCAGAGCGGGTCGCCCGTCTTCTGCCTGGGGAGGACAGCAGTCGCATGGCACTTCTCCATGCTCCTCCTGACACTGAGGGCAGGTAAAGCAATGTTTTCCTTCCTTCTGGCTGCTCCAGGCCTCACGAATGCAAGCGGGACAAAAGCTGTGTCCACAGGGTAGGGGGTGGGCCTGACTGAAGCTGTCTCTGCACACCAAGCAGGTCAGTTCTTCATCCAAGGATGCCATCGGGTAGTCCTAATCAGAACTTCTAACTAAAAAGTGGATTATAAAACAAAAGGAGGTCATGACACGTAAATTAAATAGCAAAAACACACATTTACCATCAAAGACAATAAAACTGGCGTATCTGCAAATTCACTAAGTTGGCTTCAAACTACTTGTCAGCTAGAACATAGTATGTCCTCCACGCTGAGTTATTTTCCTCTTTTCATTAAATATGTTCCTCAGGGCTCCGTACGAGGACCACTGCTCTTCACTCTCTAAAACATGCAATCTACGTAAAAATTGATCAAATCCTACAATTAACTTGTGTGCAGATGATCTGCCTTTGCTGTTCAGTCTCATTTAAAACAAGTTAAATTGGTTGAATCATATCATCTGGACTTCGTTTTTTTGTTAAAAAGAAACGTTTCGCCCCTCA
>NC_056506.1:20215606-20233011 GCF_014905685.2 Nematolebias whitei | reverse complement strand
TTTTTTGTTGTTATATACCTGGATGACTGAGAAAACAAACTTTGTGTAAGTTAAACTGGTGTTAATGCAAGCAAAACTAAGTGCATGATATTCTCAAACGGCAGAGTTGTCTATTCTTTCTTAGAATAAAACCATTCAAATGGCTAAAATTAAACTGTTTACATATTTAGACATCAATTTCAATCAAAAACTAATCATTTAAAACTCGCCCTGAAAACCTTGTAAATACTTTTAGGGTAGGATTAAACCTTGTTTCTCACTTCAGGTGAGGAAATATACGATTTATCCAATTGTTTTTTTTACAGTGGGGCAGCACGGTTGAGCAGTGGTTAGAGCTGTTGCCTCACAGTGAGAAAGTTGCAGGATTGGGGCCTTTCTGTATGTAGTTTACATGTTCTCCCTGAGTATACGTGGGTTGTCTATGGGTACTTTCCTATCACAGACCAAATGCATTCATGTTAGGTTAAATAGTAACTAAACTGGACTAAACTACCTACCCAACCAGCCAATCAACCACACACACACAAACACACAGACAGACACACTCATCCATCCATCCATTGGTCAATGCAAATGTTTTTGGTTTTGTGACTGTTCTGATTTTACTAAAGTAAAATAATTTGGTTGTTCACTACATTCTAACAATATTCCTCTTCTATTTATTGCTGTGCAACATGCTTTTGTTTGTGTTGCTGCCTATTAGCCAGGTCTCTCCTGGAGAAGGGATTTTAAATCTCAATAAGACCTTCACCTGGATGAATAAAAAGTGTAATTTGTGTAAGTTCCACGTACCAAACACTCATACCACTCTCATCTCAACTTTATTTTGGTAAATTAACAACATTACAAAAAAGGAAAACAATATAAAATACTATTTTACAAATCAATAATTTACCAAAAAAGGAATAGTCTGAAGCCGAGGCTTCTAGTTGCCTACCCTGTTCATAGACTCAGCAGTCTACTTATTGACAGATATCTACTGTCCATATACATACAGAAGTACACATTTATATTTAAATATGCATGTAATTACATACATACACGTACATTACATACATACATAGTTACACAATACACATCTACATAACAGTATAAGCTTTTATAATTTTACATTTTAAGACTATTTTAAAGCTCACTAAAAAGCACATTATTTGAGATCATCATTCAGTTCGTTTCACACCAGTAACTGAAATACATCTAGATTTTACTTTACTTTATAGCTTGTTCAAATATTAACAGACCTCATAAATTATATTTACTCTCTCTTAACTTAAATAATTTCTGAACTCCAGAAGGAAGACTTTTATTCAGTGCTTTATACATTATTTCCAGTGTTTTTATATAAACAATGTCACTAAATTTTAAAGTATTACTTTGAATAAAAAGTTTATTAGTTGTACCACTAGGACGAGAGGGAAGCCCATGTTCCACTCAGACATATAATCTGTCTACCATCTATTCTAAGAATAAAATACCTAATAATGAATAGAAAAGAGATGCTGACAAAACTAACTGAAAGTACTTCAAAATTTATTATGAGGAAATAAAAAAAATTATCATGAGAATATTCATCAAAACTAGAAAAAAATGATAACGAGGTCAATCTCAACCTGGTCAGGGTTTAAACTGACCTCAGTGTTTGTGGTTTAGCAGACAGAAGAAACATGACACGTGCGACTGTAAAGAAAACTTTGATTTCATGCTGTTATTAGAACGAGGGTAAAGGGGCTTGTGGCGCTGACCTCTGATGAGCATTAATTCGACTAAGACACAAGCTGTTACAGCAGAGGGATCAGGAGATCATCCTCCTACACCTGCTGTTATTCTGACGCTCTCCTCAAACTCCGGTCTGCCAATCTCAACTTCTGTATTTGAAAAGAGAAACAAAGAAATAATTTCCTTACTTGCTGGCGTCCTGGTGTTTTCAGACGGCTGCCATCGGAGAGTATCTGTGATATGTGAGGTGAGTGTGTCGACTAATCCCAGCAGATTCTCTGCACTCAGAGGTCACCTGACCCCAGGAGGGGAGGGGACTCTGTCTATTAACATTTTAAAGGTAATATAATTTTAAGTAGTCTTAAGATGGCTGAGCTATAGTAAAAACTTTGTTCTCCACATGTTTTCATCCCACTTATAGAAGAAAGTCCTCCACAAACGTCTAATAAACTTCACAGGAATAAATCCTGTTTCTCACTCAGAGTTAAGAAGACTTTAGTTTAGCTATCTTTATGTCTTTACTGGATTGTGGTGAGCTGCTCGTTGTCACCGATTCTGTTCATAGGTTTTATGGACAGAATTTCTCGGTGCAGCCAGGGGGAGGAGGGAGTCCAGTTCGGTGGTCTCAGGATTCCTTCTCTGCTCTCTGCAGATGATGTGGTCCTGTTGGTGTCATCGTGCCGTGATCTCCAGCTCTCACTGGAGCGGTTCGCAGCTGAGTGTGACGTGGCTGTGATGAGAATCAGCACCTCCAACTCTGAGGTCATGGTCCTCAACTGGAAAATGGTGGATTGATTTCTTCAGGTCGAGGGTGAGGTTCTGCCTCAAGTGGAGGAGTTCAAGTATCTCTGGGTTTTGTTCACGAGTGAGGGAAGAATGGAGCGTGAGATTGACAGACGGATTGGTGCAGCATCTGCAGTACTGCGGACTCTGTGCTGGTCCATTGTGGTGAAGAGAGAGCTGGGCTGTAAGACAAAGCTCTCTGTTTACTGGTGGGTTTACGTTCCTACCTTCCCCTGTGGTCATGAGCTCTGGGTAGTGACTGAAATAATGAGATCATGGATACAGGAGATTGAAATGAGTTTCCTCCGCAGGGTAGCTGGACTCTCCCTTAGAGACAGGGTGAGATGTTCAGTTATCAGGAGAGACTCAGAGTAGAACTGCTGCTCCTCCACATCGAGAGGAGCCAGTTGAGGTGGTTCATTCATCTGATAAGGATGCTCTCTGGGTGCCTCCCTAGGGAGGTGATTCGGGCATGTCCGACTGGGAGGAGACCCCACGGAAGACCCAGGACCCACTGGAGAGACTATATCTCTCGGCTGGCCTGGGGACACCTTGAAGTCCTCCCTGATGAGCTGGAAGAGGTGGCTGTGGAAAGAGATGTCTGGACCTCCTGCTCAAGACGCCCCAAGACCAGACTTTGGAACAAGCAGAAGATGAAGGATGGATGGATTGTGATGTGCTGTATATGAGTGCCCCATCCACCTGTCTCCAGTCCTGGGACACTGTCCACCACAGCGTCCTGAGGTTTGTCTCCAGTCCTGGGACACTGTCCACCACAGCGTCCTGAGGTTTGTCTCCAGTCCTGGGACACTGTTTTTATGACGTGTACTTCTGATAACTTGACCATGTCACACTTAGAAAAGAGATCTAGATCCCATTGGATTAAAAAAATCTGGTTAAAAAAAGGTAACGAGAAATGAGAACGATAAACTAAAAGACAAGTTAAGGACAGTTAAACATAAAGACCTGAAGCCTGCTTTTACACCAGAGTTTTAAATTAAGATCAATATATATTGAAAAGGGGCAACATGGTGGCGCAACTGGTAGAGCTGCTGCCTCTCAGCGAGCAGGTCCCTGGTTCAAACCCCGGTCCAGGGGCCTTTCTGGGTGGAGTTTGCATGTTCTCTCCGTGCATGCGTGGGTTTTCTCTGGGTACTCCGGTTTCCTCCCACAGACCAAAAACATGCATGTTAGGCTGATTGGTAACTCTAAATTGTCCCTAGGTGTGAGTGAGAGAGTGAATGGTTGTTTGTCTCGTTTGTCTCTATATGTGGCCCTGTGGACTTGCGACCCGTCCAGGGTGTACCCCGCCCCTCGCACAGTGATTGCTGGACATGGGCACCAGCGACCCCCGTGACCCAAAATGGAATAAGCGGGTAAAGAAAATGGATGGATGGATATGGTGTAGAGGCAGGGCAGCCGGCTTGGGACCCGAAAGTCCCAGGTTCGATCCCCAGTCACTGCACATCACGTGGCGTCTCTGGGCAGCACGTCTCATCCCCAAAATGTCCCCCGGGCGCTTTCAATAGCTGCCCACTGCACCACCTGGTGGTGGATGGGTTAAATGCAGAGACTAATTTCGCCATTGTATGGAAACATACAGTGCTGATATTGTGATGACATTATTATTATTATTATTGAAAAGTTGCACACGTTTTTGTGAAATCGTGAAAATAATACTAAACAAGATCTCACACGATGCTCATATACGTGTTCAAGAGGACTCTCAGTTACTACCACATTGAATCTTTGCTCTTTAAAGAGCAAAATTAACAGAGTTATGGCCATTTTTGTGTTGGCTATTGTTGATTAGTTTAGTGACAATCTGAAACCAATTGACTTCAAAAGGTAATCAGCAGTAGATGAACTGCTAATGGTCACTTTATGAGAGTTTCTGTAATGTCTGTTCAGTGGTTCATGAGATATTTTGCTAACAGACCAAAAGCATTGACTCCAACAGTTACAGCTTTAGTTTTAAGCAATGATTTTGGACAATGAATAGCACTTGTGAGCATGAATTGCAACTGTTTCTTATCAACAACCAAGTGAATTTTAGCTTAATGTGATGTGGATGGACTTAGAGACCTGTTTGTGTTTTTGATCCACAGCTGACCGTGGCAACCATCTTGGATTGGGTCAGCTCCAAAATCCATTATTTTGTAGGTGAACATTCAGTGATCATTTCCTGAAAGTTCCATTAAAATAGTGGTTCATGAGATATTTTGCTTACAAACTCATATACAGTAGATCATTTAAAACCCAGCACACACACTTTTTGCCCCACTCCCCTCAGGCAGGAGGTTGAGGAGCATTAAGTGTAGAACCACTAGACTGAGGAACAGCTTCTACCCTGAGGCTGTTAGACTCATGAATCTCTAACCAGGAGAATTACTGTGAAAAATCACATGTTGCTGCTGATCTGTTTCATGTTGCTGCTGATCTATTTCATGTTGATGTGTTCATGCGTGCTCATCTGCTCACACAGACTCATGTTCGTGCTGCTGTTCGGCGTATTGTTTTTATGCTACTAGTGTTTAGTGTATTTTTAGTTGTTTTTCTTAGTTCATATCTTAGATCTTATTAATGTTTTTCTTTACATTTTATACTTTTGTTGGATGTAACTGGGACTCTGTGTACACAATTTCATTCCACCTCATGTACAAGTGGTGGGAACGAGAAATAAAGAACCATGAATCCTTGAACAAAAGTGTTGCGATCTGTTTGTGCTCAGTGGATCAGTCTCACCTACCACAACACCAAATGTTAGGTCAATACCTGTAATATTAAGAAATATATACATTTTTTGTGTTTTGTAATGTAAATTAACTGTGGCGGCCATCTTGAATTGGTTAATCAGTTGTTGGCGGGGAGACTTGTTTGAGCGACACCTAGTGGCTGTTTTGCGCCATATTACCTGGCTGCAGCTGAATACCCAGTATTTAATAAAAAAAAAAGTGAAATAAATGTGCAATGAAAAGCAAAACGGTGGAAAATGACTCGACAAGTTCTTCGTATGACTCAGCATTCCTCAGACTGGTGCTATAAAACTGCAGCACATCCGGTTTTACAGCTGCTTTAATTGTATTTTTACTTCCCTCACTTTGAAACGTGATTCAGCCTCAACACTGAATGTGAGATTTCATCATTTGCACAAATAAAACACGATTTCGCTTATTTTTCCTGAAAGTTGAATCTGATGAATCAATGGGAACCACCGCTGGTCCAGAACCGGAGTGTCTGGTACCGGGGGTCATTAATTATGAGAGACAGGGAGACAGACAGACGGACAGACAGTGCTGCAGAGAGCGCAGACAGGCTGGACAGGAGCAGCAGGCCCAGACCAGAACAAACAGCACCTCCTCCTCCATGTAGGGCACAGCCATCTGCACCGCCCCTCCTCTGCTCCACCGACTGAATACTTTCATATTTCAGACATTCAGTCAGTCTGTGAGGGACATAAATAATCTGAAGGTTTGGGGGAAAAAATGCGTCTGTTCGCCTGCGCGTCTCCGGGTCTGAGCGGGGAGACGCTGCGCCACAGTCCCGGCTGAGAGCGCGTCATCCCGGCGGAGCTCTCCTCCTCCTCCTGCTGCTCCTCCTCCTCCTCGTTCCACAACATCGGTGCTGAAAAATTATTCTATAAAAAAAAAAAAAAAAAAATCATCGTTTCTCGTCGGGGTGAGTTCTGTTTCCTTCTGTATTCTTTCTCAGGACCGTGTCGGCGGCGCGCGGCCCGCCGCGGAAACGCGCATCCGGAAGCGCGTTTTCCCTTCATCATATTTTATGAATCATAACTTGTTATGATGTGTGCGCGCGCGGCGTGCAACAGGTCGCTGTACAGTAGCGGGCGCGCGCATCTCCCAGCGCTGATTTCTGAACACGGACGTAAAGAAAAGGCTCCAGCCATGTCATGGAGGCGCAAAGTGACAAAATGGCACGCGATGCTCCTGACACGAAGAAATCAGCTTTAAGCCCTCGAACCCACAGCTGCGGCTGTTTTCACAACTCTTAGAGCACAAAGTAAGATTTGCTGGTAGTCAACAAGCCTTTTAAAGCCCAAAGCAAAATAATTCAGCTTTTCATGTTTACCTTTTTAAATATATTTCAGATTACTTAATGGACTACCCTATATTTAATTTTATTCCAATACAGTTAGTTGATGTTAAATCCTCATGCGTTTTCTGATTGTGAACAGAAGAAAGAGGTGGAGGGGCTGAGGCAGCCAGGGCCTGGGGAAAAGCAAAATGTCTGTCTCTGTCCTTCCTTTCATTACCTTTCACTCCACGTGGTATAAGCTGAAGGCTTGATTGTGAAAAGGGAGCTTTGTGCCTCCAGGCAGGGCCATTATGTGTTGGGAGAGTTTCACTCAGCATTGTTGCACATTCCTCAGCTCAGCCCTGGTAGAGCTGCACCACAAGAAATGTTCAGCCCATGACGGGCTGAAGATGGTTCCTGAGAATCAGAAAACATTTGGTTTGACACCAACAGAAATGTTTCATTAAGGCCTAATCTGGACATGCGAGCTCAGATCAATTCAACAATGTGACAAAGTTCTGATGTAAAACGAGAGGCAGGGGACTCAAAGAACTGAGTGTTCACATGCCGTGGGAATGCAAAGTAGTTCAGTGGGTGAACAAGTGTGTGTGGTATGTGTGTGTGGGGGGGGGGGGGTATGTGAAGAGAGTTTGTCCCTGAATACTTTATATTTGTGCCGGTGTGTTGAATAGTAGCATTTTTGGAGTTAAACTCCTTAATTTAAGGTCTCTCTTGTAAATGAGTCCTCCAGGCTCTATGGGATTTACCTGTCTGAATAAAGGTTGAATGAAATTTTATGCACTGGTGGAGATTATCAGTCATCCAGGACGTGGTAAATTCAAAAAGTTCAAGACAAAAACAACTGGACTTAACAGAAGATGTTTAGCTTCTCATCCGAGGAACTTTCTCACTTTAAAGAACAGAGAGTGTAGGGTTGGAGTTGTAAAGCTGAGCTAAGGTAATAATAATAATAATAATAATACTTTATTTGTATAGCACCTTTCAAACAAATGTTACAAAGTGCTTAACATTAATCAATTAAAACAACATTATAAATGACACCAGAAACACAAAAATATACCAAATCAATTGAAATACATAGCAATGTAAGAAAAAAAGAAGTAATTCAGATATTAAAAGCCTTATTAAACAAGTAAGTTTTAACTAATGATTTAAAAGAAGACGATGAAGAGGCCTGTCTAATATTTAGAGGAAGAGCATTCCACAAATTGGGAGCCCTGACCATTAAAGCCCTCCCTCCTTCTGCCACCAGTCGAGCTCTGGAAGTGGAAAGTAATAACTGATTTAAGGATCTGAGATTGCAAGAAGGGATGTAGGGGGTAAGAAGCTCAGCTATATATGATGGTGCATGACCATTCAGGGATTTAAAAACAAACAATAACATTTTAAAGTCAATTCTAAAAACCACAGGGAGCCAATGCAATGAGGACAGAACTGGAGTGATGTGCTGATATTTATGGGATCTTGTAAGAACTCTAGCTGCAGTATTTTGTACTAGTTGAAGAAGATTAAGAGAATTTTGGGGCAGACCAGAAAATAAAGTTACAATAATCAAGATGGCATGAGACAAAGGCATGAATAAGAGATTCTGCATCGGTTAAAGAGAAGCTCTGATTTTGGCAATATTCCTCATTTGAAAAAATGCTGTGTTAGTGGTGTTCTTAAAATGTTTAGAAAAACTAAGATCAGAATCAAAGGTCACCCCCAAATTTCTGGCTTCACGAGTAAAACCAAGAACAGAAAAGGACTGAACTACTAAATCCCTTTTGGCCTTGGGTCCAAACACCATCACCTCAGTTTTATCGTTGTTGAGTGAAAAAAAAATGATCAGACATCCAGGTTTTGATGTCTGTAAGACATAGGGTAAGTTTATTGAGTGTAGAGAGGTCTGATGGGTTAATAGCCAAATAAATCTGGGAATCATCTGCATAAAAATGAAAAGAAACATTTATGAATAACCTGAACAAGTGGTAGCATATAAATGGAAAATAATAGTGGCCCAAGAATAGACTCTTGGGGGACACCACAAGTGAGAGAAGCTGAACTGGAGGATTTATTGCCAGAAATTGCCAAAAAAGTTCTGTCATGAAGATAAGATTTGAACCACCTCAGAGCAATGTCTCTAACACCTAGCCAATAATTTAGTCGGCTCAACAGAATATTATGATCAACTGTATCAAGCGCAGCAGAAAGATGTAGGAGCATTAAGACAGTACAACAGCCAGCATCTGAGTTCATCTTAATATCATTCACAACTTTTAATAATGTGGTTTCTGTATATTGATGAAAGCCAGACTGAAATTTTTCAAAAAGTGAGTTTTTGTTTAAATAAGTTAAGATCTGAGAGTGCACCACTTTCTCTAAAATGTTCACAATAAAGGGTAATTTTGATAGGTAGATACATATTGCATTTTTCGCACTATAAGTTGCGGGGTTTTTTGTTGTTTTTTTGCATAGTTTACATGCCCTGCAACTTATACGCCAAAGTGACTTATTTATGTCCACCTCCCCCCCCCCATATTTATAAATGAATTTTTGGCTGAGATATGACCGTTTTCATTCATTCTGACTGAAAATATTGAACACTACCATTTTCGGACGCTAGATGGCACTCAAGTAGTATGGCATGCCGTCGCATCATGTAATAGGTAAAAGTGGCTATTAATGACACAGTCGGCTTGCCATAGTCCGCCACTGTCGTCCAGCTCGCTTGGAGCAACCGTCAAACCAGCTTCATTTTGCTGCGCCGCCCCGGTGAAATTAAGCTGATTTGCCCATTGAAGTACATTTATTAAGTAAAAGTTCAACTGAGACACACCTTTGCTATAAAGTTGAGCAAACAAATAATTGTTTTTAAGTGTTAATCTTGTTAAATTCTTGTTAAAGTCCTCCCGTGCATGCTCCCGCGGCCGCCATTTGGCAGCTAATTGATTTTGGGCACAACACCGGCCCACATTTCCGGGTTGTCAGCGGTGACACGTAACAAACGCGATGCGTCAGCAGTGACGCATAATAGATGCGACGTATACGGTGGCAAACTGACATATCTATGTATTTTTCCACTTTATTAGACATATTTAGACTGATGCAACTTATAGGGTGGAGTGACGTGTATAGCGAAAAATACGGTACTTTAGATTGCCCTACCGCTCCTCACAATAGAGGTTTGATAAAGGTCTTTAGTCGGAGACACAGAGGAGTCACTCTGGTGACATTAATGAAATTCTTGATAGGTGTGAAAATGATGGTATCAGGCCTAAAGCTGCATTATAAGTTTTAGAGAGTTGAAATCTGAGACCTCTGTTTAAGGATGGTTTCTCTCATTTTACATACATAGCTTCCTTTAGTCCCCTCTCAAACCACCTGTCCTCTATGTCCAAAATGTGAACATTTAGGTCCTCAGATGAGTGTCCCATATCCTTGAGGCATAGCTGAACTGCTGAATCCTTAATTTTATGTTTAATCTAAGCCCGTTTAAAATGTAAAGTGTATCCAGGTCCATGATTAATTCAAGACTTTTAAACAAGGATTGTTACTGAACAGTCTTTCTTTTTATTTATTTATACAGTTTATCCAATATGTTGCCTCATTTGTTTGATTAAATCTAGCTCTCCGAACGTTCAGGCTCAGAGACCACCCAGAATTCAGAGACAGACTGTAAAAGGTGAATAAAAAAAAGAAACAGTGAGTCGCTGTTTAAGGTGTGCTGCAGTAGTACGAGGACTCATTGTCCCCTTCAGCTCTGTTGTCCACCACTGAAGCGTGAATGCAGAAGCGTGTGTGCGTGCGTGAGCACAGCTGCATTTCTGACTGTCTTGTCAACTTAAGTTGCAAGAACATGGATCAGTGTGTTGAACAGCAGTAAGTTCTGCATGTTTCTGTGTGCTGGCATGCGTGTTGCACCTTTTCCTCGTGTGTTTTTTACCCGTGTGCTCGCTGATGAAGCTGTAAGTCTTCATCTTCGCAGACCGGTTTGTTTTCACTGCATGTCACCTCTGCTGGCCCCTAAACCATGTCACAAAATCAACTTGAGTTTGTTTAGGGCCGCATCTGTAAACCAGTCAGACACTTAGCATGGCGCCCAGAACCCAACCAGGACCAACCCACAAAGTACTGAGCCTAAGGACAAAACCTCTCCATGTGGCATTTTAATCATGAGGTGGGGTCAAAGGGTAAACTTTGTTGTCATGTGTTTTGTTCTAGTAACAAGATTGGCTCCTCTGTGTATTCTTGCACGCCAGTCAGATAGAAGGACATTTGTGTGTCTGTGTGTAAGTGCATGCATATATGTATGTATGTATGAGTGGAGACAGCAGCAGGGGCGCTACAATAACACAGAATGAAAACTATTACATTTGATAATTATTTATTGAAAAGGACATCCATCCATTTTCTTCCGCTTATCCGGGGTCGGGTCGCGGGGGTAGCAGCCTAAGTAGGGAGGCCCAGACTTCCCTCTCCCCAGCCACTTGGGCCAGCTCTTCCGGGGGAATCCCGAGGCGTTCCCAGGCCAGCCGAGAAACATAGTCCCTCCAGCGTGTCCTGGGTCTTCCTCTGGGTCTCCTTCCGGTGGGACGTGTCTGGAACACCTCACCAGGGAGGCGTCCAGAAGGCATCCTAAACAGATGCCCAAGCCACCTCAACTGGCTCCTCTCGACATGGAGAAGCAGCGGCTCTACTCCGAGTCCCTCCCGGATGATCGAGCTTCTCACCCTGTCTCTAAGGGAGAGCCCAGACACCCTGCGGAGAAAACTCATTTTGGCCGCTTGTATCCGAAAAGGACAGTGCACATTAATTAGAATTAGCGCCAGAATTAGCACAACAGCTAAATTTAATCTGTTGTCCTAAGCAGATAAAAATTAAAATAGTTTATAAAACAAGTGCGCACAACAAATACAATCCATAAAACAAACCACAAACATCACACTCTATAAGTTACAGTTAAAACATGCATGAGTACATGACTGATTTTCTTTGAGCCAAGTTTTAAGTTTATTTTTTAAAACAGAATAACAGTCACAGTCTGGTATGTTCTGGAAATTCATTTAATAAACGTGTTCCTTTAACTGACGTCACATTTTGCCAAATCTCCGTTCTCCATCTCACTACGACACAGTCTCCTCTAGTCTGTGATCTAGTGTTTATTCTGGTTTTATACTAATGCATAAAAATTTAAAGATGGAGGAGCAAGTCCATTTAAACCTCTAAAAACAAGACTTAGATCACTGAACATTTGGTAATTTTCAGAGTCCAAGATGTTATACTTATTGATGATAGTACAACAGTGAACATGAAAAGGTTTTCATCTAAAACTTTGTCTTTTTGAAGAGAGACTAATGGGTTTTAGCAGATTTCCTGTTGTGTCTGACCAGGTCATAAGATAATAAGATATACGAGAAAAGATCGTTGCTGTATTTAAAGTTTTAGCTGCCTGTGTGAGAAAAGGTCTAATATGATGATTAATTTGCCAAATTTTATTACAGTAGTAGTCTATTATTAAATAGATTGATGTTGCCTTAAAGTAAGATCTGAGTCAAACAGAACACTAGAACTGATCTACCACATCAAGTTTCTGTCTATGAACACTTGGCCCTGGGCCCTCTGCTGGCTGGTGTGGAAAAAAAAAACAACAGTTTTTTTTAGTATTAAGACATAAACATGAATCTCGAAGCTAGTGAGATACAGCTACCATAGCTTTATCAGCTGCTTCAGCTGGTGTATACACTACAATATACTCTGCATATAGCTAAACTTTAACATTTGACCATACATAAAGTAAGTCATTAACAAAGTTTAAAAAGAATGGGCCCTAATAAAGAACCTTGGGGGACCTCAACATTTTAATAAAAGATGGAACAGAACTGATTTCTCACTGATGTATTTTTCATGTACTGTAAAACATTTCATTCTTCACTAAAGATTGCTTTTTTTTTTTTTTTTTTCCTCAGATGCCAACTTCCCACTGAAGTCACATTGAGATTCTCTGGAGTGCTGTCCATCATATCTTGAAAACCCTGATCTGCTCATTGCTTTCTGTTTATGTTGTAAAAGCTCTTCAACACCCAACAATACCCACAGAGGTGTCAATATTTCCTGATTCACCAAGACAGCCCTCCCAGCAGTCCCTTGGAAACAGACTGGTTTCTATTCTTTCTAATTTTTTACTCTCTCCCTCCTGCTTCTCAACGATCTGGTTGCAGTTCTGCATTTTGTGCTTTCATCCCCACCATGGCTTCTCCCAAGCTGGGGTTATCAGCCACTACCACTACCTCCTCTTCTCCCTTATCATCTTCAGCCTTGCCATGTCCTCCACTACACCCAGGAAGCCCCAGTCAGGTACCTGATGGTCCCCCAAGTCCTGTTACTCCCATTCCAAGCCCAGGATTGACATCTGCCTCAGCTGCACCTGTTAGGACACAGCTGAGTATTGCCCTGATCCTGGAGGAGCTCCGGGTGCTGCAGCAACGACAGATCCACCAGATGCAGATTACAGAGGAGATCTGTAGACAGGTGCTACGCCTTGGTGGGGACTCCTATAGCATAGACACACCATCCCAGTATCTCCTCCCTCCCTTGCCACAGCTCTGCTTGGAAGGCAGCAAAAACACATCTCAGCCAGCTGCAACTCAGCCCTCCACCACTGTGACTCCTCTCTTGGCATGTTTCTCCTCCATGCTTCCCTCTCAGACATCCAACAAACCCACACAACCATGCACATCCTTGTCTCAGATTTTGCAGCCTCACAAATCACAGGTGGAAGGAGCAAAGGGAACTGCAGTCACACACGGTCATTCATGGGAAAGCTCTCCATGTTCCCCACCCTTCACCTCCTCTGCAGGCAGCTCCATGTCTTCCTCTACCTATCCTCTGGCTCTAGCTGTACCCAATCGATATCTTCACGAGAAATCTCCTAACACCAC
Organism: Nematolebias whitei; assembly: GCF_014905685.2. Classification (NCBI taxonomy): domain Eukaryota; kingdom Metazoa; phylum Chordata; class Actinopteri; order Cyprinodontiformes; family Rivulidae; genus Nematolebias; species Nematolebias whitei. Next base: position 20,219,536 of record NC_056506.1, on the reverse strand, counting down.
TACAGGGAGTGGGCAGTGTGACATATCCTTCCTAAATGCATCCATCCCCACACCATTATCCATTATACCAAGCTCCCAACGGGTACTACAGTCCGTCTCTGGTGGTATTGACTTCTCTGCATCTAGTTCCAATACCGCTGGCCGTCTCCAGCATGTGTGTCGTTTTTGTAGAAAAATCTTCAGCAGTGATTCTGCCCTGCAGATCCATATTCGCTCACACACAGGTGAACGACCCTACCAGTGTCCAGTGTGCCTCAGTCGTTTTACCACAAGAGGCAACCTGAAGGTGCACTTCCTTCGTCACCGTGAACAAAACCCAGAGCTCTCCCTTTCACTTCTTCCACCATCATTATTTGGGGTAGCGTTAGGGGCCACCGGGGTATCAGATATAGGACAGATCATTAACAGTGAAACTAGTACTAGTGGAATGAATATTACACAAAAGAAGCCAAAAACCAGGGCTGAGGATGAAAGATGCAAAGATAACTTGGAGGTCAGTGGAACTAACAGTGGACTTTCTGTTGGAACCTCTGAAGAATCAACTCCTTCTTCTCTGCCTCTTCCTCCCAGTGTGGATTTATCTCTTATTTCTCACTCTCTCCTGCAGCTAAACAGGGCGGTTGCTGCTGCAGCCTCAATTGCCTCCTGTTCAGCACAGTCATCCTCTTCCTCTGCAACTTCCACCTCCTCTTTGGCTACCTCCCTTCTCTCAAGCCCTTCCTTGTCTTCCTCTTCTACCTTTGCTGGGTTATTCAAAGGTGCCAAACAGCAACACTTTGATGAAAACACTCCACCTCATGCACCACTGCTGCCTCCTGCAGCTTATTCTCAGTTAGCCCACCTCCCAAAGCTTCTATTTCCAACTACTTCTACTTCTTCCTCTTCCCAAACTGCTAACTCACCTTTGTACAGCCATCCAGCATTGGGCTTGCTACGCACCCAGCTACCTTCTGTTGTAGGCTCCCAACAACATACTTCCAGTCATTCCCAATTTTCTTTTCCTGCTTCTTCCTTTCCCAAAATTCTTGGTCAGCCCACTACCACCCTTCCATCTTTTCTGCCCTCCTCTGTAACTACTGCTACTCCTACATCTGAAACCTCAAAGCTGCAGAGACTGGTGGAAAAGCTAGAAAAGGCCCCTCCACTCTCCTCTTCTCCGTGGACTTCGTCCACTGCTACCACTTCCATGCTTGAGATTTTATCTGGTAGTCCTAAGTCCTCTTCTATAAGTTCAGCCAACAGCCATTTCACAAATGCCAACACCTCCACCACATATGTTGTGGCATCTCCAACTTCAAATGTTGTTTCTACCTCTGTTTCACAGTTCACCCGTGAAATGGTTGTCGCCCTAGGAATGAGCAGCAGTGGAGCAAAGGCAATGGTGGGTGGGATGACACCATCACTAAGTACTACTGGATCACCACATAACCTGGCAACGAATCAGTGTGGGGTTTGTCTGCGGGTGCTGAGCTGTCCCAGAGCACTGCGGCTACACCAGGCCACGCACCTTGGAGAACGACCATTTCCATGTAAAATATGTGGGCGGTCCTTCTCTACTAAAGGCAGCCTGAGCTCACATCTTGCCACCCATCATGCTCGACCATCTAACACACGTGTTCAAAACTCTTGCCCACTATGCCAGCGCAAATTTACCAATGCCCTGGTTCTTCAGCATCACATACGAATGCACCTTGGTGGGCAATTGCCTCCAGATAGCACAGAGGATTCTAAGCAGGAGATGTCACTTGAATCTAATCCTAAATTTTCGATGCAGTCCCAGTCCAAGTCCACTGACCAAAATCCTACCTTAAATATAACACCTCCTTTAGCTGGCCACTCTAAAGACCCATTTCCAGGCTTACAATGCCAGGCACTAACAGTTGGCTCCATTCCAGTCTCTGTCAGCATAAAATCTACTAAGAAAAGTCATAGCAAGTCTCCATCCCCCAGCCCAGATAAAATCCCCCCTACTGACCTAAGCCCTGAACCTTTCCTAAATCCCATCTCACAAACTCCACCACCTGGCCTTGCTGACCCCCCTATCCTTAGTGTCAGTGCACCTCTGCCAGTCTCCCAGCAGTCGGATCGAGCTTTGCTTGCCAGTGAAGATAATCAGGTCCAACAACAACCATCTGGCGATCTGGAGATCCCCATTCCTACATCTGATCCTGCACCCCTTCTATCCAGTGGTAACAAAACCACAGAGTCCTCTCCTGCAATGCTGGGGGATCACGGAGCATCTAAAGCATATAAAGAATCATCTACCTTAAATGCCTTCCTTGATGCTACATCTGATCTGGACAACTTACAAAGCACAACTGCTATTAGTGCTCATTTTACTTACACTGCTCCTGGTATAACTTCTGATTCCATTCCCGGTCAAGAAGTATTTGATGTCAATGCAAAAACAGACTCAACCTCCCCAAAACCCCAGTCACCTGAACCCATGGAGGAAGGCAATGGTCTGCCTCCTTCATCTCCAACACCAAAACAAGACCAAGTAACTGTGCCTGACAAAGACCCTAAACAAACCCCCATGGTAGTGCATGCAGACGACCTTGCAAGCAACGTTAGTGGTGAATCGCAAAGAGCAGTCACTTCGGCAAGAGAGACACGTCAAAGCTCTCACTTTGGTTCTTATATGAGGGAAGATTGTGGGCTGGTTTCAAATGAAGCTCTGGATGTTTCTGTGCCCATCAGCCTGGCTCCAACTCTCCCATCGCCAATGTCACGTCCTGAGAAGAAGACCTATTGCTGTGCTGAGTGTGGAAAGGAGTACGCCAGTCGCAGTGGACTGAAGGTTAGGAATTCATCTTATCGTATGCATCAGTGAATGTGTTTTAATGTACTTGTTGTGAAACAGATATTTTATCAAGGTAAAACACACTTACCAGTAGCTTTAGGGGAGCTTTACATTTACCATTAGCAACATTGCTTTAAATTCAAAGATCAAAGTAAGGTTAACATTGAATTGCATTGGTTAGTCTGAAGTAACTCCCACTGGGTGGAAGTATTAGCCAGTGTGCACCTTTCTGCTAAAGTTTCATGTTAAACTACCTACTTATTTCACTCTTTGCATTTTAATATTTAATAATCACACCCAGTTCAACCCTTTTGTAATTATCATGAGCATCTGCAAAATGGTTTAAAGTCTGCTAATTCCCAGGGGCACATGAAGCACCATGGTGGGGTACTCAAAGCATCACGTCCACCAGCAAGAGGCAGTCGTTCGTCCTCTGACCAACTTCCCTCCTCTGCATCCCTTAATGTTCCAGCTACTAGGAGCTCAGCAGGTTTCTGGAACCAGTACCAAACCTTCCTCAGCACCAGTACTGACGCAACTAATGACCAAGGTAAAAACGAGTCAACGCAGCCCTCAAAAGCATCTGCACGATCGCAAGTGGATCTAAGACTCTCAGAGGAAGCTGGGGAGGAGTCCAGAGAAGGTTCATAGGTCGACTTATTGCGATTAGCTGGAAAAACTTTGGGTGTTTTCAATCTTTGTTTGCCTTTTAGCACATCTATATGAACATGTGCAGTGTATTACTTCTTTAACACATTTCAGGCAACCTATGAGTTTGATAGTCAAGAGTAATATGTGTGTGGTTGTTGTAAGTCAGTCAGCTTGGTCTTGTGTTATTGCAGATAAAGTTATTTCACTGTGATTAACAGAACTCCATCAGCAGACCCAGACAGCAGCACTGATGTCCTACTGGGTCACCAAAACAAAAAAATGTGTTTAACTAATTTTATGTCATTTTGTCATGTTTTAAATCTTATCCAAATGGCACTAAATGAGGTTCAACAAGATTGAAATCAACGGTTGTGACAAATGTTGTAACTTAGCTTTGTTTTAAACCACAATGACATCATAGTCATTTTATTAGGGAAGCAAAAAAATATTTTGTTCAGTAAAAACAAACATATATA
>NC_056506.1:20143570-20215206 GCF_014905685.2 Nematolebias whitei | reverse complement strand
TGAGTGTGTTATTGTGGATTTTATTAAGTATTTTGTTGTTGTGATTATAAAAAAAAAAAAACTTTGTTCATGTTATTGTAGTTCGCTTTTACTGGTATTGTTCCTGTCAAAATAAAAGCACAGTGTTTGTGAGCCCAGAGAGGGTGTGACCTTTGCCCCTCAGCTTTGTGAATATTATTAGTGTTGTGTGAGTAATCTGTAACACCTTTGAAGATATTACTGTTACTATAAGCCTGAAGGTTTATAAATATATATATATATCATCATCTGTGTCTGTTGTAAGCTGTATTTCTGTATCTCTGTATTAAAAAGCCTTTTGGAGGAAAAAAGTGCTCTAGTTCAGAACGCAATACACAACAAAAAACTAACTGCTAAAAATAAGCAAACCCCGAAAACAATGCTTGAGATATTTTTGAAGTAGGGTCTATGAAAAGGTTATAATTATGTCTTAAATGTTGTAAACAGTTCTCTGAGTAGGCTCAGATTGGAGAAGTAAAGTTTGATTCAGACCAGACTGATGAGCTAACAGCAAGTCTTGAGTACATTTCTGCTCTTTTTAACTTCAGTGTCCAAAATTTTACAACGGGTCATCCAAGAAATTATTTTATAAACCCTCACTTTGCTGTCAAATGTGCATTACGAGGTTATGTGCATATGATTTTATGGGCATTTGCAAGTGGAAATGCCTAGCTGGTGCACATAAAGCAAAAATATGTTTTTGCCTAAATGTGATTCAAAATGATGTAATAGTTCATAAGAGAGTATTCTTATCCATCCATTATATTTAATGCTTCAACCTTTTCTGGTTGAGGTCACTGGTGCCCATGTCCAGCAGTCACTGCGAGAGGCGGGGGCACCCTGGACAGGTCTCCAGTCCATCACAGGGACACATGGAGACAAACAACCATTCATGCTGTCTCACACCAAGAGACAATTTAGTTTCTTTTTAGTCTAGCAGGCATCTAATTGCATGAATCTGTATTACTGTAATGTATTTGGAGTTTTAAGACAGCAGGAAAGTCTGACTACGTTTCGGCTCAAAGGTCTGATCAGAATTAAACTTTATTATTGTTCAAACCTGCCTCAAAGGATCTGAACTATTCAGTTTATTTCTATAGCTCCAAGTTACAACAGAAGTTATCTCGGCACTGTACAGAAACATTCACATACATTATAAAAGCCAACTAGTAAAAGTTATTTTTCTAAGGAAGCAGCAGATTGTGATGAATCTTCACTTCATCGTAGCCTCCCATCCTGAGCAAGCACCAAGGAGACAGTGGAAAGGAAAAACTATTTTAACCGGAAGAAACCTCCAGCAGAACCAGGCTCAGGACGAGCGGCCATCTGCTTCAACCGATTGGGTTTAAGAGGACAGGAAGGAGAAACAGATACAGAATGACAGGTCCAGATGTACTTCGGAAATAAAAAAAATTATAAAATAAATTCGCTCCACCACATGTACCACGTGAGGTGCGAATGACAATAAAGAATCTCTGACTCTGAAAGATGAAAAAAAACAAAAAACGTTACGATATAAATAATTACAAATACAAACAGGTCGAGTAGAGCAAGTAAAGACCGCAGCAGAGAGGAAATGAGCTTAATTTGTCTTCCAGCAGTGTAAGCCTATAGCAGCATAATTAAGGGATAGCTCAGGAAACCCAAGCCAACCCTAACTAGGATTTATCAACAAGGAAAGTCTTAATCCCAGTCTTAAAACTGGACAATGCGTCAGCCTCATGGACAGAAACTGGAAGTTGGTTCCACAAGAGAGGAGCCTGATAACTGAAAGATCTTCCTCCCATTCTGCTTTTGGAAACTCTAGGAACCACAAGTAAACCTGCAGCCTGAGAACGAAGTGCTCTGTTAGGAAAATATGGAACAATAAGTTCTGTAATAAACGATGGAGCTAGGTTGTTGAGAGCTTTGCAGGTTAGAAGTAGGATTTTAATTCAATTCTGGATTTGACAGGGAGCCAATGGAGAGAAGCTAAAACTGGAGAGAGATGATCTCTCCCACTAACTCCAGTTAAGACTCTGGCAGCAGCATTTTGGATCATTTGAAGATGTTTTAAAGATGAATGTGGACACATATAATAAACAATTCCAGATCATAAACTATCCCTTTAATAAGCGCACGTCTCAAATACTTGAAAGCAAACTATTTACGCAGCCCATTTCTTCATCTCAGCTCAGTTTGTTTAACCAGAACAATATTATTAAAAATAAACTAAACGCAAAACAAGAAAAATCATTCAGGAATAGAAACAAAGGATTTATCTAAACAGTCATACTGCCATAGTAAACACAATAATGCAGTAAAAATATTATTATTAAGAGCAAATAAATATTACTGACAATAAAAAACAGGAATGTGTTTAATATCCTGATACATGCTCAATAATCAATAGAATGTGTTTAATCTTAAGCATATTCAGCGTGGGGTTTCTGTATCATATAGAATCAAATCAGCCGACACCGATCTGGGTCTGATTAAATCACGACCTGACAGAACTCGTTAACACGTCTCATACACAGAGGGCCGTTTAAAGCTTTCTACAGCAGTAATAAGATTTAAAATTGATTCAGTGAGAGTTTGGCCTCAGCTGAAGTCTGCAGACTCTGCATGGCCTGGAAAATAAACTTTCAACAGTTCAGACTTTTTTTCTGAACGAGTGAGCTACATTTTCAATCAGACTTTGATGCAGACATTTTGACCTTTGTACAGTTTCTGAAATGAGAAAAGACCAACTGAGCAACATGAAGGAGGCGACTGAAGACATAAAGGAGAATAATTAAAAGTGCGGTAGGGTGGTGCGGTAGGGTGGCACGGTATCGCAGCTGGTACAGCTGTTGCCTCTCAGTGAGAAGGGTGCCGGTTCAAATCTTGGCCTGAATGTAGTTTGCATGTTCTCTCCGTGCTGCGTGGGTTTTCTCCAGTTTCCTCCCACAGACCAGAAACATGCATGTTAGGCTGATTGGTAACTCTAAATTGTCCCTAGGTGTGAGTGAGAGAGTGAATGGTTGTTTGTCTCGTTTGTCTCTATGTGTCTCTGTGATGGACTTGAGACCTGTCCAGGTTTCCCTGTGATGGACTGGAGACATGTCCAGGGTGTCCCCCTCCTCTTGCACAGTGACTGCTGGATATGGGCACCAGTGACCCCCATGACCTGAAAAAGAGGAAGTGTGGGATTTGTTTAGTGACAGCTGCAGTCATCATCAGGCAGATGTTGCCAGATGAAATCTCTAAATTAACTCAAACTAATGAGATTTTATTGGAAGCGTTTGAAAAACTGTTCAACTAAAAACAAACACAAAATAAAGCTGATGAAGTTTAGACCCGTGTGCGCATCAGTGGGCAAGATTTTCTCTTTTGGAAACAGACCAGTGTCTCTGGGCTCAGTTCAGGCTCGGCCCAAGAATCAGAACCATTAAAACCCACGATGTAAGGAATGCATATGAAACGACAGAGCTGTTTGGCCAAAACTTGTAAAAGACTGACCTGTTGGCAGATACATGAAGTTATGAAGAGTTTGTGCATTAGAGGGAGCAATTTCTCTTTACGAGTGTCTGAGCTGCAGTCAGAACCAGAACAGTCCAAACAGCAAGTCAAGAATAAATTAAAAAAGTTATTTTCACCTTTTGTCTTCAATTTCAATGGTATTTATTGCAAAGTCATCAAGACCATCAAAATAAATGAAGTTAAAAAAAACAGAACCCACATGTAATAATTTACTGTTCAATTCTAAATTTGTAAACAAAATATATCATTTGCGTCCACTGAACAGGAGTGTTCTGAACAACATGGTGATGTCCATTTGGGACAGAAGTTGATTTGTTGATGAACAAACAGCTTTGTTTACACTGAGTGCGTACCCGCGTTTCATAATTAGTTCAGGATGTCATCACATTTTTAATGGGAGTTATAAGCTTTAAGCTGCGTCATGTTCCAGCAGACCGGTCCAGTTTCATGCGGAGACCGAACCGAGCCGGTGGAGGCGGGCTGATGTTTGGAGTGGGGTGGTGTCAAAGCACCACGTCTGCAGGAGGAGTTCCAGCTGCTGAACAACATCTGCAGGCTCCACATCTCCCTCTCTAAACCTCCAGTGACCTCAGATAAAGTTGCTTCTCACCACAGACGAGAGGAATGCGCGGATTGGATCCACTTCCGGTTTAAAGAACGCCAGGTTCAGGTTGCAGAGGCGCGCGCGATTCCAGTTTTCTCTGGAGCTTTCTCTGGCGCAGAGGATGTTCTGACAACAACAAAGAAAAACAGACTGTTACAGAGACCTCGATCTGTGTGAAAGTCTTTTTTTTTTTCCATTTGAGTCTGAAGTGATGGCAGCAGGGCTGAAGTGGGCCGCGCGGCTGCTGCTGCTGGCCGCGCTGTTGGAGCAGAGCGCGCACGGAGCCACGCAGAGCCAAACCAACCCAGAGGTGAGGAACAAACACCAGCAGGGCTCTAACACCAGAACCAGCTCACACACTGACACAGAGCCCACAGGATCAGCTGTCTGAACGCAACCCAGCAGAAAATAAAGGTTTTAATCTGGCTCCTAATCTGGCAGGAGTGATACTTTAAGAGTTTTAGGTCCTGCCCTGTGATGGTGGGACACAGGAGAGGTTTTGACCCTAAGTTAGAGGAAACAGCCCAAAACGGTGAGGATGGCTCATAAACTGAGAACTGCTGAGAACAAGAAAAACAAGGAGGAAGAAATTTCATTATTTTGTGGTCGCAGCTGGAGGACTGACAGATGTGGCTTTAATTACTCACATCTGTCCTAATTCACGTCTGAGCAGAGTGTGTGTGTGTGTGTGTGTGTGTGTAGGGGGGGGGGATGGGTGGGGGGGGGGGGGGGGGGGGGTGTCTCAGCTTTGACAAAAACACTTCCAGTGCTGATATAAATTTAGGCCTATTGAACTGATCCTGTTTGTCCGTCTGGATTCTGCTCCGATCTGTTTTCCATCACATTTCCTGCAGGCCCTCTTCACCGCCAGGAAGTTGAGTGTTAATTCAAGGAAGTGGCTCCTCCACACACAGCTGCCTGCAGTTTCATGAAGGCTCTGCCTTTAACAGATAGTTCACGAATGATCTTCATCAGACATCCTCACTGTGGAAGGAAAACATTATTCTGTTACGTGTTAAAACATAAAGTTCAACCATGAGTTTTAACGCCATCGTTCAAAATTCAACACGTTAACTTTGATAACAAACTGGAGTCGAGCGTATTTTGTTTTCTCTTTTCTTTTGTAATTCTCATAAAAACAGACATAAAGGCTGAAATATCTCGAGGAGTGCCCGTTTTACAGGCAACAAAGAAACTCTGCACATTATTCAAGGAGAGGATTTATAAACAGTTAATATCTTACCTGTTGTAGAGAGCTCACCTCAGTTTGGAAAAATAACATTCAAATCCAACAGAACTGATGAGTCTGCGTCCACAGTGGATTGCTGCCATAGCAGTTCAAGCAAACACTAATTTAATTGTCATCCTTGCATCCATAGCTGGACTGTTTCTGCTGAACGTTTGAATTTCCTGCTAGAAGCAGCTAAAAGGGCTGCAGCTAGCTGCTGCTATTTGCAGTTACAAATAACCATAAAACAGAAACAAATAAGTGTGTAATTTGAAACTGATGAGTCTATCCATTAGAGTATTAACTTGATTTGAGCTTAAATCTATTTCTTCAAACTGAAGCTGTTCAAAGAGTTATCTACAACAGGTAAGATGATATTTGCTCATACCCTTTCCACCAAACTCAATTTAAAAAAATTAACTACCATTGAGACAATAATGTTAACTTTTTTTTGTAATTGTTTTGTTTTCAACAGCAAAATAACACAGGCTGATTAAAAAGGTGAAATAGTTCAGAAATTTATTGTAATTATTTAATTAACTTACTAATAAAAAACTTGATTAAATGTTGCTCAGCATTGTATGAGCACAAATTAATGACAGAATGTTAAAAAAAGGAATGTTTCTGGATAACTTGCATGGATCAGGAACCACAGAGATAAAACATCCATCCATCCATCCATCCATCCATCCATCCATCCATCCATCCATCCATCCATCCATCCATCCATCCATCCATCCATCCATCCAGCCATTAATCCAGCCAGCCATTATTATCTTCTACTTGTTCTGAAATCTGGTGGGGAGTGGTGGCGCAGAGGTTAGAGAAGGTGGGCCTGTGATAGGAAGATCGCCAGTTGAAGCCCCGGTATCGACAACATCAAAAATGTAGGTGGGGTAGGTGAAGCACCCACACCTGTCCCCACCCTCATTCGTCCCACTCTGGGCCCTTGAGCAAGGCCCTTAACCCCCACCATCTGCTCCTCCGGGTGTCCTAGATAGCAGCTCTCTGCTCCACACAGAGAGATGTGGTAGTTCTGTGGTCTGTGGTTGAGTCAGGAGGGACATCTGGCGTAAAAATAACTGCCTAGTCTTCGTACAACTTAGTTCGCTCTGGCGACCCTTGAAGAAGGGAGCAGCCGAAAGAAAAAGAAAAAAAAACCAACTTGTTCCGAAGTCTGGTCTTGGGGCAGCAGCTTGAGCAGAGAGGTCCAGACATCTCTTTCCACAGCCACCTCTTCCAGCTCTTCTGGGAGGACTTCAAGGTGTTCCCAGGACAACTGAGAGACATAGTCTCTCCAGCGTGTCTATTTCTTTCCCGGGGTCTCCTCCCAGTTGAACGTGCCCGAACCACCTCAACTGGCTCCTCTCGATGTGGAGGAGCAGCGGTTCTACTCCGAGTCTCTCCTGATAACTGAACTTCTTACCCTATCTCTAAGGGGAGTCCAGCTACCCTGCAAAGGAAACTCATTTCAACTTCCTATATCCACAATCTCATTCTTGCAATCACCAGAGCTCATGACCACAGGTGAGGGGTAGGAACGTAGACTGACTGGTAAACAGAGAGTTTTGCCTTATAGCTCAGCTCCCACTTCACCACAACGGACCGGTACAGAATCCACAATACTGCAGATGCTACACCAAGCCGTCTGTCGATCTCACGCTCCATTCTTCCATCACTCATGAACAAAACCCAGAGATACTTGAACTCCTCCACTTGAGGCAGAACCTCACCCTCGACCCGAAGTGAGCAATCCACCCTTTTCCAGTTGAGGACCATGGCCTCAGATTTAGAGGTGCTGATTCTCATCTCAGCCGCTTCACACTCAGCTGCAAACCGCTCCAATGAGAACTAAAGATCACGGCACGATGATGCCAACAGGACCACATCATCTGCAAAGAGCAGAGATGGAATCCTGAGACCAACAAACCGGAAACCCTCTGCCAGATGGCTGCGCCGAGACATTCTGTCCATAAAAGTTATGAACAGAATTGGTGACAACGGGCAGCGCTGGTGGAGTCCAACTCCCACCCTGAAGGAGTCCAATTTACTCTCGCACCACTTGTATAGAGACTGAACAGCCCGTAACAACGGAGCCCCAATCCCATACTCATGGTAGATAAAGCAGTTTAACTTAAAGAAAAGCTTTTTATTTTAATAGCCCCCACCCCCCCCCCCCCCCCCCCCCCCCCACACACACACACACACAAGGCAGCGTCCAGCCTCGTTGAGCAGTGTGTCGTGCGTCTGCTGGTTCGTGTTGTATGACAACACAAACCACATCCTCTGGTCTGTGGTGCAGGCAGGAAGTGGTCAGAGTTAGGGCAAAAAAGACCCTGATGTGTCAGCACCCACCTGCGTTTAACACACACGTGCACGCGCACACACACACACTTGGATGGCTGTGAGCTGAGGTCATCGACTACAAAGGATGATAGATGGGCATGAAATGAGATGAAGATGAAAGCGAGGAGGGGAGGACAGCGAGGAGGCTGTTGCAGACTAGAAAGGGGGGCATTGTAGTGCAGTAATGATGCATTATGGGAAATATCAGAGAAATGAAGTCGTTTTGTTGCTGAACGAGACAGGATGTAAAACACACTGGTCCATCCTGTGTGAATGAACTGCAGCTGTCTGTCTGGGAGAGACAGTTTAGGACAGAGGGTTAAAATGTCCACTTTGACACTGATGACCCCACTTCAGACGAGTCAGTTTGTCATTTGAGGAAATAAAGGAAGGAAGAGTATTGTTTTCAGACCAAACCATTGTTGTAACCATCAGGGGTGGCATGGGCACGACTTCCTTCAGGAAAAAAGTAGGAGTTACAGAAAATACGGTGCAGTTATTACCTCACCTCTTTATACTGAAGAAAAGTTTTGTGTTTCCCCCTCTTGGTGTTGGCCAGAGGAGACTGCTGTAATATGTAGCAGCTGGGTCTGAACACACTAAAGAGAGGTTTTTACGTGTTTGCTGAGGGGGTCCTTTCTGAAGGGGTGGGAGAGGTCAAAAACCCACAGCGATGCATCAAGTAAACGTTCAAACTGCACAGAAAAGGTTTGTGGCGAACATACCTGCCCACACGAGCCTGACACAAACAGGCCCGTGGAGTAATGGACAGTTGTGAGCCAAGTGGGAGTTATAATTTCATGTCATTTGGCATAACACTGCAGCTCTGTGTATAAAGTGAAGAAACATGTAATAAGCAGCTTTGTGTGTGTGCTGTTTACCCAGCATGCCTCAGCCGGACTCGTGAAGCTTCTTTCCGTTGGCTGTCACCAAACGGAACAACTGACTCGCCGTCCTTTCTCTTTCTTTTCTCATCCTTTGACAAACGAACACTGGCGCCTCATGACGATCACTGTTTGATTCCCACACACCTGACAAAGTCTCATCACTACTAGGCCTGTGGCAATAAACAGTAAATCAATTAATCGCATGATAAATGAAAATTATCGACCTCGTTTTCATTTATCGGCTTTATCGTTTCTTCGTGTCTCTCTTTCTACTGAAGACACTGGATGAGAAAAGGATGAACTCCGGTGCTCTTCATTGACCCCTCCCTTTCCCTTTTCTCTGTAAAATATGTTTCAACCATCCAAAATCGCATTTTTGGATCATTAAAAGCAGCTAAGCTACGAGCTAAGCTACGAGCTAAGCTAACAGGCCGACCTTGGGCAAAACCTCCATCTTGTCGAAGCTCCAAAATTCACGGTTGAAATCCGTGCCTTCGTATAAAAAGTTGTTTTTCTCTGCAAAAAGAAGCTGAGGACTTGTTTACTGATTTTTTTAATTAAAAGCTTTGCATGAAAAATGCTATGCTAAAGAGCTCAAACCACACCGAGCGTCTGCCATTTTGAGAACCGAAGAGAGACAGCCCAAGGGGCCTCCCTCCCATTTTTCCTAAAGAGACACGCTGCTCACTCCCTCACTAGCCATCCTTCGCTTCAAACAGTCTTATACTGCCATCAAGTGGTCGAAAAAAGGTATTACACTCAAAACAAGTTAACCAACATTTCTTCTTAAATTTGACAATAATGACTAATTATTGTCAAATTTCAAACAATGTTATAATTTATCGCAATAATTTCTGAGACAATTAATCGCCCAGTAAAATTTGTTATCGTGACAGGCCTGATCACTGCACGTGAGCGCCTCACAATCCTGGATTCGTCTTGCCAAAAGTCTCTCTGCTCGTTGTCTCTCTCGGTGTTGAATGTTGCTGTCGGACCTTTATGAGCCTGTTGTGGAGGCGCTGTTAGATCCAGCGCAGCTACGATCAGAGAATCACGTGACGTTGGTTTGTCAGGATGTACAGCAAGCCTCCTTTGTTACTTTGTGGTACGATTCCTTTCAAAAGGGGCCAATTTCCACTTAAAATCAGCTAAATAATTTCCTCATGATCTGCAGTAGACAGCATGAGGGGGGACAAAACCTGCTGTTTGAATAAAAACGTCCAAACAGAGGTCCACATGAAATTAGAAGAGAAACCTGTGGGCCAAGTTCGTGGCTACAGCTGACTGAATGGTTTAATGAGGTCTTCAGATTGTCGTCGAGCACCCAAAATAAATATAAAGCTAGTATATCAGTTTTAAGTGTGATGAAATCGTTCATAAAGGTGTTTCCAAAAGGTTCACCAGAGTCTCATTTCCTTGTAGTTGCAGGGCCTCACTCTATTGGTGGAGGAATTTTGAATTTTTTGTCCGCAGGGTGTCTCAAACCCGTGTGAACTCGTCTCAGCTTAGTCTCCATCACGTCGAGCGCTGCAGCTGTGCTTTTTGTTAATATAAATGCAAACGTTGCTCTGTGGGCGTCCAACTCGTCCCTAACGGTTGCAGCTCAGCGAGACGCCACCTGAAGACGTAACAAGGTTTCTGTCACACTCTGCAGTTCCTGACCACCTGTCCTCTCGTCTCTGAGGTTTTGGACAACCCGTCTCTGTCTCTCGGTCCCCTGTACACCAACAGATGTGATGCAGGTAAACCTGCTGCAGTTCAACCAACAAGGCGCTCTGGACTAGATCTAGAGCGAAACGTAACAGCTTTGTCTTTGACGGTTTTTAATTTAAAGAAAACAGGGCGGGGGGATAATACTTAGGAAAGTATTATTATTAATTATTAGGTGCTGCTAAACATTTCATTATTATGGGTTTACTTTTTTAAGAAATAAAAGTACTAACTCATTGTAGTAGAATATTGAAGTTACAGGTTTTTCTTTCATTGTCACACTTTTTAGAGCGAAGAGGGGAATTGAAAATACCTTCCATCAGTCTGTCCATGTGAGCATGATAACTTGAAAAATAAGTGAGGTGCCGACTTCCATTTAGGTGCGTGGCTGCATGTACGTGTGAGAAAGGTCCATAATAAAAACTGAGTAGCCAAGTCACAATCCAAGATGGCCGCCAACTACATATATAAATGTAAACCGGCCACTCTGATGATTTGAGGAAACTGTTTTCTAGTGGGCAGCACAGTGGCTCAGAACTGTTGCCTCTCAGCAACAAGGATGCTGGATCAAATCCCGACAGGGGGTTTTCTTTGAGGCGTTTGCATGTTCTCTCCGTGCATGCGTGGGTTTTCTCCAGGTACTCCAGTTTCCTCCCACAGACTAAAAACATGCATGTTAGGCTGATTGGTAATTTTAAATTGTTCCTAGGTGTGAGTGAGAGTGAACGGTTGTTTGTCTCTGAGTGTCTCTGTGATGGACTGGAGACCTGTCCAGGGTGTCCCCCATCTCTCTCACAGTAACTGCTGGATATGGGCCCCAGTGACCTGAAAAAGAAGAAGTGGGTAAACATAATGGAAGGATGGATGGTTGTTTTCTAGTTTTTCTATTGCTTGAAAATATAGTTTCCTCAAATGATTGGTGTGGCTGAAGATCAATCTATGGGGCCAAAGCCACCACTGGCCACCCACTGGCTCCTCCATTGCACCTGGTGGTGGATAAAATGTCTCCCTCCACTCTTCAGGATTCGTCACTCTGCTTTGCCTCGGACAAGAGAAAAAACAAGAAAACCTCCCTCTGTTCTTCTCCTCACTGTAACTCCTCCCAACTGAAATATCTGGCATTAAAAACATTTAGGTTTACTTACAATGTCTGTTCAATTCCTGTCTAGAACAACACTCATCTCAAACACTACCAACATTCACTGTTCAAACCCCTCAGCGACGGGGGACCTCGGCGTACTGCTTCTTATTTGTCGTGTCCCCCTGTGTGTTTAACTGCATGGGGAGAATAGAAGGTGGTGATCCAAAACATTGAGCTATGATATGATGAATATCCTGAATGATAAAAGAATGGTGAAATAACAAACTTTGGTTTGTGAAACGACTGGTTTTAAATGGGGCAGCTGTGGCCGAGTGGTTAGAGCGGTCGTCCTCCTGTGGGAGAGTTGGGGGTTTGATTCCACCATCAGTCATGTGTTGACGTGTCCCTGGGCAAGACACTGAACCCCTCACTGCCTCTGATGTGTCCCATCGGTGTATGAATGTGATAAAGCTCTGATTAGTCTTTATAGATTCAGATTATCTTTGTATAATCTAGTAGAGTGCTGTATGAATGTGTTGGAGGTAAATGAGGCACAGATTGTGTCGTAAAGAACTTTGAGTATCTTCATTATATAGAAAGGATATATAAATAATAAGTCCATTTAACATTTAAATGAAGCTGTGTGAGACACAGTTAGTAAGATGTTTATATGGTCTTTTCTCCTGTAAATAGTGACCACTTCCTTTGCTTGCTGCTTTAGTCACCCAGCCCGTCGGGCCGGTCAGAACCAGCAGTGTGTGACACACTCAGACGTTGTCCAGCACCTGAGAGACTCATGACACACTTAAGGGAAGTCTGAGATTGTCATCGTAACGATGAAACTGGTTCTCTGCATTTAACCCATCACACCTGGGATACAGCCAGGTGGAGCAGTGGGCAGCTGTGTAAGCGCCCGGGGAGCAATTAGGGATTGAGTGTCTTACTCAGAGGCACCACGACATGTGGGAACGGCTGGGAGTTGAACCATGATTTTCTGGTTCTGGGTCAGCTGCCCTGCCTCTGCTCCATCTCTGCCCCACTTAACGTTAAAATGGTTGTTTTTTTGAAGCTGAGTATAAAAATGTGATATTTTTAAATAAGAACATTTGCAGTCAAGTTGTCAAAGAGAGAACAAAAGGTTTTAACTTTGGACCGGCTGGGTGTCAGAAAGTCTCCTCGCAGTCTGTTCTGACGTCCTGGGATGATCAGAACGTTTATTAGAACCAGCAGCACGACTCGTCGGGACTAAAAATGATATTTTAGACCTGAAGGAGACTCTTTTTCTCTTCTGTGCTCCTCTGTTTCCTGCTCATGCCGCGGTGCTGTAACAGTGAGGGTGTGTGTCCACCGTGGGTGGATCAGAACCAGAAAGGCCTCATTCGTGGTGGGGGTGGGGGTCTAAACACTGAGACCTCCGTGTCTGCTCGGACACACAGACGAGAGGTCAGCCCTCCGAGTGTCTCCACCGCTGCTGCTCATCTTTCATACAGCACATTTAGTGCTGAACAATAAGATCAAAGGCAGTCATTAAAAAACAGCTAAAGCTAAAACAAACAGATCATGTACGTCAGCACACGTTAGGTCCAAACACTAAAACCAGCTTCAAGAATGGTTTCCATTAAACATAATAACTATTAGAAGCAGATCTGCTGTAAAGCAATAAGTGGGGCGGTCAGGGTGTGGTTGTTGGTGATCATTGAAGGCTACGGGTTTCCATACGAGGGACGGGGGGAGGGACAGAGACAGAGACATGAACGAGGGGGGAGAGTCTTTGAGGTTTGGATGCAGCTCAGAAGAAATTCCCAGTGAAATTACCGACTGACGCTGCAGCTCGACTGGAGACGTTGGTGAGGCCTGAAGACAAAGAAGACACTCCCTGTCCTCTCTTCGTCCTCCCCTCTTTGTCCTGCAAACACCAGAACCAGAACGAATGGGTTTGTGGATCCAGGACACCTAAACTTGAAGAAGATCCTTGTAGTGGGCAGCCTTAAGTTTTTATTTAGTTTATTTTTTTAGGAGCTATGTGGGGAAAATGTGGAGCAAAGCCACTGGGCACTGGTTCAGACGTGGAACTGGGCTTCCAGGGAAGAGTCGGGTCAAACTTGAGCTCAGAACCTGGTGACTGTCACAACGTGTGGTCAGAGAAGGTTGACCATAATGAAAGAACGGGACTAAAGTTACACACATTCATCTGTAATCCTGAAGGGTTTTTCCATGAGGCGCGCTTCGTCTTTGTTCAAAGCTGGGTTTTGTTTTTTTTACTCTGTTTCACCCAGCACTGGTCCCACTGCAGCACTGGTACCACTGGTACCACTGCACTGGTACCACTGCAGCACTGCACTGGTACCACTGCACTGGTACCAGAGGCTGAATGAGGTGTAAGTTGAATAATTCAGCCGGAGACCTGCAGGTGCTTCAGGCTCCAACATCCCAAACAAAGTTACTCAACAGCTCGTTTTCCATGTCAGTGAGTCATGTGTGTTTTTATTTTTTGCTGCAGTCACATAAAACAACTTCCTGAACGTGGCGTCCTTGTACCTTATTTTTTGGACTGTAAAAACTTAAAATCCTTTAATTTCTTCAAAAAATCGACAGTGAGCCTTATGTATTAATTCTGGTTGTGCTTTCTGACCTCGAACTGATTTTATGTGTTTATTGTGAATGAGTTGAATAAGGTTTGACTTGTCTGACTGTTTTGTTTTGCTTAATGCGCCTTATAGTCTGAAAAATACGGTAAATGTTTCTACCGAACAGTTCCTAGAAGCTGGTTTGTCGACAGAAAATCAGCTCACGTCTGTTTTTTATTCACTTAGCTTTTTTTCAACCTCTCACCATTTTGTCTGTGTCTCTGCAGTCGTGGCTGCAACAGTATGGTTACCTGCCGCCAGGTGACATGAGGACCCACAGCCTTCGCTCGCCTCACTCCGTCTCCTCAGCCATCGCCACGATGCAGCGGTTCTACGGCCTGACGGTGACGGGGACCTTCGATGACGACACCGTCCAGTGAGAACCTCAGCTTCATTACAAATAATCAGCTGTAGATCCATTGATTAACCTGAGAGTTTCAGTAAATCTGCTCGATAACACACAGACACAAGCAGGTACATGATCACCTGCCTGTCATGGCGGTGGGCGATAGTAAAACGAGCCTTCGTTGAGAACTGGGGGTGTCCTTCATCTTGCAGGGCCATGAAGAAACCGCGCTGCGGCGTGCCAGACAAGTTTGGAGCCGAGCTCAAGAGCAACCTGAGGAGAAAGCGTTACGCCGTCCACAACCTGAAGTGGCAAAAAAAAGACGTCACGTTCTCGTAAGTCCACGAGGGAAACACAAGAATGTGTTCGGTTGTATTTTACTCCATCTAATCTGTGCAGCTGACGGACAAAAGTGAGAAGATCCTACTCCTGCTTGTTTAAATAATGAGAAAATGAGCTTTTATTTTTTCACAATCCAGAGTAAACACTGAATGATGCTGCTATTTACTGAAAAAAGCTTTGAAGATAAATATAAAAAGTAGAACACTAGCTAAAAACGTCAAAGAAGCAAAACATTAATGGAAAGTAGAAGCCAGCTAAATCCAAAAGATGCTCATCACTAGAGTAGCTAAAATTAGCAAAAGGTTTGCTAAAAGATAAAATATCAAAAAGCTAGAGCAAAAGTTAGCAGGAGGTTAGCTAAAAAGCTAAAAGTAACAATAAGTAAACTAAAAGCTAAAAGAAGCAAAGGGCTAGATAAAAGTGAAGCTAGTAACTAAAAATGACTAAAGGCTAACTAAAAGCTAAACGATGCAAAAGCCTAGCTAGAAGCTTTAAATATCAATGGTCGAGCCAAAAATGTAAAAGTCCAATTTAAAAAAGGCTATTTAGCAGCTAAAAGTAGCAAATGGCTAAACAATAAAATGCTAATTAAAAGCTAAAAGGAATGAAATGGTAGTAAAATGTATAAAAATGCTACTTAGAGGGTAAAGGTAACAAAAGACTGACTAAAAGCTAAATGTATCAGAAAGCTAGGTAAAAGCTAAGAGTAGCAAAATGGTAGCTAAAATCTAAAAGAAGACAAAAATAAAGCTCAATCAGAGCAAAATGTTTAAAGGAATTGAAAATAATTTCATGTGTTTTTGAGAGACAATATTTACAAATAAAGTTAAATATTTTGAAAAGTATAAAAGTTACAAAAGTCAGCGCGCTCGTGTTCTGGCTCAGCTGTTTGGATTCATGACTCGTGGAAACAATAGACAGTTTGCAGGAGGCGCTGAACAAAATCAACAGTGTGAATGCTAAAGAGTCTTGTCCCCCCCCCCACCCCCCGACCCCGACCCTCTTCAGTATTCAGAACTACACGCCCAAGGTGGGGGAGCACGAGACCCACGAGGCCATCAGGAAGGCCTTCAAGGTGTGGGAGAGCGTCACGCCGCTCCGTTTCCGAGAGATTCCCTACAGCTACATACGGGACAAGGTGGAGGAGTTCGCCGACATCATGATCTTCTTCGCAGAGGGTTTCCACGGCGACAGCAGCCCGTTCGATGGTGAGGGGGGCTTCCTGGCGCACGCCTACTTTCCTGGCAACGGCATCGGTGGAGACACCCACTTCGACGCAGCCGAGCCGTGGACGATCGGAAACCAAGACCTGCACGGTGAGACGCTGCTGAGACACTGATGACGGTGAACAAGACGCTCTGCTGCTTCAGAGACACTTTACTGAAATCCAAAACCTGGGCAGGTTCAGACCGGTGTCGGTACATCGGAGGCCGTGAACGCCTGCGTCAGCGCGCTCGTTGTTTTTGAAGCGCAGCAACCACAGAAATGTGCAGCATCAGCGTTTTGTATCAGACACATCTTCACATGACTTCAGGCTAATTTTGGTTCTGAGTCACTGACGTGCCTTTTAAGTCTTTTTGACATTTCCCAGTTCATTTCCCAGTTCAGAGGCACAAACACGTCACTTCACCAAAAGTGAGCAGTCATGTGTTACAGCTTTGACCAACATGGCTACAGCTCGCCATCGTTAGGATGACTTCGTGACAAACTGCAGCATGAAGTATGAATGCCCCTCCTAACTGTAGTTTTTATTGTAGGGAACGATGTCTTCCTTGTTGCGGTGCATGAACTGGGTCACGCTCTGGGTCTTGAGCACTCTGGGGACCCTTCAGCCATCATGGCTCCCTTCTACCAGTGGATGGACACGGAGAACTTTCAGCTCCCTGACGATGACCGCAGAGGCATTCAGCAGATTTACGGTCTGTCGGAGCCGCCAACCTCAACAAGTCTTCAGTCTGGAGAAGGCTGATGTAAAAGCCAGCTTAGGTTGGATCTTCTAATCAATTACCGTTTGCTTTTGTCTGTTCAGGCTCTGGATCAGACCTCCCACCCCCTCCTCTAACGCCGCACACACCGGAGCACGACCCGCAGCCCACCTACGCCCCCGACAAGCCTCACTTCGGCCCCGACATCTGCGACGGCCATTTTGACACCATCGGCATCTTCAGAGGAGAAATGTTTGTGTTCAAGGTAAGCTTCCAGGAGAACACGGCGCTGATCTGAATCTTTCTGGATCCTTCTCGTTTCTCTTCTGGACGCGTTTCAGCACGGTTCTGTAACGCCTGAGCTATTTCAAAATGTCATGAATCAGAACGTTCAGCTCATTCTGGACACTCCTGCTCTGACTTTTGGTGTTTGTGCAGTTTTTACTTTTAGAAAAATTCAGCTTTGTCGGCCATGTTTTCCTCATTAAAATGAATGGATCTCTCTTCACGTCCTTCAAACCCTTGTAGCTGTTTTTTACTGCTCATTTCAGCTGTTGTTTTGGTTCAGCTGTTTTCATCTTCCTTCAGCCTCTTTTGGCGTCTTCATGCTCATTTAATCTTTTTTCAGTTTCTTTTGAAAATTCAGCCTTTTTTGCCTTTTCAGCTACATTTTAGTTGTATTTTCTGCCTTTTTCCTGCTATTTTCTGCTAATTTCCACCTTTTTTGCTGCTTTTTTAATAAATCCAAATATTTTTGTCCATTTCAATCTCTTTCTGTTAATTTCAGCTTAGTTTTTTGCTGTTTCAGCCACATTTTGAGCTAATTTCTGTTTCATTTTGCTTGTTTCAGTTTTTTTTCTACAAATTTCTGCCTTTAAAAAAAAAATCAGCTTCTGTTTGCTAATTTAATCTTTTTTGCTCCTATCAGCTTCTTTCTGCTGAATACAGCTTTTTCCTTTGCTTTTCAGCTGCTTTTGAAGTATTTTTCTACTAATTTTAGCCTTTCTATTGCTATTTATTTGCTATTTTTATATTTGTGTGCTTCTAATAATTTCAACTTTTTATGCTCCCTTCAGTTTCTTCTTCTAATTTTAGCTTCTTTTACTGCATTTTCAGCTACTTTTGGAGCTAAGTTCAGCTTTTTTTGTAATCCATTCAGCCTTTCTCTTCTCATTTCAACTTATTCTGCTACATTTTTGCTCCATTCAGCTTTTTCTGCTCATATCAACTGTTTTTCTGCTGCTTTCTGTTTTTATTTTCCTTTATCAGCGAATATCAGCTGTTCAAATTCAACTCGTCTCTTCTCAGCAGCTTCCAGCAGACATCATTCACGCTGTATTTTCACAGGAAATGACATCTCTGTGGTTTGTGCAGACTGTAAAGTTCTGTTTTTCATTGGAAACCTCAGGATAAGTGGTTCTGGAGAGTTCGTAACGGCCGTGTGTCCGATGGATACCCGATGCCCATCGGACACTTTTGGCGAGGACTACCCACTCACATCAACGCTGCCTTTGAAAGGGAAGACGGAAAGTTTGTTTTCTTTAAAGGTCAGTCCAGTTTTAGTGTGCAGACGAAGAACTCTTCCAGCATTGGACCAGCACCGTTAACGTCTCTGCTCCTCTCGTCCTCTCCCAGGAGACAGGTACTGGGTCTTCAGTGAATCTATTCTGGACGCTGGTTTCCCCAAGAGTCTTAAAGAAATGGGCTCCGGGCTTCCCAAAGACCGGATAGATGCTGCTCTCTACTACACCCTCAACGGGAAGACCTTTTTCTTCCGAGCTGACAAGTGAGTCATCCTTCATGTGTTCAAAGGAAAACTGTTCTAAGGAAATTCCCTTTGTTGAGTAAATAAGGTGAAATAAATCATTGGTTCTTGTTTGAAAACAAAAATAAAAAGATGCTCACCTGGCACTAAAATAAAGTCATGACTGTTAGTCGCCTACAAGGACGCCCGTGAGTCACAAAATGTTGCCACAAAATGTGGAGGAGGAGTCCACACTCCTCCATCACACAAACTGCTCAGGTTGGAAGTTTTTAAGACAACTCAGGACATTCTGTCCAAACAATTCACAAGTTCCTTCTGCGTTTTGTCTCCCCTTCAAATCCTGGAAATGATGCTTCAGGTTTCTTTCAGTGTTGTGTGAAAACCAAAAACATGCATGTTGGCTGCCTTCAGGCCTCCCTTGCAAGAGATCTGTGACCTCAATGGGGTTGGCCTGGTTAAATAAAGGTTAATAAATAAATAGGTACGATTAATATCTTACCTGTTGTAGATAGCTTTTTGAACAACCTCAGTTTAAATAAAGAAAGCTGAATTCTAACTGGACTGACGAGCTGAGCTCATCTCTGGGACCAAAGTGGACTTCTGTTGTCTAAAAATAACTCCAGTTATTAAATGACATTGTTTCATGTAAACAGCATTTGATAAACCTGCTGTTTTCACGTTACGCAGTTTTTATGGCCGCTTCATTATGAGTGCAGCACTTCAGACTGTACCCGAGGTGCTAAAGGTTAGCAGTGTTCACTACCTCCCATAGACTTCTGCATAAATAAATGAAGACGTGTGAAATTAAACGTGGCTTAAAATAGTCTTTGCATGATTTGCTTGTATTTATATTATTTTTTTGCCCAGGTCCCTCTTGCAAAATAAGATCTTGACCTCAGTGGGGTTTTAAAAGTGGTTAAATAGAGGAAATAATTGTTGTTGTTGTTTGAGAGTTTTGTTAAGACATTATTTACCCAGTTTGGTCTCGTTCAGACTAGTCATTAGCTTGATAATCTGGTCAGATTTAAATATTTTGTCTCCAAACTGAGATTGATCAAAAAGCTCTCTCTAACAGGTAAGATATTATTTGTTTGTAACCTTTCCACAGAACCCCATTTCCAAAAATGTGAACTATTGCTTTAAAGTTTAACCTGAAAGGCTGAAGGCCGGACTAAAGTTAATCCTCGTTTCTTGAGTAAAAAATTACAACTAGTAATAAAGTAACTAACAAATACTGTATAAACTCTAGTCAAGTAATACATTATTATTTTAAGTAAAACTTGTGTTTTTAAGTCATTCGACATGTCCATAGGAGGGACAGTGGGTATACTGGTAGAAAGATGTTAGAAATGCAGCTGCCAGGAAAAATACAAAGAGGAGATACATGGATGCAGTTAGAGAGGACATGGAGGTAGATGGAGTGAGGACAGAGTGAGACAGAGGAGGACGACTTGCTATGGCAACCCCTGTAGAGGGAAAAGCCGAAAGAAGAAGAACAAGTGTGTTGCAGAATAAAAGTTTGGTGACTAAAACACTCAAAGTTCTCTGAAAGCAGAAGCTTCTCACTATGGGAGTCTTTTTCTGGTGTGACCACCTCACATTTACACAAATGTAAAAGCTTCCCTGCCTTTCTGTCGCTCTCCTGTCCAGGTATTATAGTTTCATTGAGGAAATGCAAAGAGTTGATGACGGTTACCCCAAATCCATCAGTGTCTGGCAGGGTGTGCCTGAAAACATCAAGGCAGCCTTCATGAGCAAAGACCAAGGTAAGAACGGCTCTTTAACGTGTCACCAGCAGGATGTTGGTACTTCCCGTTTCACATGTCTCCCTGTCACCCATCAGCTTACACCTACTTCTACAAAGACAACAAGTACTGGAAGTACAACAACCAGAGGATGCGCGTGGAGCCTGGCTATCCCAAATCAGCACTCCGTGACTGGATGGGCTGCCCCAACGAAGACCCCAAGACCGACGGAGGAAGAGGAGGGGGTAGACACGACAAGGACAAAGACAAGGAGCAGAATGATACTGACAGAACCACAGAGGAAGAGGTGGACAGAGAGGAGGAGACAAAGACAGAAGACGTGGACGTAACTATTATTGAGACGAATCAGGGGAGCGGCTCGGCTGCCGTCGTCGTGCCGCTGTTCCTGTTGGTGTGTGTGATCGCCACTTTGGCAGCCTTGGTGTTTTTCCGTCTGTACGGAACTCCACGCCGAATCCTGTACTTCCAAAGATCTCTACTGGACAAGGTGTAGATGGAGGGAGGGAGGGAGGGAGGGAGGACAGGAAAAAAGAGGGAGGAAACGATGAACGCAGACAGCTGAGCAGGGGAGGAAAATAAAAAAAAGTCTTACCACTGCCAGATTTATTCAGCTGTACTTCTCAACCACTCAGTCCTTCAGATTTGTCTCCCCCCACTCCTCACCCTCTCCGGTGGTAACTGACGCCAGCTCGTTGCTGTTTGTTTTAGCCTTTTTCAATGTCTCATTTTTAGTTGTTTATCACAGTCAGCATGTGTGTTCTTGTGAATTTCCAAATCAAATCAGCATTTTCTCAACTTTTCATGTGAACTCCCCCATTCCCCCTCCTTGTAAGGCCCTCTTTACACAACACATTTTTAAAGTGAAACCACAGCCTTTCTGCTGCGTTTCAGTTGTTTGTGTACACAACAACAGCCCTGTTCTCTCTGAAACCCAAGGTTTCTGAATCCAGTCTCAGACTGGAGCTTTCTGTGGGTTCTTTAGGTGTAAAATACTCCAGGCAGCTGCAGCCACATGTTTTCCTGCTCCAACAACAGTTATAATAAACGGCAGAGAGCAGAGTGTTTTTGTGCTGCTCACCCTTTTTCAGCATGTAGGAGCAAACCAACAACATCCTTGGTCCAAAGGAACGTTCACGTATTCCCCAGTTTGATTGTAGCTGCGATCATGCAGACACTGCCTGCAGCTGAACCAGCATCAGGGTTGCCAGATAAATATAAATACGTTTTTTCAACCCCCTCCTTTTCTGTGTGCATGCTCACCAAACCAACGCACACCCTCAACACGTGTGACAGCTTGAGTCAAAATACAATCATTTTAAAGCGACGGTATAATAGTGCATCATTTCTTATCTGGCAACCCTGTCTGGCATGGAAAGTATAGCTTTTCCATGTAAACCTGGTCTTATTTTTTTTGTTGTTTATTCGACCCAACAAACATTGAAAAAACGCTAATGTTCTTGTGTAAACAGGGCCTAACACAAACTCGTGAACACCACAGTCTGGAGTCAGTTTGGACCTTAAAAAGAAAAGTGCTGACATGAGCTCCACTCGGATCAGAGAAAAACAACAACAGTTGTGTTCTCCCCTGTTCTCCCCTGTGTTTATGATTATTTTTATGAATGCTGTTGTCATTAGCATTATGACTGTTACTATTGTTGTTGTTGTCCTGCGAGTAAAGAATGTTAATGTATATTAAAACGTCCTGCTGGACAGAGACACACACTTCTGAAAATGGCCTTAATTTTATATGTGTGGGGACAGTGAATGGGGAAAATGGGTTATGTATTGAAACTTGATTGTTTTTTTTATACCTTGAATCAATTTCAAATGAAAATAAATTGACGATCTAAGAAAATGACTTCTTTTGTCATACTTGATTTTATTTTTTTATACATATTACGGCGCTGCATTGCTAGTCAGGGGCTTTAAATAGTTCAGCGACGACAATAATACTAGTGATGATGATAATAATAATGACAACAATTTGTTTTTCTCAGTAAGAATGTGTGTACTTCCTCTTTCTTACAAGAATAAAGTACATTTTAAATCGCTTTACGTGCGTTCAGTTTCACTAAGTCCTGGTTTCGTGTATTTGTTGCTCCCACATTAAAAGCTTTGATAGACAGCTCTTTAGCTTTAGGCCTTGCACTGATCAACTGGTCTTCCCCAGCCTCCCTGGACCTCCAGGTTTCTTGTTCCCCGACAGCACCACAGCAGTACTGGGGCTCAGAACCTGGCAGCCACTAAACTGGGTTGGAAAATGCGGACTGGATCCAAAGCTTAAGTAGAAGCAGAGACGAAGACGATTGTATGAAGTCGTTGCTGCACAGCAAGAAAACATCTAAACTACAGAATCGTGTGTGTGTGCTCTTGTTTTACTGCACTAATGAGGACCCCGGGCACAAACACTCACTTTTCTTTAATGTCTGAATGTGCAGTTTGACTGTCGGTGTGAAAAATTAATTTTTCAGCTCTGGGGGTAAAACTAAATATCCTCACAACTGCAGCAAAACCCATTTGTTCATGTTTTGTTTTGATGAATTTGTGCGTCTTGACGGATGACGGGTGGGGGTCGACGCCTCTGTGATATGCTGTGATGTTCATGCCAATAAAACGATGAGGAACTGAGCCAAAAGCGACCCGGGACACCCATTTGCCTCGAGTTTGCTCCAGTTCTGAGGAGTCACGAGGCTTACTGGGGGGACGGGGGGAGGAGCGATGGGGTTCAGTCACATTTGGAGGCCAGAGATGGAGCAGAATTTCATGAGCAACATCTGGAAATCTGACTGCATCATGTGAGCGAGACGCAGCAGGACAGAGAGATGAGATGCTGGGGGATGGGAAGCAATGACTCTTTTAAATCATCAAAGAGGAGCAAACGATCCGTACGGTAGTTTTTAGGTTTGTTTTTCTCCTCTGCAGCAGGGATTCTGTCATCTTGCTCCCCTGACTCCTGTGTCTCTCGAACGTTCAGCTTTTAGTCAGTTTCTGATGTTTTCGGTCTTTCCCAGCTGACCCTGCAGAAAAGAAATGCTTCAGCAGAAATCGTCCCCACAGTTCTCTCTTTCCTTTTTTTTTGTGTAACCGGAGAACTTCGCTTCACTGTCCGGGAAATGCATTTTTTTCTTTTTTAAAGCTCAACAAAAGACCACACCACAACGTCCGGCCTTCTCTTAGCCATCTCCACTCGTCTTTCCCTCGTTTCAACTTTGTTTTCCACAAGCTGAGCTGCTGTTTAAAATGTCAACAAAAACTACATTTAATGGAAAGTAAAATGAAAGAAGTAGATCAAACTTAAAACTACTTAAAAACAGAGCAGAGCCATGTTGTCCTAAAAAATCTAACAATTAAAAGGAAATAAAATCTTCACATTTGATATTTAGCTGCTCAAAAGTCAGGATTTAGTTTTCTTTCGCACCGTGTGATCTTCAGACATGCAAAGTTTAAACGCTTCACTACAAGGCCAGCATGTTGGAAAGCTGCAGTTCGACGCGGCTTTGCTGAAAATAAAACTACGCAGAGAGAAAAAAGGTGAGTTTTAAATGTTTTGAAAACCGAATTTACGTCTTTGCTTCTGTTCATTTTCATCATTGGAGCAACAACACCACCAGCCTGATCAAGAGAGCTCATCAGAGACTCTACTTCCTCAGACGGCTGAGGCGAGCTGGTCTGGGAAGCTCAGTCCTCACCTCCTTCTACAGGTGTGCAGTGGAGAGCATCCTGTGCTCCAGCATCAACGTGTGGCATGGAGGCTGCACAGCTGCAGAAAGAAAAGCTTTGCAGAGAGTGGTGAAGGCTGCACAGAAATCTGTTGGAGTCAGTCTCCCCACCATCACAGACATCTACACCTCCAGATGCAGGAAGAGGGCCACCTGCATCATGAAGGACCTCACTCACCCAGCATACACACTTTTTGCCCCGCTCCCCTCAGGAAGGAGGTTGAGGAGCATTAAGTGTAGAACCACTAGACTGAGGAACAGCTTCTACCCTGAAGCTGCTAGACTCATGAATCTCTAACCAGAATAATCGCTGTGAAAAATCACATCATGCTGCTGCTGATCTGTTTCATGTTGCTGCTGATCTGTTTCATGTTGCTGCTGATCTGTTTCATGTTGCTGCTGATCTGTTTCAATGTTGATGTGTTCATACGTACTCATCTACTCACACAGACTCATGTTCGTGTTCGTGCTGCTGTTCGACATAATGTTTTATGTTATGAGTGCTTAGTGTATATTTAGTTGATGTTTTTCTTAGTTCATATCTTAGATGTTATTACTGTTTTTCTTTTACATTTTATTGTTGGATGTAACTGGGACCCTGTGTATAGAATCTCGTTCCACCACATGTACCACATGAGGTGTGTATGACAAATAAATCTCTCAGACTCTGACTCATTTCAGGTCCAGGAAAAAAACAGAGTTTTCAGAACAAGATTTTTTTTTATATACTGTATATTGCAGAATAAAGTAATTTAAATGTGCGCAGTATTGTTTTGTTCCTCGTTTTCTCTGAAACGTACTTATATTTAACATTTAATGTTTTACTTTAGTTCCTTTTTTGGGTTAGAAGACAAATAAATTAATAATTTGGTTTTATTCAGTTGAACTCGTTTTTTAGCGATTGTGAAGTTCCTGAAGGATATTTCAGTCTGTTATCATATTTCTTCATAAAAAATAAACTACTTTAAGGGTGCTCAAAGTGCGGCATGAGGGCTATTTACGGTCTTTTGAAATGATTTTGGGTGGCCCACGACTGCAGTTTAAGAATAGTGTGATTTTGGCCGCAGATCTTCTGCTACATCCAATAATCTCAATTCATTCATTCAACCTTTATTTAGACAGGTTAATCCCATTGAGCCTCGAGGACTCATTTACAATGACTTTTTTCAATGAACTCTTCAAGTGAAATTCTCCTTAAAGATCATCACTGATCCACATTTTTGTATCCGTGTCCCCGAGTTTTACACTTCCTGTGCCGATTCCTGCTTTAAATGATTACATTTACATCTTTTATTCCATTTTTATCCAAATCTCAGGCCCTTATGATGTTCTCCACATCACTTTTATAATCCAAGTCAAGTTCTCCTCAAAGACCATTACAGATTCCTGTATGCGCCCTTGTGTCCCAGAGTTTCATACTTCCTGTACCACTTCCTGCTTTAAATGGTCTGCATAGATGAATAGAACCCTCCACCCCCACCCCACCCACACCAGGGGAAGTCCTGATCTCGCTCAATGTGCCGTCACGCTCAAAAACTGGATGACATAAAGCGAAGAACAGAAGAGGGTTATTGTTGAACTTCTCTGCCAGTAAAGGATGTGAGATAATGGAAAGGTGGGGACGTAAAGGACACACCTGGTTTTTATTTGCATGACTTTAAACCACCAACGCCTCCTGCAGCAACACTAATCTAACAAACATGAATGTGCAAAGGCAGCAGAGTTACGCCTGAATACAAGGAGAGCAGCACCGAGGAGACAGACCTTCCTCCAACTCACGGCTTTACTTCTTGGCCAGCAGATACATTGAAATCATTGTGCCTCTATACCAGGGGTGACTTTTTCAGCATGAAAGCTCCTTTTAAAATGACCGAGTCCAAGTGATCTACCTACTATAAGGCCCCGTTTACATGAGAACAACCTCTGGAAACGTTCGTTTTTTTCAATGTTTACTGGGGGTAATAAACAAAAAATGAGCAGGTTTACACGAAGACGCTGTAGTTTCCATGTCAGTCTGGTTGCCAGATAAGAAATTATGAACTATAATACTATATATACTATATACTCTATAGTACAGCACTTTAAAATTATAGTATTTTGACCTAAACTGTCATATGTGCTGAGTAAAGATATTCTAAGATGAGGTGTCTGTTGTGTTTGTTGAACATGTGCACAGAAAAGGAGGGAGTAAATAAGAATTTATCTGGCAACCCTGAGCTGCATTCATTGTGCATGCAGTGTCTGCATGATCCAAACTGGTGAATACACCAACGTCTCTTTGGAGCCTGGATTTTATTCGTTTTGCTCCTACATGCTGAAAAAGGGTGAGCAGCATAAAAACACTCTGCTCTCTGACATTTATTATAACTGTTGTTATTTATTATAACTGTTGTTATTTATTATAACTGTTGTTATTTATTATAACTGTTGTTAGAGCAGAGAAACTTCGACTGCAGCCGCCTGTAGTGTGCATGTGCCACTTCACATCAACACCTCTGTGGGGGGTTCCTCTGAAAATCTCCACCATGAGACCTGGCTTCAGAAACCTTCGGTTTCAGGGAGAATGAGGCTGTTGTCGTGGAAATGAACGTTCAAGGTTCTTTATTGTCATACACGTCACGTGTGGTACATGAGGTGGAACAAACGTGTGTACTCAAGATCTCAGTTACACCCAAAAATAGCAAAAATATGAAGTATAAAAAAGAAACAGTATAGAAGTATCTAAGATATTCACTACACAATAATAATATAATACAGTGTATTAAACAGCAGCAGAAAGACTGAGGTTTCACGTCGTGTAAACGGGGCCTCAGACTGGCTGCCCTGTCTGTCAATCAAGTGACAAGTTTCATAGACGGATGAGAGGCTGTCATCTTATTTTTTAATGCTTTGTCATTTAATACCTTTGAGATCGACCGGTAGATCACGATCGACGTATTGGACACCCCTGATCTACACCAACACACGACAACAGTTTCCTCTCTCCTAAAAAACACACTTTAGGAGGTAATGAGTAGGATTTTTAAAGTGTTTTGTTGAGAGTGAGGACTGGAACATGTGCAACATTGTTTAAAACTAATGCATCATCTTGCCTGAACTTAATGACCCTGAGTTCAGTAAGAGCCTGGTTACTAATGAGCTTCGTTGTTCGTTCTTTTTATTGGTCTAGGTTAGCAAAAATGTAAATACATCATGTAGTTTTATTACACCTATTTAATGTTGCTCTGAACGACTGAAAGCTCTTCATAAACGAGTAACGACTGTAGTTCCTCCTAAATGATTCAGTGGTGACAGACATCCTAACGTGTCTTTACAAGAATAAAAAAGAGCAGCGTTAGCTGAACAGACTCAGTTTGCTCCTCTGTACAGAAAAAGCAGCTTTTGTTAAATCAGCAGACCTTCCTGTCGCGACCCGTCTGCTGCTGCTTGTTGCAGATTCACCGTCAATGTGAGGTGGTTCAAAAACAGACTTTAGACCAGAGGAGTCAAACTCAACCACATAAAACTAAATAAAACATTCTTTATTTATTATAAGAATTTTTCAAATGGACTAAATAGTTCAAGTGCCGTATGTCAAAGGGAAAACCTAAATGTCCCTTTCCTAAGAGAAGTGCAGTTTAAAGCAAACAACTTATTTATTAAAGAGTAAAATAAAGAAGCAGTACGTGGATGTCTCCGTCTCTGAGAGGTTTGAATAGTGAATGTTTGTAGTTTTAAGATGAGTGTTTTTCTGGTCTGGAACTGAACGGGGAATAAAGTAAACCTAAATGTTTTTGGTGCAAGACGTTCAAGTTGTGGAGGAGTTACTGTGGAGAAGAGTGACAGATCCTGGAGAGTGGAGGGAGACATTTTATCAATCAGCAGGAGCAGTGGAGGAGCAGGGGGGGCAATGGTGGCCATGGCCACCCTAGATTCATTTTCAGCCACCCCAATCATTTGAGGAAACTAAACTTTTAAACAACATAAAAACTAGAAAGCACAGTTTCCTCAAACAGTAGGTGTGATCAGTTTATTATTAAATATATGGCGGTGGCCATCTTTGATTTTGACGTGGCAACCCAGTTTTAAAAAGGAACCTTTCTTAAACCTATAGCCACAAACCAACACTGAAGTTGGTACCTCACTTACTTTTTGTTATGATGGAGGGTTCCCTCTTCGCTCCGTGGGGGGGAACAAAAAGACATATTAGCATAAATGTTTTATTTCACTGCTCTGTGTCAGCAGTTTTTCAGTCATTATTTCTTTGTTATACATTTTAAAACTATTGAACAAATCATCTAAAATTCCCTCAAGAAAAAAAAAATCAAACACACAGCTCCTAAGAAAACGCAGTAAAATAAAAACAGAACAGAGACGTAAACATTTAAGAGCTGTGTTGCTCTGATGCACTTTCTGTAGATAGGCTGACATGTTCTTGGCTGAGTCTGAGCTGTCTGGAGGTTCTTTCTGGTCTAATTCATTTAGACTGATGCAGTTTGAAGTCTTCATTAAGCAAAATGAGACATGATAATTTATCATTCACAGATTAGCAGGAGAGTTTTAACACATTTTAAATATCAGATGACTGGATAAAATGAGGACAACGGCCATATGTGGCCTGCAGGCCTTCAGTTTGCCCCCATATTCTGATCGACAGATCCTGCTGAGCCCCGGCAGTGGAAGCAGGCGGGATTATTATCCTGCAGATCGTTTTTCCATGCAGGAACACGTGGAACTAAGTGTGGAAAAAACACAAATCTCATTATTTAAACATATTTCTGTCTTCCCCAGAAGACCAAATAGCAGGGTTTTTTTTTTCTTACGCCACTTGTTTGGTTTGAGCCGTTTGCTTTCTGAGCCATGAAGGCAGCAAGTCGGAGCTGAATCTGCTGGAAGCCCCCAAAACTGCACGCCGGCATATGGCTGTGGGGCAGCTGTGGCTGAGTGTTTAGAGCAGTCCTCCAATGGGAGAGTTGGGGGTTCGATTCCACCAGCAGTCACATGTTGACATGTCCCTGGGCAAGACACTGAACACTCATTGCCTCTTATGTGTCCCATCAGTTTATGAATGTGATCTAAAGCTCTGATTAGTCTCTATAGATTCAGATTAGCTTTGTAGAGATCTAGTAAAGTGCTGTTTGAATGGGTCAATGAGGCACAGATTGTAGTGTAAAGAGCTTCGAGTGTCTTGATCAGATAGAAAGGTGCTTTATAAATACAGTCCATTTACCATCAGCTGGTGAAGATTCAGTCAGTCATCCAGGACGTGCTAAATCCACAAAAAGGTTCAAGACAACAACAACTGGACTTCTATTCAGTAGTTGAAGACTTTAGCTTCTTGTCCGAGGAGCTTTCTCAATTGAGAAAGTTCCTTTTTTTGGATTTGCACGCCTGCAGTTGTAAATCTGCAGGCGTCTGCACTCTGATCTGGGTGGGATGCAGGAATGTGTTTGTTTTACAGGTGCACAGAACTCGAGCTGTTAACATCTTTACATTTTCTGTCTCATCTGGCGTTGTGCTCTGAGCCCTGGAAACTGTGACTCAGGCTCTTCTCACCACATGGACGTCCCCTCCCCCCCCCCCCCCCCCCCCCGCACCCCACCGGCTGTAAACATCTAAACGGGCATAAAATCACCCAACAAACATTTAAAACCACGGCAGAGGAGCAAATAAAGCTCCTTTTTCTTCAATCAGCTCTTCTCATTTTACAAATGCAAAGATCACATCTGGTTTCCATGAGCTCATCACAAAAAATAGAAACGACAGGGTGAGAGGCAGGAAAGGATGTTCAGAGAAAAGGAAAGGGGGTGGAAATATCAAGGCGGAGTTGAGCTGGCTGTCATCACGCATCTGCCTTCAATCTCCTCATCATTTCCTTCTTGGTTTAAACGATGATTAATAACAAACACAAAATAAATCATTAAGACAAACGAGAGCTTTAAAAAAAATTAGTCCCAGTTAGAGGAGAGACGTGCATAGAGCAGAAACCCAAACCCAAGAAGTTAAAGGAGACGGGTCGTGCTTACAGAACCAGTACATATTGTTTTAACTGCCCACTCACCTGGAGCTGGGTGGTTCTGCTCGGCTGACTGGTCCTGAGAACTGCAGGTGGTCTGCTGTTCTCCATCAGCTGCTCTGAGAGGAACCAGATTTCGGTGGTTCGTGAGATATTCTAACAGACAAACACGTGCACACACAGACATGCACTAAAACTTCATCACAGGTTCCTTCAGCATTACTTTTACTGAAGCTATAAAAACATGGATGGTTAGCATGTCGCTAACATGTTTTATTCAGAACGTGAAAAATAATTTGCATCAAGATTTCAATGCAAGGTGCTGAAACTAAGAATTATTTTTAGTTTTGGTCTTTATTTAAAAAAAAAAAATGAAAGAATGTTAAATAACTGAGAAATGCCACTTTTCTTTCTGAGAGACATTAGAAGAAATAATCTGGGAACAAAGGTGTTTTTCCATCTCAGTCTTAACCAGGCCTGGAAACCTCTTAAAGTATATTTGATAGTCTGGACGAGCAGACTTTCTGCTCCGATGGATTCAGAGCTTTCTGTTCAATTTCATCAACAGTCCTACATCAGTCCTTCCCCCAAGGTTGTTTTTTCTTTTACCTAAAACTAAACAGAGGGATGACAGGATAGGTCTTGTTTTGTTGTGCAAAGTCACTCTAAGGAGATTAAAATTAATTTCAAAGTTTCCAAACATCTTCTGCGGTTCGTTGCATGGCATCAGCCCTTTGGAAACTGGACCATTTCAATGTCGTCGGATGCCCGACTGTCTGTTGGCTGGAGTAGCATGTTCACTCTCATAAGGGCTGCAACGGTTTAGTCTTTGTTCACTGTATTTCTGCTGGTTGTTCAGGACAACGGCGTTTTTCGCACCCCCCACACCTGCCCATCTTACAGCGTCTGACTACTGTGTGTGATTCAAACGCTGGTGACTAGTCTCTTCTTGTATTTTGCCTTGGTTAGCAGTAGCGTCCGCTCCGCTCCCATTTTTTGGAGGCTTCTAACTGCATGGTCGGTTTTGAGTTGTGCTAACATGCTAGCATTGAAGTATGTTGTTGCTAACGTAGCCGCTGAGTTTCTGGCCTTGTTTTGATTGGTGACGGCAAGTGTTCGTGCCCCCGTGCCCAATTTTCTTTTTTAGCCAGCTGAGTTAGTGGTGTTAGCCTGTTTGAGTTCTGGCCTGGTTTTAAATGGTGGCAGCAAGCGTTCACACCCCCTCTCCCAATTTTCTTTTTTAACTTTCTGAGCTAGTGGTGTTAGCCTGTCTGAGGTTTTGGCCTTGTTTTAATTGGTGACGGCAAGGGTTTGCGCCCCCTCTCCCAATTGTTTAAATGAACCTCATAAGCGGTCGGACTAAGCTTGCGATGTTAGCCTGTCTGAGTTTTTTGCCTTGTTTTAATTGGTAACAGCAAGCATGCCTGCCCCCTCTCCCAATTCTTGGCCTGTTCTTTCGTCCTGTAACTGGACGTAGCTGACTGCGTCAGTCTCCTGTTCCGCTATTCTGCTTTAGTGGTGTTTTTTGTCTTTAATCGGTGACAGCAGAGTTTTCACCCCCTCTCCCGATTTCACTTGTTTTTTCGTCCTGTATCCTTGATGTAGCTGACGATGTCAGCTCCTTTGTTGAGTTGCTGTTTTTTACTTTGATCGATGTAGCATCTTCGTCCCCTCTTCCAATCTCAGCCTGTTCTCTAAAGCTGTCTGTGGTCGGACCTAGTTCAGTTCGAACATGGATGGCCCTCACTGCTGCACTGATTGAGGGGCTACGCTTCAGGTAGATGACGGTCACAACCTGTGTCCTGCCTGCCTTGGGCATGACCACCTGGTGGAGGCTCTGTCAGAAAATCCCTGCATGAACTGCAGCTACATGCCCCATGCTGTGAGGGTGGCTCGGCTGGTCCAGTTACACACCAAGCTCTACAATGACCTTCCGCATTCTGGGCTGGTGGCCCCACCATGGTGCTCTCTGTGGCTTCTCCTAAAAAGAGGTGAGCCAAGTCTGATCAGGGCCTTTCCACGACGGTGGAGCAGTTGTCCGCAGAATTGGCGGAGATGAAGTCCCTTTTTCAGGCACGCCAGCTGGGTGCTTCAGTGGCAGTGACTGGACTCTCTTTTCCACCCATGCCTGAGGTGGCCGCGGAGGAGGATGTGTTATCCTTGGCTGCCTCTGCTTCTCACTTTTAAGGTGAGGAGGAGGGACAGTCAACTCAGGCCTCAGAGACAGTTTCGCTTTCTTTGTCTCAGAGTAAAACTAATGGGACAGGTGACAGCTCGATGCAGGACATCATGTGTATAATAATAATAATAATAATAATAATAATAATAATGTGTTATGTATTGTCATCGTTGTATGTTCCCATACAATGGCAAAATTGGATCTCTGCATTTAACCCATTCACCACCAGGTGGTGCAGTGGGCAGCTATTGAAATCACCCAGGGAGCACTTTGGGAAAAAGGTGTGATGCTCAGAGACACCACGAGATGTGCAATGACTGGGGATCAAACATGAGAGTTTTGGGTCTCAAGTCGGTTGCCCTGCCTCTACACCATATGGACCTGAGGTAGTTGCAGCTGGACGTCCCGCAAGTGGAGGAGTTCACCCCTGGAAGTGCCTTTTTGAGGCACTGGCGGGCCACTTCTTCCTTTTTTGTATCTCCGTCAGAGGAATACCTGAGGGAGTTGCATGCTTGCTGGTGGGACCCTAAAGTCTTTGCACATCTCTCTACAGATGGTTGGGTGTTGGCAGCTATGAATGAGCTGACCAGAATAGGCTTGGATCACATACCAGTAGTCAAACCTGCTGTTGCTGAAGCTCTATACTGTACTGTTTGGTGACCACAGGCTCAATGTCACGTTACGGATGAATTCCTCTGCAAAGATTATTATGCCGACGCGCATGCTGGCAGCTTTGGCAATTCCATGACGCACCATTCTTTTCAGGGTCTTCTTCGAATCAGAATCAACTTTGTCATTGCACAGTTAAGCAGAGTGAAAATACATTCCAATACAGCCGTCCAATAAGGGCAGATGAAAATTCACAGAGACTGCAGCTTCGTGTGAAGCACTGCCCTTATCACTTAGACCAGAAAAGGGAATAAAAACATAAAGAAAGAAGGTATAAAAAAAGATCTCTCACACTGTGTCCTTGACATACAGGGCACAGTGTAAGGTTGAAAAAAATCTACCTCAGCACAACAAAGTTCAGGCTACATAGATAGACATAATACATTTTGAGGAAGCTGACAAAGGCAGTGAGATTGTCCATAAACACAACCAGAAAGTTCTATAGTCCTGATAAAGATGGCACAGTGTCTATCAGCTGGTGCAGCTCTGATAAGTGTCCACAAATGTTCTTGGGGGTGGGGGAGCAGGGAGGGGAAGGGCAGAGCAGAGCTTCATGATTTACATATCCAAGCTTCATGACTTGCATATCTTCCACGAGCAATTTGAGATAAGTTGGACTTTCCAAGGCCAAGCTGGAGAGCCAGTTTCAGATAAACAACAATTGTTTTGGGACAGGCCAACTCTACTGATTTCCCATATGCCTTCATAGTTTCTACTGGTACACTCAATGACAAATCCAAACAGCCAGATTTGTGGTCATTCCGGTCCATGCTTGTAGACTTCTCCAAGATTGATTCTTTCATGCCAGTGAGTTCTAGGAGTCACAAGTGACCTGCGATTCTGTGAAATTGCATCCAGCTTATGGTTTAGCTCACAAAGCATCCAAGTCTGAGCGCTCGAAGCACGGTGCAATCCTTCATATAAGGCAGGCAGCCTCACCATTGCCAAAATTGCTGCCAATGTAGGAGAGTGGTGGCACAGAGGTTAGAGAAGATGGGCTTGTGATCGGACCTGTATAAATACCTGTATAAATAAAGGGTAAATGAAATGTCTTCCTAATTTGTCGATATCCCAGGTTCCCGCCGATTCCAAAAAGCAGAAACCTTGTTATCATAATTCCAATTATGTACACGTCTTCATAGTCCTCAACAGTCAATACAGACAGGCGCATCATCTTCCATACATCCCAGGAATCCATGATATATCCAGCTGCATGAGTCCCATCAGGGCATGAGGGTTCTCCTTCACCCTGTCTTCTCATCAAGAAAATTTTATCAATTGCGTCAAGAGACCATCTGACCAGATCCATAATAATTTATGATTTGTAAGATGTATAAAGAGAGGATCTGAGAGATTCACAGGACAAGAGCAAAAGCAGGAGAGAGGCAGGAGAGGGAAAGAAAATGTCTGTCTTCGTTGAGAACAAGTCAGAAAAAAAAATTCTAATAGGTTTAATGGTGGCTAGTAAATAGCTTAATGGAGCATTACCGCCACCAGATAGTAAGGCGCGTGGCATCAATTTTTAGACTCTGAACCTGCTCACAAGAACAGTTACTGAAATGTAATGGAAAACCACCTGTACCATGCCCAAGAGAGTTGAGCCTAGTCGAACTGTGATGTAGAAGCGCTAGTGAAAAAGAGCCAATAAATAGTCTCTCCATGGTGTCCTGGATCTTCCCTGGGGTCTCCTCTCAGTCAGACATGCCCAAAGCACCTCCTTAGGGAGGCACCCAGGGTGTATCCGTACCAGATGACCGAACCATCTCAGCTGGCTCCTTTCGATGTGGAGGAGCAGTGGTTCTACTCAGAGTCTCTCCCAGAAAACTGACATTCTCACCCTATCTCTAAGGGAGAGTCCAGCTACCGTGCTGAAGAAACTCATTTCCACCGCCCGCATCCACAATCTCATTCTTTCGGTCACTATCCAGAGCTTGTGACCATAGGTGAGGGTAGGAACGTAGACCGACCGATAAACAGAGAGCTTTGTCTTACAGCTCAGCTCCTACTTCACCACAACGGACTGGTATAGAGGCCGTAATATTGCAGATGCTGCACCAATCTGTCTGCCAATTTCATGCTCCAGTCTTCCCTCACTCCTGAACAAAATCCCAAGATACTTGAACACCTCCACTTGAGATAGAACTTCACCCTCGACCTGAAGAGAGCAATACACCCTTTTCCGGTTGAGGACCATGGCTTCAAATTTGGAGGTGCTGATTTTCATCCCAGCCACTACACACTTGGCTGCAAACCACTCCAGTGAGAGCTGAAGATTATGGCACGATGACACCAACAGAGCTGCATGATCTGCAAAGAGCAGAGATGAAATCCTAAGACCACCAAACCAGAATCCCTCCACCCCCTGGCTGCATAGGAATTCTGTCCATAAAAATTTTGAACAGAATCAGTGACAATGGCAAACCTGGCAGAGTCCAACTCCCACCCTGAAGGGGTCTGACTTACTACCGGCAATGCAAACCAAACTCTCGCACCGCTTGTATAGGGACCAAACAGCCCATAACAACGGGCCCCCAATCCCATACTCATGGAGCACCCCCCACAGTGTACCCAAAGGAACACGGTTGAATGTCTTCTCCAAGTCCACACAACACGTAGACAGGATGGGCAAACTCCCATGACCCCTCGAGGACCCTAGTGAGGGTGAAGAGTTGGTCCAGTGTTCCATGGCCAGGACGGAACCCCAATTGTTTCTCCTGGATCTGAGGTTCGACCATCGATCGGACTCGCTTCTCCAGGCAGTACCCCTGAATAGACCTTACCAGGGAGGCTAAGGTAGGGTGACCAGACGTCCCCGATTTTTGGGGATAGTCCCCATTTTGGATGACCCATCCCCAGCTAAAGCTGTCCCCGAAAATGTCCCCGATTTGAGAGTTTTATGAATGAGAAAAAAAAAAAAGTTGCATGTAGACTGTCCAGATTACCTGAATGAAAATTGTTGGATTATATACCTGGATTATTGAGCATGGACTTTGTTTGTTTTGTCAGGTCTCTCTTGTTAATGAGTCCTCGAGGCTAAATGGGATTTACCTGTCTAATAAAAGGTTGAAGGAATGAAAAGTTTGTTTGCATGTAGACTGTTATTACTGTAGCCAGATGAGCGAGTGCACGCAACAACCGCTGTTACTGTAGCAGCTGGTCGCGCCGGTGCTGCAGCGCTGATGTTACAGACAACAGAGAAGAAGAGCTGCGTGTGCTGCCTTTAAAAACAGAAGAAGTGCAGTGAGTTTGTCAACACCAACAGGGAGCTCTCTTGTGATAGTATGTATGAACAGATTTATTTTCTTTGAACTGGGCTGATCTCTTGTCATGATAAAAGTTTTATTCGCAGCAGGAAACGTTTCTAACATGATTGTTATTAATATTAGACCCCAGATGACAAACTGAAGAAAGACAGGCACAGATTCTGCAAAAATAATTCTCTTCATTTTCACAAGGAAAAGGGAATTGGACTGAAAAGGAGAGAAGGGACAAGGTGAGTATTGGTTACAGGGTTTTGCAGATTGATTTTTGTCAGAAGTTGTATTTAATTCTCTTACTGGTTTTTCCTTTGATGTAGGAGTTGAAGGAGAGTGCTGTGAGGTCCTGGTTTGAGAGAGAAGCTGGTTGCAGCAGGAGCAGAGAGTACAAGAGCAGGCTGGGAGGCTGTTAATTGGTAGTAGGGACACCATCAGAGAGAACCGAGCCTTGGAGAGTCTAGGCCTGGGAAGGCTGGTTTAAGACAGGACTTGGGAGTTGCTGGAGAGAGTCAAAGCAATAATGCTGTTAGGAGATTATTGTCAGGAGACAATAAGAAGCTGGCCATTACCTTTTACCATTCAAAGGCTAATGTTCCAGCGCTGGAGGAGAGTCTGTCAGCAGCTTAAGTAGTCCTGCAGATCAGTCCTCCAAATCAGGGATCAGGTGTGGATAGTTAGGTGATTGCTCTCTGCTGCAGCTGTGGGAGAGAGTGAGTGGCAGGCAGAAACCAGAACTCCCACAGTTTCTAGTGTTGTCAGTTGTGTCCATATAAAAAAACAAAATAAAATAGGGCTGAGATGCGTTTAGTTTTACTAAGGATGAGGACCCAAACCAATCTTTTATTAACAAACATCAACAAAAGGCAAGAAGAGGAGTAACTGCAGCTCGAGAGAGGGAGAATTCGTAACCGGATGATGAACTGCCTTCCAGGCTCAGTTAAGCTGGTTTAGACTTGATGTGTTGAATATTGCACGAGGGTGCACAGGCCAAGGGTTCATCCAAAGTAAGATGTTTTAGAATTGATTGGTGACCTTTAGTTTATATTTTCAGAGCTAGTTATGAGTTGTTTTGCTAATATATTAAAACTCAAATCAATCTGCTGGCTCCTCAGATAAATAGTGTTAACTTACTTTATATATAGAAATGTTTCTGTTCAGATGACTTCTGTTGTGACTTGGCACTATATAAATAAACTGAATTGAATATATTTGTGAACATACTTTCAGGCTTAGGTGTGTAGTAAAATATTGTGATCAACTGTATGAAAGGTCTAGCAGGACCAGTGTAGACACCTGTCCATTGTCAGGGGCCATGAGAATATCATTAGTAATTTTCACCAGTTCTGTTTCTGTGCTATGATGAGCTCTAAATAATTAACAAAAATGTTAATATTTATAATAAGATTATACGAGGATAATCCCAGTTTCTCATCTAAAACGTATCAACTTCTAAAGGGTATCTGAAACAGAATCTTGTTTTCTTTGTTAAATAGTAAATTTTCAGTATGTTATACGTTCTAATATTTTTGGAGGGGATTGTGATTATATTATGTCTCTGTTTTAGAGTAGTGGAAGACTTATAGAAGAGGAGAGAGGAGGATAGACTACAAACCGGATTCCAAAAAAGTTGGGACACTAAACAAATTGTGAATAAAAACTGAATGCAATGATATGGAGATGGCAAATGTCAATATTTTATTCGTAATATAACATAGATGACAGATCAAAAGTTTAATCTGAATAAATGTAACATTTTAAAGGGAAAAATATGTTGATTCAAAATTTCACAGTGTCAACAAATCCCAAAAAAGTTGGGACAAGTAGCAATAAGTGGCTGGAAAAAGGAAACCGAGCATATAACGAACAGCTGGAAGACCAATTAACACTAATTAGGTCAATTGACAACATGATTGGGTATAAAAAGAGCTTCTCAGAGTGTCAGTGTCTCTCAGAAGCCAAGATGGTAAGAGGATCACCAATTCCACCATTGTTGCACAGAAAGATAGTGCAGCAATACCAGAATGGTGTTACCCAGCGTAAAATAGCAAAGACTTTTAAGTTATCGTCATCAACCGTGCATAACATCATCAAAAGATTCAGAGAATCTGGAACAATCGCTGTGCGTAAGGGTCAAGGCCGTAAAACTCTACTGGATGCTCGTGATCTCCAGGCCCTTAAACGTCACTGCACCTCAAACAGGAATGCCACTGTCAAGGAAATAACAGAATGGGCTCAGGAATACTTCCAGAAAGCATTGTCAGTGATCACAGTCCACCGTGCCATCCGCCGTTGCCAGCTGAAACTCTACAGTACAAAGAGGAAGCCATTTCTAAGCAAGCTCCACAAGCTAAGACGTTTGTACTGGGCCAGGGGTCATTTAAAATGGAGTGTGGCAAAATGGAAGACTGTTCTGTGGTCAGATGAGTCACGATTTGAATTTCTTTATGGAACACTGGGACGCCATGTCATCCGGACCAGAGAGGACAAGGATAGCCCAAGTTGTTATCAACGCTCCGTTCAGAAGCCTGCATCACTCATGGTATGGGGTTGCATGAGCACTTGTGGCATGGGCAGCTTGCATGTCTGGAAAGGCACCATTAATGCAGAGAACTATGTTCAGGTTCTAGAACAACATATGCTCCCATCTAGACGTCATCTCTTTCAGGGAAGACCCTGCATTTTTCAACATGATAATGCCAGACCATATTCTGCAGCAATCACAACATCATGGCTACGTAGGAGAAGGATCCGGGTACTGAAATGGCCAGCCTGCAGTCCAGATCTTTCACCTATAGAGAACATTTGGCGCATCATAAAGAGGAAGGTGCGACAAAGAAGGTCCAAGACGATTGAACAGTTAGAGGCCTGTATTAGACATGAATGGGAGAACATTCCTATTTCTAAACTTGAGAAACTGGTCTCCTCTGTCCCCAGACGTCTGTTGAGTGTTGTAAGAAGAAGGGGGGATGCCACACAGTGGTAAAAATGGACTTGTCCCAACTTTTTTGGGATTTGTTGACGCCATGAAATTTGGAAACAACAGATTTTTCCCTTAAATGAAACATTCTCTCAGTTTAAACTTTTGATTTGTGATTTGTGTTCTATTCTGAATAAAATATTAGATGTTGGCACCTCCACATCATTGCATTCAGTTTTTATTCACAATTTGTTTAGTGTCCCAACTTTTTTGGAATCCGGTTTGTAATAGAAAAAGGAGTTAAATATACAAAGAAGAGTTAAAGAAGATAGGAAGACTGATAGAAAGAAGAATACAGCAAAGAGAAGGAAAAAAGCAGATAAGTGTTGCAAAGAAAAAGGAAGAAAGTAAAGAAGAAAGATGAGACTGAATGACAAGATGCTCTTTCAAAGAAGAGAAATGTCATTTTACTGAGAAATTACCAGCAGAGTTTACATTTCTACGTCCTGGTCAGCTCTTCAGATTGTTGCTCTTCAGTTAGTGTTCAAGTTTATCTGTCACATGTTTATGAGTTAAAATATACATAAAATTAAAGTTCAAGAGATAAACTGATGAAGTTGGTAACGTATTGAGTGATGTAGTGTGTGTGTGCTGCAGAGTGTCTGTATACTTGGTGAGATGTTACGGCTGGTTCGAGTTGAGGACATAAGTTCTTCCTCTGTGCTGGGCGTCAGGTTCACTGTACTTTAACCACAGCCGTGTGAAGAGGCAGTTTTTTGAGTGTCGATGAAATAAGTGGAAGAACAAATAAAAATAAAATAGGTATATAATCATATTACTAAATTGTGTCTTATTTCTTATGTTTTGAAGTATTATCTCT
This sequence comes from Nematolebias whitei, assembly GCF_014905685.2. NCBI lineage: Eukaryota > Metazoa > Chordata > Actinopteri > Cyprinodontiformes > Rivulidae > Nematolebias > Nematolebias whitei. The sequence goes on along the minus strand of NC_056506.1, from coordinate 20,175,441 downwards.
TTACTATTATCTGTGCTCTTTCAGTTTTGTGCGTAACCTTTTCTGCTCTTCTTCTGTTCCAGACCTCCATGGCCAACATCTCTTCAGACAGAGGCCTCGTAGAACCAGAGATGAGCTCATGTCAGCGGACTACCTGACCTTCACTCACCTCACACACACAGTATAAATACACATCAGCTACGTAACCATACACTGTGTACTTACACACACCTATGTAAGTACATACAGTATGTGTTCTTTTTCACTCACTAGTTATGCAAGCTCACTTACTAGTATATACCCTTGCCCCCCACCACCCCCACCCAATTTTAGTACTCTATTACTACTTCTATTAATTTATTCATTTTATTACTCTTAGGAAATGTTAACAGTGTGGAGAGACACATTCCTGTTGTTATATTTGATTTTTATATCTTAAACATGAATAATATGTAAAAATAAATGAAACTGTAACTGTCCCCGTTTTTAATTTCATCTTGATAAAATGTCATTGTTTTTGTTCTCCGAGCTGGAATTGTCCCCATATTTCACTTCAGAAGTCTGGTCACCTTAGGCTAAGGAGAGTGATGCCCCTGTAATTGGAGCACACCCCCCAGTCTCTTGTTGAAGAAGGGAACCACCGCCCCAGTCTGCCAATCCAGTGGCACTTCCCCTGATGTCCATGCGATGTTTCAAAGGCGTGTCAACCAAGACAGCCCCACAACACCCAGAGCCTTAAGGAAATCAGGGCAAATCTCATCCACCCCCAGAGCCCTGCTGCCGCGGAGCTTTTTAACTACCTCGGCGACCTCAGCTACAGTTATTCATTCATTCATTCAACCTTTATTTAGACAGGTTAATCCCACAGAGCCTCGGGGACTCATTTACTAGAGAGACCTGATTCCTTTAACAAAGAGGACAGACCAACCCCGACGTCCCCCGACTCTGCTTCCTCCATGGAAGACGTGCCAGTGGGATTGAGAAGGTCTGAGAAGTATTCCAACAATGTTCAGTCAGGTCATCTGGACGGTTTCTTTTTTGTGCTGAGACATTTTGTCCGTCATTCAACAGACTTCTTCAATCAGAGGAACCACCAAACAAAACAGATTCTCCACCAACAGCATACGCCAGAGTGGAAAAAAAACAGTTTGCTGGTGCTAAGAGGGCCTCTGGGGCCCACCCTCTCCTCTGGGGCCCGCCCTCTCCCTCGTCAACTCTTCTAAGACAGTCATGTAAAAGTGGTTCAAAACACCAAAGTTCTTGCTCAATAATCCAGGTATAAAATCCAATAAAGTTCATTCAGGTCATTTTTTGCACTGAGACGTTTTGCCCGTCATCCAACAGACTTCTTCAAGCTGAGGAGGATGGCCCCAGAGGCAATCTTAGCACCAGCAACTGTTTTTTCTCACTCTGGAGTATACTGTTGGTGGAGAATCAGTTTTGTTTGGAGGTTCCACAGATTGAAAAAGTCCGTTGGATGATGGACGAAACAGCACAAAAACTGTCCAGATGACCTGACTGAACATTGTTGGACTTTATACCTGGATTATTGAGCAAGAACTTTGCTGTACGAGAAGTATTCCTTCCACTTTCCTTCCTATCCAGGGCCTCACCCAGGGCCAGATTAACACTTCGCTGTACCCTGGGCAACAATCTTCAAGGGCCCGTCATCACGACCCCAGAATCACCATAATCTGGCAAAATACAGAATAAATTACCATAATATACAGTAAATATACTTAAAATTCTAACTATCAAGAGTATTTTTATGTATAAAACACCAAATGCTCATTGACACAAATCATCAAGACTGAATCAAGTTTTCACTTTGAACACCACATGACACCATATGTGTACTTGTTTAGTAACATGGTGCCACTGGTGTCAGAAGCATTTATAATGTGTGTTGGGGGTGGGGGGACACACTGATGGGGGGGGGGTCTGGGGGTCCTCCCCCAGAAAATTTACAATAAAGTAGATGCCATTTCCTGCATCCTGGTGTGTTTTAATGGTTGTTTAACATCTAGTTTTACCTACATAAGTAAACACTTGGAACACCTCGGGATTCCCCTGGAGGAGCTGGTCCAAGTGGCTGGGGAGAGGGAAGTCTGGGCCTCCCTACTTAGGCTGCTACCCCCGCGGATGGATGGAAGTAAACACTTGATTCAGTAACTATTTTAGAGTTAATGGCACAACAAGAAGTAACCTGACCAACAGCTGATTCAATTAATTAAAAATATTATATATTCAAAGGTGATGATTGGATGCCCAAATTAAAACTAAATGACTGTAACTTTGTTGACTTCAAATGAAATAAGATCAATGAATGTTTGCAACAAAGGATTTACTAATAACGATTCCTTCAAGAAACCTCCCAGTATAAATCATAAAACCAGTATGATTTCTGCTCATTCTAAATTTGTCAAATGGTCTAAATCTCCTAAAGTGAAGGAGAATCATTTTAAAATAATAAATAAGATATATTTTGTAGCCATGTTTCTTGAAATAAGATTTAAATTTGAGGTTGATTTGTGTGTCTTTTGTAAATCACAAGATGAATCCCTCAAGCATGTCAATACAAAGTCTTTGGTCAAACATCAGAAACTGGATTAATCTCAAACTCAGCATTCCTTCTTTTGATGCTGATGACATTTTACTTTATGTGGATAACTTGAGCTCAGCTTTCTCTGATGCCATAAATAAAGTCATACTTATAGCAAAGTATCACATTCACTGTAGTAAGAGGAGGGATAATAAGTCCTTCTTCCTGTTTGATGAACAATTTTAAGTCATACTATTCTTCATTAAGTAGATTAAAAATCTGCAAAACTGCTAAAATCATCTCACAACAGATACAAACTTATTGTTTTAATTAAAACAATGTTTCTCAAGAAAAAAACTGATGAGCTTGTCAGCAGGTAAGGGGCGTTTACCTTCGGGACAAATTGAGGTCGTCGATTGGTCAGTTACTGACACGCCTTCTGAGTTGATTGACAGTTCGCACCATCGAGGATCTGATTGAAAAACAAACAAACAAACAAAAAAAACAACCTGCGAGCTACAGCAGCCGCTGGGAGGAGGTGGGGCGGCCCAAATGCAGCGGAAGCGCAGCAGTCTCTGTGCAGCGCAGGGCTCCAAGTAAAGCAGGAGATAACCAGATATTCTGCTTGTGCCCTCACTGCCCTGGGCCCCTGGGCAGTTGCCCAGTTGCCCATAAGGTTAATCCGGCCTTGGCCTCACCAAACTCCTCCTACATTTTAGCTTTTGCCTCAGCAACAGCCAAGGCTCCAGACCACTTGGCCCTCCAGTACTCCTCAGCTGCCTCCTGAGTCCCACCAGCCATCAAGGATCGATAGGGCTCCTTCTTCTGCTTGAAAGCCTCCCTTACCCGAGGTGTCCACCACAGAGTTTGAGAATGGCCACCGCGAGAAGCACCGACAGCCACAGCTCAAGCCAGCCACTTCAACAATTGAGTTGTGGGCCCACTGGCACTCAATATTCCCCTCCTCAGCTGGGATGCGGTTAAAGCTCTCCCAGAGGTGTGAGTTGAAGATCTTTCTGACGGGTTCTTCTGCCTGGCTTTCCCAGCACTACACTCATTACACGTTTGGGTCTGTCCGGCATCTGATCCAACTAACTACCAGGTGGTGATCAGGTGACAGCTCAGCTCCTCTCTTCACCCGAGTGTCAAACAGCTGCAAATCAGATGACACGACTACAAAGTCAATCATTGATCTATGTATCGGGGTGTCCTGGTGCCACTTATGGACACCCTTATGTTCGAACATGGTGTTCGTGATGGACAAACTATGACTAGCACAGAAGTCCAGCAACAGAACACTGCTCGGGTTCAGATCAGAAAGGCCGTTCCTCCCCGTCACGCCCTTCCAGGTCACACAGTCATTACCCACATGGGCATTGAAGTCCCCCAGTAGAATAAAGGAGTCCCCAGCTGGTGCACCTTCCCCCGCTAAAGACTCCAAGAAGGCCAGGTACTCTGAACTGCTGTTCGGCGCATAGGCACAAACAAGTCTGAGCCCGTACCCCACCCGAAGGTGAAGGGAAGCTACCCTCTCATCTACCGGGAAAAACTGCAACGCACAGGCACCAAGTCGGGGGGCTAAGTGTAGCCCCACAGCAGCTCAGCACCTCTTACCATGGGCAACTCCAGAGTGGAATAAGGTCCAGCCCCTCAAGGAGATTGGTTCCAGAGCCCATGCTGTGCATCGAGGTGAGCCAACTATAACTAGTCGGTACCTCTCAACCTCAAGCAAAAGCTCAGGCTCGTTGTCCACTAGAGGTCATGTTCCATGTCCCAAGAACCAGCTTCGGTAAGCCAGGGTCAGACGCCAAGGTCCCCTCCCTCGGCCACTGCCCATGGATTCATGCACCAGACTCTTATGGCCCCTCCTGAAGGTGGGGGGCCCACAGGAAGGCAAACGCATGTTACTCATTCGGGCCCCATGTATAGAGACCCAGTCACCAGGCGCTCGCTGACCAACCCCTCCCCCAGGCCTGGGGCCCCAGTAACCCATGTCCGGGCAAGGGACACATAAGTTCCTCGTTTTCTTTTGTTCATAGTTTTCTGCCTTTTACAATTTTAACTAGCACTTTGCTACTATGAGCTTTCATTTTGCAACTTTTACTTAGGATTTAACTACTTTTTGTTTATTGCTTGCCCATTGCTACGCTAAATTACCGTTTGCTACTTTTAGCTTGCCTTCAAGTACTTTTAGGTCGTCTGTGGCTTTTTTCTTTCTGCCACATTAGCACTGAGTTAATTTAGTTGCTTTTATCTTTGACTAGCTTTCTGCTTCAAGTTTCAGACTTCAGCAGTCGTTCAGCATCACACTGGTTTAGCAGAAAAAGAACGCTCTTCCTCATCCTCTCCGAGGTCATCAGAAGTCAAAGACCATTTTATTTTTGAGTGCTGCTGCTCAAACGAAGCCGCCCCACTTTGATTTGTTCCTAGTGTCAGAAGGATGTTCAGAGAAGGTCTGCAGAGTCCAGACTCTGGGCAGAGTCCAGACTCTGGGTTGCATCAGGGCAGAAAAATGCCAGGCTCAGCGACCAGAGGGCTGTAATTAGAGAGAAACTCTGCTGAGCTCGGCAGGTCCAAGACTAGAGTCGGAGCGAGAACAGAAAAGAGAAAATATGTGATTTTTAAAGAAACGCAGCAGAAACCGTTTCTGTCCTCTCAGCTGATTTAATAACAGAACTAACGTTCGAGGAAGACTAAGGAGAGGAGCGGGCGGGTTTAAACCTTCAAACATTTAAGATCCGGCTTTTTGAAGAGTTTAACATGACTGCATTAAATATTTCAGCTGGTTTGAAAAGTTTAAAGCAGCTGTATCACTGACCCCTTGTGGAGTCTGAGCGCAACATTCACAGAAACCTCCCGGACAGACCGAGCACGTTCAAGATCACTGAAAATAAATAAATCCTCCATTATGGAGATTGGAAAAGAAATATTGCAATCTCTTCAAACTTCAATTTTTATTATTTGTACATTCACCACTGATAGGCGACTCAAAGAAATTAAAAACAAGAAGAAATCTTTGTACTAAAATGATAAAATAACAATAAAAAACAATATTAAAACCATTGGTGGTAAAAGTCATAATGTGATCTCTCCTCTCAGGCCTGAAAAGACTCTGTGGGGTTAGAAGCGAGGGAGGGGGGAAAGGGGGGGATTTAACAAGGATATAATCTTTATTTTTGTCGGGTATGACAGATTTTCTCCAAAAGAGAATTATCTCAACTCTTCCCGGAGAAAGAGGAACACTGCATCGCCTTCGTAGTTTTTACACACTAAGTGAAAAACCCCCAGAGCTGCCTTATTTAAAGACTTAAATTTGAATATTCTTATAGATCTGTACAAAATACCAAACAATTGCAATATTTTCTGATTTTTGCAAACCTCTGAAAGGGTAACTTTGCACTACATGCAGCAACGAAAGCACTCCGAGCGTTTCAGCCCAAAAGACTCGTCCACTGATTGAAAACTAGGATTTGCACAGCTGCGTTTAGAAAAGGTGGATTCAGGAGTGAATAAAACCTGCTCAGTGTGCCGTACTGCTACGCGCTCGGGACAAAAACTGAAGAGATCGGCGAAAGATTAAAGGAAATAGTTGAACAGACCAAGACGTACAGCACTCTGAAAAACACTGCAGGAGTCACTCCTCCGCCTCCTTTGACAGGATGTGGAGATGTGCTAAAAGAAGTGACTTTTGGAGGGATGGAAGCGACATCAATTGGTCCTCTGTCGGGTCTTTGCTGCAACAAAGTACATGTAGTGAAGGCAAATGGAAGAGGGCGGTCTCGGCGACAGTCTGTGAGCCTTCAGTGCCTCCTCTCTCTTGGATCGCTTCGGCTGCGTGAGCGGCGAGCTGAACTGCCTCCTGGTCTACGGTAAGCATCCCTGCGTTTGTCATTCTCTCTCTCCCTGTCTCGGTCTCTGTTCCTGTCCCGGTCTCCATCTCTACCTCTGTCCCTCTCTCGGTCCTTCTCTTTCTCACCCTCACTTCGGTCTCCCGTCGTGGCTCCTGCAACTTTCATCCTCTCCTTACGCTCCTCTTCCATTTTTTTGGCCTCCTCTTCTTCTTGTTCTTTCCTTATTTTCTCTCGCTGTTTCCTCCTTTCTGCTCGGTCAGCTTCCCGCTGAAGGAACTGAAAAGAGGAGAGGAGGAGGCTTGAATAAAACCTTCACGTGACAATTTCAAACAGCATGAAGACGTTTGGGTCTCACCTGCTCCTCTGTGAGGGGAAGCCAGTAAATGCAAGGAGTTGCTTTAGTTTTGCAGAACAAGTCATCAAGCAATTTGGCTGGGGGGTCTTCAGCTGTTTACCCAGAAAAAACAAACAAACAGGATATTTATCAAAGGAGTATCAGTAAACTTACTCAACATTATCTACTCCCAGGTTTCTTACCTTTCTTTTCTGTCTTCTTCTCCTTGCTCTTCCCTCTCTCCTTACGCCGTCTCTCTCTGGAGCGCGACCTCCGAGGGCCCCCGTCCTTCTCCTCCCCAGGTTTCCTGAACTCTCTGATCTTGTCCCGATCCCACTCCCGCTCCTCTCGGGCCCGCTCTCTGCGCTCCATCTCTCGCTCGCGCTCGCTCCACAGGTATCTCTCGGGCATCAGAGGGGGCAGACCTAATGTTCGCACATGTCCCGAGGCGGGGCCCATTTCTTCTCCTCCGGGTTTGTCCGCTATGATCAAGCCTTTGTGGAAATCCAACTACAAAACAGACACTGGTTATCCAACCGACGGCCAAGGAATGCATGAATAAATAAACAAGAGTAATGGCCATCGACAAACTATTATACAGCAATGACCCGGAGAAGCAAAGACCTTGTTTCAACTTTAACCTTGATTTGTGACCTTGACCCTGGAGCTGCAGTAATGAAAAGTGTACTTGACACTCTGTGTAGTGATGAAGCATACGTGTACAAAGTTTCAATACATTATCTTGAGCAGATCAGAAGTTATGGATGAGACAAAAAAATTACAGAGACTAAACCATAACACCTCCGCCTTTCAACAGGCGTAGCCACCTTCTTCCTGGAGGCTCTACTGTATAAATGATTCTGGGTACAACTTCCTGTCAGACAGGAAGTACCAGTAAGCATTGGTTAACTTTGGTAGCGGCGCACAGACCGTGGTTTATTTGAAAGTAATTTACATTCAGTTTAGCAGAGAAAACTGTTTTTGTTTTGTTCACATTTATTTAACAACCATTAGGTTTACTCAAACAGCCGTGCTGAGTTCAGGTACCTGTTGTGTTCACAGCTGCAGAACAACCAGACCAAACTAAATCAGTGGCTACAACAACAGAGTTTTGAACACGGACCCAAAGCAAAAAAGTGTTCTTGTGAAAAGAGCTATAGTTTCCATTTCCTACCTACAGATGAGGAATTAAGAAGAATGTGGCTGAAAAATGTGAACTAGAAGAGACCACCCAAACTCTGTCTGTGAGCTCAGTTTACTTTGTTGATAAACGGTCGATGGAGGAAAACCTGCATCTTACTTTGTGTCTGGACTACAATAAACCACTGGAGAAGAGACGTTGGATCCTCAGAAGGATTGAAAACAGTGTGACGAGAATATCAGGTATGATTTCAAGTGTATGGAGGACACAACATTATCGTATTTGTTCATCTTCAGTAATGTGATTTTCTCTGCAATTAACCCAAGCTCAGTGATGGAGGACTTTAAGGCTTTGGTTGGGCTCTGTGTTGTTTAAGGTCAATAAGATTGTGTCCCACCTCTTTTAATAAAACACCACCGGCCTTATTACGGTGTAGATACTAACACACCTCAGAGCTTCTCAGGTTGTTCATCGATTCACCGTCAGAATAATCGAGTCAGTGAAGTACCTAAATATGCTAGTATAAGTAGCTCAATTGGCAGCCACTTCTTCAGCTCGTCCTCCATCCCTTGTAGCAGGCAGCAGTATGATTATATTGTCCTGTTTGAACTCTTGACAGGTGGTGTTCCTACATGTTTAAATTTAATCCACAATGCGTGGAGAAACTACATTAGCTCGTACTGTTCACACATAAACAAACACCGGTTTCTGTCCGCATCAGAAGTCGCACACGTAATTTGCGCAAGGCATCATGGGGCCTAGGAGGTCAATAAAAACCACGTAGTGAGGTCTCACCTCATCCTGCTCACAGAAGTCCACTCGAAGGACTTTAGGGTTGCTCTGAGGCCATTTGACTCCATGAAGAGCTACTCGCGTCGCCACCGCCTCCTCCATACACGAGTACTGCGCACAAACCAATGGAGAACTTGCTGTGGTCAAAAAGCTGCGAAGCTCTGAGCTGCAGCCATTAAAAACTGAGCATCTGTAAGAACTCACGGTGACGTAACAATGGGACTTGATTTTATCGATCCAGAAGCCATCCTCCACCAGACTGCCAGTTCTGCTGAGCAGCTCCTTCAACTGGCCGAGAGTGAACGGCCTCACCTAAACAAAACGTTACATAGCACTTGTTAGCAGTTTTAAAAACATAATTTTGACAAAATATTTAATCATACTCAGTATTCATCATACAGCCAGCAATATGTGGCTGACTGACAGAAAGGAATAAAAGGAGAAAACATTTTGACATTTTAGCTTCTCTGAGGTGGGTGAGTTAAGAAAAATACACTCGAGATCTTTGTAGTATGATCAGACCCTGAAACCAATAAATCTCAGATACTAACATGGACTGATCAAACAAAGATGTTTCTAACGCAACACTGAAGTTTTACAGGGTATATGCAGGAATAATGAAGTTAATTTCAATACCTTTTCAAGACTTTTTCAAGACCTTCCAAAATAAATTCAAGACCTTATCGTCACTTTGTTTTATTAAGCAACAAATCTTTGATTTACAAAACTGCTGTTGTTTTCAATTAAATCCGTGAATCTCAAACCTACAACAGAACTGAGATACAGTGGATAGAAAAAACTTCAAAAGAAGAAACTGAACCACGACTAGGTTTAAGAAAATATAGCTTAGGTTACAACAAGACTCGTAGTTATTTTAAAGTAACTTGGTTGAACAATGGCGAATAAGAAATAAACACAGTAATCATTACATGTGCCTCAGTGCAGTTGCTTTGCATTCCAGCAACTCTTCAGTTTGCACCAGCTCACTGAGTTTTTCTTTACGTCTCCTTCTCAAGACATTGGACTTGGTGATCAGTTGGGCCATTAAAGAACCTGACTTTCCCTCTGCCTGCTCTGCCAACTGATCTGCATCTTTTTGCAGAGAATCGCACACCTCTTGTAGAAGTTTTCTCTTTTTTTTCAGCTCTTCTAACTCAGCTCCAGCTGCTTTCCTCTTAAGGCTCTGTGTGGAAGTTTCTTTCTTCTTTCGTTGCTGTTCCAGGTAAATCCTGTACTTTGACCTTGCAGAGGCAACAGAAGCCAGCAGCTCCTTGGTCAGAGGTACCTGCAGAACACCCCCACAGACACTGACCTTGTCGCAGATCAACCTCAGAGCCTCCATCGTCTCTTCGTGTATGTTGCAGGTTTCGACCTTCTTGTTAACTGAGAATCCACGCTCCACTGTGGCCTGTCCATGGGAGAGTTTGGCAACACATTCCTGTGACAACAGTATGGATTTGATATTTAATTTTTAGACACACAGGTGTTCAAATCAAGTTATGTATGTAAATATCATACACACACACACACACAATTCTTCATTGATTTAAAGGAATATTCTATTTGAGTACTTTTCATATATAAAAATGTACTGTAATATGCTTTATTTAATATCAACATACACAAAGAAAAGATTAAATAGTAGTAAACAAAAAGATTCACTTACTTTGATGTGATGCAACAAGTCCTCCGCTGTTCCATGTCCCAGGAATTGAGAGCCCAGATACCTGGATTGAACGCAGTCTTCATTCCAAAAACGAATGTGCACATCGAGCTGTTTCTTTTTAGTTGACTGGTTCAGAGACTCGTCAAACATCAACACAAATGGGCCAGCTTTGTTAATACTGTCAACGAGCTCCTGCTTAAAAAAATGTGCAAGCCCGAATCGCAAGATGTAACCCGTTTTGTCCTTGCCACAAGTGAATGTTCTGGCTATATCCGAATCTGGAAACATTGATTTAAAAATGTCCGATATGCCTTCGTTGGAATTTAGAGAATGGTGATTCACCGCAGTGTGGAGACACCAGATCACCTCTGCACGCAGTGTTGGTGTGCTGCCCATGGTCACCATGATGTCGGCAGACGGAGAGGCAGAAGACAGTGTCAAGGGAGCTTTGGTTGGTTCAGGCACACGGTTAGCTGGAAGCGCTGTCGCTGGTGGAGCACAGAAACTGCTGATAGACATCTGCGTTTTGCGGCTAGCTGCACTTTTGTGGCTAGCTCCAGTCATATGGGACTTCAAGGCGTTTATGCCCATCGAGGCTACACTCATCTTTTTTTTTACAAAATGTACAATAAGCCTCGCGGTTATTCTCGGCGACAGGCCTCAGCCATTCTTGAAAATCAGGCATCTCCAACCAGGAGTCCGAAAACTTGCATTTACCCATTGTTCTCACGGTCTCGCGGCAACTTACTCGAACACACAGACTCAAAGCAGCCGCGCATGCGCACAAGATAGGCCTAGCCGTTAAGGCTGTTGTAACCTGACACTCTAAATTTGTGCGAAGCAGTTTCCGAATCCTCCGCGGTGAGGAAAACAAATATTAGTCATACATACTTTTTGCTGTCAAATTATTTAAAGCTAGAATAACAGCAAAAAAAATAATACCTCATCAAATCGCTTTCAAGACTTTTTAATACTTTTCAAGACCCTTAATTTTCCCAAATTTGATTTATCAACTTTTAATAACTTTCAAGACCCCGCGGACACTCTGTTTTATAAAGGGGCATTTTCTATCAAAGAAGTATAGAGTGCATCCAGAAAGTATTCACAGCGCTTCACTTTTTCCACATTTTGTTTAGTTACAGCCTTACTTCAAAGTGTGTTAAATTAATCTCTACTCAATTAATCTCTTGACACACAATACCCCATTATGACAATGTGAAGAAAGATTGTCTGAGATTTTTGCAAAATTTAATAAAAGTAGAAAACTAAGAAATCACAATTATGTAAGTATTCACAGCCTTTGCCATGAAACTCCAAATTGAGCTCAGGTGCATCCTGTTTCCACTGATCATCTTGAGATGTTTCTACTACATATATGGAGTCCACCTGTGGTAAATTCAGTTGATTGGACTTGATTTGGAAACACACACCTGTCTATAGAAGGTCTGGGGGGGGGGGGGGGGGGTGTTCCACTTGTATAACTGTAGGGTAAACACTGCTGTATATAAGTCAGCTTCTGGAGACCAGATGTCCCTCGTCTCTGAATAGTAGTGAATATTTGTAGTTTATGAGTGTTTTTCTCGACTGGAACTGAACAGGGAACAGTGTTTCCTCTAGGTTACGTGACTTGAGGCAAGTAACCTCCCTAGCGGAGCACTACGTTTGTATTGCACGCCGTTATCTCTGAGCTGTTACAATCTCCGCTCCCCGTCTGGAAGTGGCAGAGCTGCACAGATGGGGTGTTCGGTTCAGTTTACAGTGCGAGGATTTGATTTCTCCACGGTATTCTAATTTTTTGAAATCCTGTTTTCGTGGGTTTCATGAGCTGGAAGTCCAAATTACGTAAAAATAAACAAATAAATAATTGAAATGGTTTAAATTGTGGGCCCTGAATCTATCATCTATTAAAGATGAACTTTTTGAATGGACTTATGGAAGTTAAACAACTTTTCCATGATGTTCTAATTTTTTGGAAAGGGTCTGTATATATACTAAAATAAAGTACTACTTACTACTTGTACTACTATTCCTACTTTGCGTTTTTTCACTTATTGCGGGGGGGCAGGGCACGGAACCCCCCGTGATAAACGAGGGACTACTATACATGAATGGCGGCAGCCATCTTGGATTTTGGCATGGCAGTCCAGTTTTCAAAAGCATTCTTTCTTACTCCAAGATGCTGCGATACACCAAAATGGAAGTCGGCACCTCGTTTCTTATTCAAGTTATCATGCTTGCAATGTCATGGATGGACAGATTTGAGGGGGGGGGGGGGGGGGGTATTTTCAATTGCCCCTCTTCGCTCCATGGCAGGGGACCAAAAATAAAAAAACACTATTGGAACAATTAACACGAGACTGTAGTGGAGAGGTGTGGCCCTAATAAACTGCCACATTTGGTGAAAACAATGGCAACAACAGCTTCAACTAGATAATGGAGAGATGATCTGAGCTCGCAGATAAAGTTCTCAGGACCTTGCAGTGACCGAGTGGATCATGAACTACTCTGCCTTCTGCAGTCAAATATGGAACAATTGATCCCACAGCTAAAGCTGAAACTGCTGCAATATATACAATATATAAAATGTCACCAAAAGAACTGCACTTTCATTGCAAAGTGACTGTGACAATTTGAGGTATAAACTCCACAAAGACAGAGATACAGAAAAGTTTCCATCTTTGGTGCACAACTGCAGGCAGTGAATGTTGGTACAGTAACAAATCAGTGCCACGACAAAGACTTGTTCCCTCACCAGGTTGCAGACGTGAACGATGCTGGAGGCTTTGCCTCGAGGCGGTGAAGGCTGCCGGCTCGTACGAACAGGGTCATCAACGGTGATGTAAACACCTGTTTTCTGTTGGCTGATGGAGCGACGGATGAGGGGTTCGCTGAGCGTTACTACAATAAGAACAGTCAACATAGTGCTTTATTACATTCTGCTACACTTGTATTACAATAAAAAGAACATAAAATGTGCACTAAAATTATTAAAAGTATCATGAATAGATTTCAGCAGAGTTTTAATAGAAGAGTGTGACTGTGGTGAATTTAATACCAGTGCTAATTTCAACATCTTGGCTAGTTGGAGTTGGTGACTGGGTTTCCAAAGCTCCAGGGACAGAAGTGTCCATCTGCTCTTCATGGACCTTTATACTTTCTTGCTCTAAGTGTGAATCCTCCTCCTCAAACTCCTCACACCTGCTCCTCTTTGCCTCTTGCTGTCCGTTCTCCTCAGCATGGATCACCTGAAGACACATGAAGTGCATCAAGATGTCATCAACTGAGAAAAGAAACCTTCAGACTCCACGTTGAAAACATTCTATGGGCTGCAAAGTCACCTGTGTGACAGTGCGTCGGATCTGAAGGTTCTGGTCTGAACATTCCTGCTCTTCATCCTCAGCTCCAGATAGGGCAGCTTCCTCAGGATGAAGGTCCATTACTGCCTCCTGACCTAGAGCCGGCTTGATGTCAGGAATCAGAGACTGAGAGTAGAACGAAGAAACACACAAGAACGTTACGTCTCCACTGTTTAGTGCTGATGATGGAAGAAGCACGAGAAACAAGAATACATCATACGACACAATATACACTCGTCGACAAACTATTATACAGTAATCTATAACAACATAGAAAGAGCAGACAACAGTGAGTCTAGTGATGGTACAAATATGTATCAAGTTTCATTAAATTATCTTTAGCGGCTCACAAGTTATTGGCAGGACAAGGGAAAGTTTTCAGACATAGAATAACCATAAAACGTCCCACCTTCAACGGGCGTCTAAAAATTGTCAAAGTGCTGCTATGGATCATGTACATCTTGTAGATCAACCACTTTCTCAAATCAGCTGATGAAATGCTTTTTTCCTTCTTGTACTAGTTATTATTTCCCAGGAGTCAAGCTCCTGCATGCGTTACCAACGACCACAGATGTTCCTCCACCTGCTGCCCGTACCTTCAGTGAATCTGTGGTGATGCTGATGGAGGGTTTCTTGGCAGTGACAGCTGTGCTGGAGCCCCATCTTCTCTTACGACCGGCAACGGGCACAGACTCCTGGTCACCCTCTCCGCTGCCCGGGGATGATTTACTGCCTGCAACGTCACATTAAAGGATCAGTAGTTGTAACATCACAGGAACAGTTCAGTGGTTCTCAAACTGTGGGCTAAGACTCTGCAGAGATGGTGCGGCCACTCCCATTTTATTTTATTTTTATTTTGGGGCCCAAAAGTTCCAAGCAGAACTAATGTCATGACGTTTTAAATCACAGCTGTTCTTAGTGAAGACAGAAGAGAAACAGTCAATGCAGCTTTTATTAGTTATAATTTATACTCCTTTATATTTATGTTTGCTGGGTTTCTGTGCACAGATTAAACTTTGATTGTTGCGGCTCTGAAAAGGTGACTGCACCTCAGAGGTTGATAGGAGAGTCTAAACTTATTTATATTTTAAACCTGAATCACTTTGTTGAGCTGACAGGGGAGAGTGTGTGTGTGCGGGGTCCTTCTTCCTTTAAAGACTGGTGTGGCATGAAAGCTTTGAACCACTGAATTAAATGTATGAAAGGTGATAAAATCTGCAGACATTAGAATATTTATGTTTATTATGTAGTTATGCTTCATAAACTGTGTGATTATTGCAACGTTTGATTTATTGAGATGGATAAAACACAGCTCCAATCAGAAAAGCTTCAATCAGAAAATGTAAGTTCCTGTGAAAATATGGCGTGAACGCTTATTGCTGAATGAGTTTAGCTGAAAGCTGCTGAAGAAGCTGAAACCAGCTGAAAAGGTTTCATCTCTAAACAGTTAATGTAAGCGGACAGCTGACATTTACTGCTGAAAGCAGCAGAAAAACAGCTGAAATATGTAGAATAAGCTGAATAGAGCAGAAATGTAGCAGAATAAGCTGAAATAGACAAAGGCTGTATATTAAAAATGTAGAAGTTAGCACAATAACATAAAATAAAAGAATGAAATTAGCAGAAAAATGGCTGAAATTAGCAAAAAAAGTAGCTAAAAAAATAGAAAAGCTGAAATGAGCAGAAAGAGACTGAAAAGAACATAAAAACAACAAGACAGAAATAAAAAAATTTAAAAAAGAGGCTAAAATTGGCAGGAAAGAATACCAAAAAAGTATCTGAAAAATCAGAAAGCAGGTTAAATGAGCAGAAAGAAGTTGAAAAAAAAAAAGAAAAGCTGAAATTAATAGACTGAAAAGAGCATTGTTAAAAAAAAAGGGGGGGGGGGGGAAAAAAAAAAAAAAAAAAAAAAAAAAGAAAGAAAAAATAGAAAAAAAAAAAAACAAAAAAAGGATGGAGAGGGGGGGCAGAAATTAGCAAAAAATAAAAAGAAGAGGCTAAAATTAGCAGGAAAGAATACCAAAAATTATCTGAAAAATCTGAAATTTTTTTAAAATTATCAGAAAGTAGCTGAAAGGAGCAGAAGATCAGCTGGAAGTAGCTGAAGGAAGCTGAAATTAGTGCTAAGAGGCTGAAAAAAGCTGAACCAGAACAACAGCTGAAATGAGCAGTAACATGTCGTAAACAGCTCAAAGGGTCTGAAGGATGTGGAGAGTAGAGAAAAACATGGCTGAAGGAGCTAAATATTTCTAAAAGTCTGAGCAGAAATGTCCTGAATGAGATGAACGTTTAGATTCATGAATTGTTGAAAACACACAAAAACTGAGGAACGAGTTGCGTGCTGAAAAACACATGGAAGAAAAACGAATCTCAATGAGAATGATTTAGAAACATTCAGAAATTATTAAATAATTCTAAAAAATGAATCAATAATTAAAACTAGAGGTGTACTCACTGCCAAGGGAGATCTTGCGAGCCGAGAAAACTTTTGATACCTGAAAGAGAAAAAACAAACACAACCCAGCAGACATGGGACAGGTGAGCGACAAAGACTGAGGGTGGACACCGGTGATGAAGGTCAGGCTGAAGGAACCGAGAACGAAGGACAAACTTCTTGTAATTGACGACACCAAAGGTCATCAACTTTTGATACTCATAAAAATCAACACATTAATTGCTTGGGAACAAAACTGTTTTCTTTTTTTAAGCCTAAATACGTCAACTACATCAACTGAGTTGAAGTAAAAATGTCAAATATTTGTATAAAACTACAGTAATCAGAAAACTCTCTCTTGGAAGACTGTCAAGAAGTTTTCAAATTAACTAAAAAAACTAACAAAAATATAATATAGAGCAAAATCTCCTCCTTTCCTGGAACCACTGAGTTGGATCCGATCCGATCACGGCAGCACGTACAGGATCACTGATGGCCAAGACGTTTGGATAAGACCACTCTGTCAGTGCCAGTCTTCTTAAAGAGGCGGCAAGCTCACCAACAACAAAAGTTTGGGGCATTGCTGGGTACTCTCCTTGGAGAAACACTGAACTCTAAATGTTGGCTGAGATGTTTAGTTTGAGAAGAAACCAAGTCCTTCTTCAGTGCGAGATAAAAGAATTGTGCACTGCCTGTAAGAAGATTATACAAAAATGTTTCCAAGAAAACAAATTCATGGCGTTTCCAAAATCCAAACATCTTTTAAAAGCACTTCCAGGTAACGATCCAATGTCCACAGTGGTTCTTCTGGTAAAGGTCAAAAACACAAGCGTTTAACTTGACGGGAACAGACTTCTTTGCTCGTGTTCTCAAAACGGATTTAAAACATCAGAGAGGCATAACAACAGAGTGTAGAGGTGGCTAACGCTGACCCCCTTTAAATGTTCTGATCCCATACATAGCTCTGGCAGCCTTTGCTGTCAGGTGGACTCCTCTGTGGTGCAGCCCTGAGGACTTAGCTGTGGTCAGTTTGAGGTCTGGGGGTCAGTGGAACAGGTGCAGGTGTGTGCAGGCACCGATAAGAGCATGAGCACCTTCACAACAAAGCAATGAGTAGAAATGATCAAACCAGGCCGAGTGAGAAAATACATGTGCTGTTGCTGCACATGGCACCAAGAGCCACATCAGAAACACATTGAACTGCACGAACACCCGGGCTCAAAGATCAACCACACATTGAAATAGAAAGAATAAAGGAGTACAGATATAATGTAAACAGAATGATAAAACCCATGTGAACATCTCAGAATGAATAAAACATCTCACCTGAAAATGTCTGATAATGTTCTAACATTAGACGGCTAAGATTCATCAGGAGTCTTACCTCCTCGCTCGTTCCCGAAAGCTTTTGTGGATCAGTCACGACAGCGTCCGTCACTTGCCTGCATTTTGTAAAAAACACACAAGAAGAAAACGAGATTAGGAAAAGAAAAGTTAATCATTATTACTGAGGATACGCGTCAACAATCGGACTTCACATACGTTTGTGATTAAACAAACAACAGCTTCGTATAAGCAAACAAAACATTAACTATTAATAAAAACAAGCACATTTAAAAAGAATGTGTGCAACCGAAATCTAAACCAGGAATGTTACAGAAATACTGTGCTGCTTTAACGCATGATTTAACCTCAACTGCAATAAAAAATAAATCATTTAAAAGATTCAAGCTCCAGAAGCTGCTGAAAACTCCTAAAGCTCCCACAGCGATGTTTTCCCTCCATCTTGTTCTCACCGAACACGGCTCTGCTTCGATTTGATCTTTAATTAACGCATCAAAAACTTCTCGCCTGACTTTAAACTGAGCCACTACATGCACTGAAACAGAGCAGCCATGTTACTGTGAATTAAAACTAAATTCATTAAAACAGGCTTGAAGGTGGCCTGATTGAAAACTCATCTGTTTAAACTCATCTACCTTAGTATTTATGGATGAGAGTGTGGGCAGCATGATGGCTCAGTGGTTATATTGTTGCCTCAGAGCAAGAAGGTCCTGGGCTCAATCCCCAGTATGGACCTGGGGTCTTTCTGTGTGGAGGTCTAAATGTTCTTGTAGTGTTTGTGGGTTTCCTCCCAGTCCAAAGAAACATGTATGTTCAGGCCCACGCCTCCCTTGAAAAACAGATCAGTGATCTCTACGGTTAATGGTAATGGTTAATAAAATGTTGGGTTTAACTTTAATTCACCGTTACTGATCCCATTAGTAGTTTTTACAGAACAGAAATATTAAAATGCAAGTTCAAAACAAAGTTTCCATGATTTATTTTTAACAGTTCCACTAAAAGATGTAAAATGTTTTCTATAACTATCAACCTTATAATGTTCCAACTCGAGACTTATAATTTCCCGACAGTAAAACTATTTCCATCTCTCAAAGTGATACGAAGGGCGGCGCTAACCTTGTAAGAGTGGGGCAATAATACCTTCGTAGCACGCTGAAAAAGATGTCATGTAGGAAACAAAGTTCATGCTCAGTCATCCAGACGTTTCGCCCTCTATCCGGAGGGCTTCATCAGTCAGAAGAGTTCCAGTAAACTGTTTCCCCACCAAGCAGTAAACTCCTTAAGTGGACCAACCAGTTTGCTGGAGCTAAGCTGGTTTCTTGGGACCGTCCTGTCCCTCATCGACTCCTCCCAGGCAGGCAGCCACAGCCAAAATGGTTCAAGGCAACATCTGACTGATGAAGCCCTCCGGATAGAGGGCGAAACGTTTCTATAAAAAAAGAAACTGCCCAGATGACTCGACTGGGTAATGTAGGAAAGATTATCTGTAAAATGCTTCTACGAAAAAAACAAATACTATACATAATATTGGGTGAATAAGAATTTAATCTACTGAATTTAAAAAATAATTATTTGTTTATTGATTACTGCAAATCATTTAGTTTTCTAGGATCATAAAACAAGGCCTCTGTGTGCATAAGGCACTGGAAAGTTCAGATTTTTGTTATGAGTAAACATCAGCATTTTACGATAATGTGACCAGAGCAGGTACAAGACAAAAACATTTACACAGTACAGGAAACTCGCCAATAAAGCGTCTTGATAATCTACTGATGAAATTATTCCAACAAAGATGTTTTACCAAGAAAAAAAACTATTATGTTCTTAATTAATGTCAGCTAACATCTTTTAAGAGATGAAAAGAGAAGAAATTTAAACTAAGCATCGGCTAAATTTAGTTCTAGTGTAAAATATAACTTATTCTCTGTCATTCTTTTTTAAAAGTAGCTGATGTTACGTGCCCACTTGGTTCAGAACCACTCGTCTTTTTGTTTTAAACAAATCTAATGTGTAGATGTGTTGCCTGAAACACTTTCTTCTTCTTCTTTTTGTCTTTTGTGACATTCAGCTGTTAGAGTGGGAGCTGGAGTCATTTCCAACATCAACACATGGAGATGTTCTGTGCTGTGAAAATGTTGAAGGCAGACTGTTTAAACTCTGATCACTGATGGAAATGTCTCACCAGCGTCACAGATATGAAAAGAGTTATGAATCATAATCAGCAGCTGTCAATCAATTTTTTGTAGAGCGAGATAACCTACATTTTCAATAATTTAATAAAGAATTATTTCTCAATGAATTTATCTTTATTCTTTATCTTGCAGCAGTCCCAGCTGAAAGTATGCAGCTCAGGAACTTCACTTAGTTTTCAGTAACCACAGACAAGATCATGAAATCTGATCCACATCAAACACATCATATTGTGAACATTTAAATAAGAGTTTTAACCCTTTAACTTTATGACCATTCGTGTTCCTCATGAGGAACATCAACCACCTTACTTAACTACGTCAAAATACTAGTTTTAAATAGTTTTACCACAAAAAAACTAATCAGTCTGTTAGAGCTGTTTCAGCCTGAAATAAAAAATATCTAATTTAAATTATTATTTTATTGTAAGGTTTCAAGGGTTTTTTGTTTAAAAACTCTACACTAGTTTGTTTTTTATTAACAAAATATTTATTATACTGTAATAAAAAAAGAAGTGTATTTTCCTCCATTAATCTGTCCTCTGGGTCAACATGCTTGGTTCTGTTGGTCCAGTCAGAGGGGTTCTGGACCACACCCCCTGTGCAGTCAGACCTCCTAGTGGGGCTCAGTCTACTCTTCCTCAGCTAAAACAAATCATGATCACCCTCTTCATCAACAAAGCCCTCACTGTCTGACTCAATGTTTTTCTCCTTCATGGTCTTCTCTTCTGTCTGGGAGGTTCTGACTCGGCGATTCCGTCCTCTTCTGGGTCTGCAGCTCCGTCCTCCTCACTTTCAAAAATTGTCTCGTTTTGACTCTCACACATTAAAGATGTCTAAAGACACTAACCTACACCCTAACTATAAACCCAAACACTCTAAATATCACAAATCTCTCAAACCTCATGACTCACTCTCGCTGTGACTTTATCTCGCTGAACTCCATTCAACTTCCGTTTTTTTCTTTTCTTCTTCATGTAGATTTTTTGGCACTTGACAAATAACTTCGAGCCTCTGTCAGAAAGGAGGGGGGAGGTTGTTTATCTATTCGGGGGGGGGGGGGGGGTGAAAGCGGAAGGTGATGGGGCCCTGTGACTGCCCGTCTTTGCTGCAGCCTCTCACTCTAACACACTTCAGATATGACGATGATTTTCAGAAAAAGATGTGGCGTGGATTATTTATCATAACTCTGGATTTACTTGGGCAGCACGGTGGTGCAGTTGGTAGAGCTGCCACCTCTCAGCGAGCAGGTCGCCTTGTATAAAATCCCGGCCGGGGACCTTTTTGTACAGAGTTTGCATGTTCTCTCCGTGCATGCGTGGGTTTTCTCTGGGTACTCCAGTTTCCTCCCACAGACAAAAAACATGCATGTTACACTGATTGGTAACTCTGAATTGTCTCTAGGTGTGAGTGAGAGTGTGAATGGTTGTTTGTCTCATTTGTCTCTATGTGTCCTTGTGATGGACCTGTCCCGGCTGTCCCCCGCCTCTTGCACAGTGATAGCTGGACATGGGCACCAGTGACCACTTTTCAGTTTTTTTATTTGTTAAAAAAGTTTTACACATAATTATTATCTTGGCTACTTTATTTTTCTTAATTTATGAATCGATTGTAACTATTTTCAAATTATTCAAAAACCAAAACAGATTGTTTTTTAATTTAATGGCTAGGTATTAAAAAACAAACATTTAGCCCTTCCCACTACCATTTATGTTGCTCTTATTTTGAAATGTAACTGGAAGTTCTGTGTTAAAAGAGGCGGAAAGAGAAGTTATGGAGACGCCGCTAATGTCGAACCGAGACGCCGCTAATGTCGAACCGGTTAACACCATAGACATAATATGCCTGTGGTTAACACAAATGGATTTTTTTCGTTCAGCCTTTTTTTTTCCCCGTCCAATCAGATGTGGCCCTCCAGACACACCCATTTTACTACTGTCCAATCAGATGTGGCCCTCCAGACACGCCCATTTTACTAAAGTCAAATCAGATGTGGCCCCGGATACGCCCATTTTTCTTTCGTCCAATCAGATGTGGCCTTCCAGATACGCCTTCCGAATTTGTCTGCAGAGATACCTACTTGCGCACACAGCCAGAGCAGACTGGGGGTACAGATCCCGCCCATACGGTGGATGCTTGCGGCTAAATAATCGAAGCGTCTTATTTATGTACAATATTATATTTTATCTTATATTTAATAAGTGCGGCTTAGAGACAGGTGCGTTCTAAAGCCCGACAATTACGGTACATCCCAGAGTCAGGATGTGAAGTAATCAAAGCCTAGCTGGTGAGTACACATGAAACGTGAACAGCTCTGCTGTCTGTTTGCTGCTGACGCATGTGAGTGCTGGTTCATGTGTCATCAACGTAAGATTGACGAGGTGATTGTTCTTGGTGTCATATTGTGAAATTATAGCATGAAAGACAAAATGTCTCATTCTTCATATGAGTGGTGCTAATTAAGCTGTGTGTAGAAAAGAACATCATGTGTCACACAGACCGTTAACTGGGCTGACCAATAGACGTCTTCACTCACCTGTGCAAGTAAATCACACATTTACCATTGCCTGTTCAAGGTGAGACCTTCACTGAGTGTTAGCCTTGTGTAGAGAGGGTTAAAATGTGAGGAATATGTTGATTCTCTCCTGAACAGTCAAATCGGTGTGTATGATTAACAAGAAGTCAATTATCCAAAAAAGTTCAATCTGGTCCTCTGGACATTCAAAAAAACAAAAACAAAACAAAGCAAAACAACAAGAAAATGTAGAAACGTTTTGTCTCTCATCCGAGGGACTTCCTCAGTCTGAGGTGCTGTATTCAGCTCAGTCTCTTAAATAGCACCTTCTCAGAGTGGATCAACCAGTTTTGCTGCTGACAACCAAAACCAGCTGATCACATGCTCAAGAAGGACCATCAGCATAACAATGGATCATTAGCACACTGATGGCTGTTTACTATTCACAGAGGGCTGAGTGATACTAGCAATCACAGCATTGTAAGAGGGGGACAGTTGAACCCGGAGGCCTCCACCCCTGTTTAATGATGGATGATTTATTTTCACAAAGATGGCCTCCTTTACTCCTCTCTCAAACCATCGTTCCTCTCTGTCCAGGATGTGAACATCTTCATCCCTGAAAGAGTGACCGCTGGCCTGGAGATGAGTGTAGACCGCAGAATCCTGGCCTGATGATGTTGATCTTCTGTGCTGGGCCATCCTTTTGGCCAGTGGCTGTTTAGTTTCCCCGATGTAAGACTGATCAGCCTCCTGACACTGAACAGCATACACAACATTACTCTGTTTGTGCCGGGGGACTGGATCTTTGGGATGAACCAGTCTTTGCCGTAATGTATTTTGGGGTTTAAAAGCCACTGGGACGTTATGTTTAGAAAATAAACATCTCAGTTTCTCTGATACTCCCTCAACATACGGAATGACCACTGGTCTGGGTTCCTCCTTTTCATCTGATGGCTGACTGGAGTCCTGTTTGGGTTTCTTCTCTGCTTTCAGGAAGGCCCAGTTAGGATATCCACATTGCTCTAGAGCCTGTCTTGTGTGGGATTTCTCCTTCTGCCTGGCTCCTGAGCTAGTGGGGACGCTGTCTGCTCTGTGGTACAGAGTCCTGATGACTCCTAACTTGTGCTCCAAAGGGTGATGGGAGTCAAACTGCAAATACTGGTCTGTGTGGGTGGGTTTGCGGTACACCTCGGTTTGCAAATGTCCTCTATCAGAGACTGAGACCTCACAGTCCAAGAAAGCCAACTTGCCATTTTTTTATCTTCTCATGTGAACTTGATGTATTTATCCACAGAGTTGATGTGGTCAGTAAAATGTTGGACTTCCTGAGATTTAATTTTAACTCAGGTGTCGTCAACATACCTGAACCAATGACTTGGTGGTGTCCCTGAAAAGGACGTCAAGGCTCTCTTTTCTACCTCCTCCATGTACAGGTTGGCAACAATAGGAGAAACTGGAGACCCCATAGCACACCCATGTTTCTGCCTATAATATTGCTCCCCATATGTGAAGTAGGTTGACTGCAGGCACAGTTTCAAGAGTTGACACAGTTGTTCTGTGGAAAGCGTGGTCCTGCTGCTCAGAGTGGTGTCTGATTTTAATCTTAAACTGACCACCTCTACTGCATCATCAACAGGAATGCACGTAAAGAGTGATGTGACATCAAAAGAGACCATTGTTTCATCAGTCTCCATGATGACATCCCTCACCTTATCCACAAAGTCCATGGTGTTCTGTATGTGGTGTTCTGAGCTGCCAACTAAAGGGATGAGTACAGACGCCAGATATTTGGAAGCATTGTAAGTGACAGAGTTAATCATGCTAACAATAGGTCTTAAAGGTACACCTTGTTTGTGGATTTTAGGTAAACCATACAGACTAGGTGTGGCCTCCCCTGGGTACAGTCTGTGGTACAGAAAGCGGTCAATAGCCTTGTCCTGCTCCAAATTTTTCAGGCAATCTATTAACTTCTTCTTGTAACCACTTCCTGGATCTCTTTTCAGAGGTTCATAAGTGTTTACGTCACTAAGGAGTGTCATAACTTTCTCATGATAGTCTTTCTGGTTCAAAATCACTGTGCACCTTCCTTTGTCTGCTGGGAGAAAGATGATGTTTTTGTCCTTGCTAAGAGTGGTGAGTGCGTCCCTCTCCTCTCTACTGATGTTGGAAGGTGGTGGTTTGGCATTGCTGAGGCAGGATGAAACTTTGATTCTGAGCTGTTCTGCTTCAGCCTCTTTAATTTTGTTGTTCAGAGGACCAGATTGAACTTTTTTTTATTTTTCTACCTGGATTACTGAGCATGCATCAGGATAAGAAGTCAATTAGTTTTAATTGATAGTGCGGTGGCAGCTTATTATTTGTACGCAGACACACTGACACAGCGTTCTTTCTGTTCTGTGTGAATTAGCAGCCTAACAGAAATGTCTCTTTCGCACAGATATAACGTGACCATTATGTGAAAAAGACAAGACATAGACCAGGATGCATTTAAAAAACAAGACCTTTGTTTCTCCTGTTCCTCCTCTCGCTCGCTGCGCTTTCTCTTCTTGCTCAAATCTACTCTGGAAGGTCCCTCTGCGACCAATTTCTGCCAAATACAAAAAAGAGCAAATTGCACACTTAAAGTGAAAGAA
Source organism: Nematolebias whitei (assembly GCF_014905685.2). Classification (NCBI taxonomy): domain Eukaryota; kingdom Metazoa; phylum Chordata; class Actinopteri; order Cyprinodontiformes; family Rivulidae; genus Nematolebias; species Nematolebias whitei. Next base: position 20,150,665 of record NC_056506.1, on the reverse strand, counting down.
ACGATGCTGCATAACAAATTAGCCACAATATATTTGATACTCTATTGAAAGACATTTAATGAGTTTGATGCTACTCCAAAAAGACAACACATGATCAAAACAAATCTGTGGAAAAAATTAAAATCAACAGTTTCAAGAACTGAAACATGGGAAATAAAAGCTGTTGTTTCAGTGGGATTCAAAAACAGTTCACCTTCATGATATTTAGACAACTAAAGATGGAGGAGTTTTTAGTAACTGACCATAGTGTGAATGTCTTTATCAGCAGTGTTATTCCTCTCTACAGGCGTCTCTTTGTCCTTTACAGCCTCAGCCGTTTCCATGTGCAGTGTTGAGGATTCTCCTTTACATTTCTCCTTCTTAAAGAAGGAAAACAGCGAGAAGTGCATTCAACCAAAAATATATGAAGGCTTGATTTTTATTACTACAATTCAGGAAAAATGTATAAAAGCCTACTGCTTTTTAAGAGTATTTATATTAGAAGGAAAGGAGATCATCATGAAACAAGCTAGTTTTCTAGTTTTATGAATAAAAGAAGCATCATAGCTAGAGATGTCCAGATACTGGCATCAGGCCAGATACCAGCCTCAAGTTCTTGTACTTGCACTCACAAAAACACCCCAATATTTTGTACTTTGTACCCCAATACTTTGTAATAAACTTTTTTTTGTTTTTGGCTAGGTGAAATAATTTCCTCTTCCACTTTGCGAGTTATTGAGGACAAAAATTACAAAATGAGTTTAGAGATATTTTAAGATAAACAGAAGACCGTTTTCTGTGTTCCCAAAAAATGTTACTAAAGTTGTGTACTGAGAGGGGCTGGACACTCTTCCACTCTGGAGTTGCCCCTGGTGAGAGGTGCCGAGCAGGCGTGGGCGTACTTATTGCCCCCCAACTTGGTGCCTGTGTATTGGGGTTCACCCCGGTGAATGAGAGGGTGGCCTCCCTCCGCCTACGTGTGGGGGGACAAGTTCTGACTGTCGTTTGTGCCTATGCACCAAACGGCAGTTCAGATTATCCACCCTTTCTGGAGTCATTGGAGGGGGTACTGGAAAGTGCACCTTCTGGGCACCTTCTTCTTCCCTTGTTCTGCTGAGGGACTTCAATGCTCATGTGGGCAATGACAATGAGACCTGGAGGGGTGTGGTTGGGAGGAACGGCCCCCCTGATCTGAACCAGAGTGGTGTTCTGTTTGTTGTTGGACTTCTGTGCTCATCATGGATTGTCAATAACGAACACCTTGTTCAAGCATAAGGGTGTCCATATGTGCTCTTGGCACCAGGACACCCTAGGCCGCAGTTCGATGATCGACTTTGTCATCGTCTCATCTGATCTGCGGCCACATGTCTTGGACACTCGGGTGAAGAGAGGGGCGGAGCTGTCAACTGATCACTACCTGGTGGTGAGTTGGCTCCGATGGTGGGGGAGGATGCCGGTCAGACCTGGCAGACCCAAACGTATTGTGAGGGTTTGCTGGGAACGTCTGGCAGAGTCTCCTGTGAGACAGAGTTTCAACTCCCACCTCCGGGAGAACTTTGAACATGTTCAGAGGGAGGTGGGGGACATTGAGTCTGAGTGGACCATGTTTCGTGCCTCTATTGTCGAGGCGGCTTACCAGAGCTGCGGCCGCAAGGTTGTCGGTGCCTGTCGCGGCGGCAACCCTCGAACCCGATGGTGGACACCGTCGGTGAGGGATGCTGTCAGGCTGAAGAAGGAGTCCTATCGGGCCTTTTTGGCCTGTGGGACCCCGGAAGCAGCTGATGGGTACCGGCAGTCCAAGCGACATGTGGTTCGGGTGGTTGCTGAGGCAAAAACTCGGGCATGGGAGGAGTTCGGAGAGGCCATGGAGAACGACTTCCGCACGGCTTCGAGACGATTCTGGTCCACCATCCGGCGTCTCAGGGGGGGAAAGCGGTACGCCACCAACACTGTTTATAGTGGGAGTGGTGTGCTGCTGACCTCAACTCGGGATGTTGTGGGTCGGTGGGCGGAATACTTTGAAGACCTCCTCAATCCCACCGGCACGTCTTCCACTGAGGAAGCGGAGCCTGGGGACTCTGGGTCGGGCCCTCCAATCTCTGGTGCTGAGGTCACCGAGGTGGTTAAAAAGCTCCTCGGTGGCAGGGCCCCAGGGGTGGATGAGATCCGCCGAGTTCCTTAAGGCTCTGGATGTTGTAGGGTTGTGTTGGCTTACGCGACTCTGCAATATTGCGTGGACATCGTGGGAAGTTCCCCTGGATTGGCAGACCGGGGTGGTGGTCCCCCTATTCAAAAGGGGGACCGTAGAGTGTGTTCCAACTACAGGGGAATCACGCTCTTAAGCCTCCCTGGTAAGGTCTATTCGGGGGTTCTGGAGAGGAGGGTCCGTCGGATAGTCGAACCTCGGATTCAGGAGGAACAGTGCGGTTTTCGTCCTGGCCGTGGAACACTGGACCAGCTCTACACTCTCAGCAGGGTCCTGGAGGGTGCATGGGAGTTTGCCCAACCAGTCTACATGTGCTTTTTGGACTTGGAGAAGGCGTTCGACCGCGTCCCTCGGGGGGCCCTGTGGGGGGCCCTGTGGGGGGTACTCTGGGAGTATGGGGTACCGGGCCCTTTGATACGGGCTGTTAGGTCCTTGTATGACCGGTGTCAGAGCCTGGTCCGCATCGCCGGCAGTAAGTCGGGCTTGTTCCCGGTGAGAGTTGGACTCCGCCAAGGTTGCCCTTTGTCACCGATTCTGTTCATAACTTTTATGGACAGAATTTCTAGGCGCAGCCAAGGTGTTGAGGGGATCCGTTTTGGTGGCCTTAGGATTGCGTCTCTGCTTTTTGCAGATGATGTGGTCTTATTGGCTTCATCAGATCGTGATCTACAGCTTTCGCTGGAGCAGTTCGCAGCCGAATGCGATGCGGCCGGGATGAAGATCAGTTCCTCCAAATCCGAGGCCACGGTCTTGAGCCGGAAAAGGGTAGAGTGCCCTCTCCGGGTCAGGGAGGAGGTCCTGCCCCAAGTGGAGGAGTTCAAGTATCTTGGGGTCTTGTTCACGAATGAGGGAAAAATGGAGCGTGAGATCGATAGGCGGATAGGTGCAGCGTCTGCAGTGAAGCGGGCGCTGTACAGGTCTGTCGTGGTGAAGTGAGAGCTGAGTCAAAAGGCGAAGCTCTCAATTTACCGATCGATCTACGTTCCCACCCTCATCTATGGTCACGAGCTTCGGGTTGTGACCGAAAGAATGAGATCTCGGATACAAGCGGCCGAAATGAGTTTTCTCCGCAGGGTGTCTGGGCTCTCCCTTAGAGACAGGGTGAGAAGCTCGATCATCCGGGAGGGACTCGGAGTAGAGCCGCTGCTTCTCCACGTCGAGAGGAGCCAGTTGAGGTGGCTTGGGCATCTGTTTAGGATGCCTTCTGGACGCCTCCCTGGTGAGGTGTTCCGGACACGTCCCACCGGAAGGAGGCCCAGAGGAAGACCCAGGACACGCTGGAGGGACTATGTTTCTCGGCTGGCCTGGGAACGCCTCGGGATTCCCCCGGAAGAGCTGGCCCAAGTGGCTGGGGAGAGGGAAGTCTGGGCCTCCCTACTTAGGCTGCTACCCCCGCGACCCGACCCTGGATAAGCGGAAGAAAATGGATGGATGGATGGAAGTTGTGTACTGTTTAAGTGCCAACTCATTAACTACTCAGTACTGGCAAGTACCCAAACTGAAGTACTTGTACTCGGTCTAAAAAATGTATCTGGACTCTGTAAATCACAGCAGTCCTCGTCAGAAAAAAAACATTACCTTAACTGCTGGTGTAGAAGCCACTACTTTTTTCTCACACTTTAGACAACAGGGATTATATGAAGCGGCTTCCAGCCGCTGAATAACATTCTCCTTTGACAGAGCTGGGTGCTGTATAGCTGCCCAAAACCCACCCCTCTTGAGGGCGGGCAACACACAGTGAATACCTCAGGTAATCACATGTACCAAACCTCTTGCTCAGGGTTTCAATTTACCTACCCATAACGCCACCCACTCTGTCATCATGTGACCAGAAGTCTAACCTTAATCACCAATGAGGTACGGTTTTTGAATTACGAGGACACATCCCCAAAGACAGACGTGCATTAATTTCTTTAGATCGTTACTGTATTTTGCGCCTCATGCACAGACCTGTTCATCTGCAGTGATAATGGAAAACGCACGAAGAATTTCTTATGATGCAGCTTTCAAGTGAAAAGCGATCGATTTGATGTTTTTCTGAGCCTCTTCAATTCTGACACTGAAGAAGAGGACTTTGGTGCACAGGAGGAAGAACATAGAGATGAGTGCCTTTTGGTCGACTACGGTACTTTTTAAAATTTCACCTGTGTTAAAGGTAATTTTCAGAAAAATACATTTACTGTCTGTTCCCCTCTGGGTCACGTGGCTCCGCTGAGCAGAAATTATCAAAATTTATTTTTAAAACAGTCTAATCTGGTACATATTTTAATAAAAGGTTTAAAATTCTCTCTGTGTGACATCTTTCTGTGTATAGTAAATATGTGTTTAAATACCGGTATCTCATTTAAGCTCACATCCGAACATGGAGCAGAGACAACGAATGGGAGGGCTCTTCCCCCTCCTCTCCTCCTCTTGCGGGCTCAGCTGAGCAGAAATCACGTCAAATTTATTTAGAAAGTACATTTAAAAACAGCAGCCGTTACCAAAAGTGTTTAACAATAAAAATCATGGTACTAATTTAATGAATATTTATCGCGTTCTACCGGTACTATTTGACTTCCGGTCACATGACCTCAATAAGACTTCTTGGTAATATTTACCAGTAAATAATTTTAAAATAATTTCAGTTACGTGGGTGTTTGACACTGTTCTGTCCAGTGATTATGCTTAGTTAGTTATTGTGTTCATTTTGAAAGTATAATGGTTGTAACCATGGGTCAGACAGCGAAGCTTCATGGATACTGATGACGATCTTGCAGTCTGAGCGTGTTGAAAGCAAGCTACATTCTGTGAAACACCATTTACTGGCTGATTCTTGTACTACAAGAAGAAAGCTGCACACACCCAGAGCAAGTTGGGGGCACAGATCCTGACGAACGGTGGATGCCTGCAGCTCAATAACTGGAGCGGCTCATTTACGTGTATGTACAAAATTATGATTTATCTTATATCCAATAAGTGCAGCTTAGAGACAGGTGCGTTCTAACGCCCAATAATTACGGTAAGCCAAAACGATGACCAACATGCTTGAGATACAGTCACCAAACTGCGTGCAAATACAAAAAGCTGCACACTAGGGGTGCACCGATTGCAGTTTTCTGGCCGATCACCTATCACCGATTTCTAAAAGGTCTTGACATTCCAATTTTGGCCGATTCAGATTTTGTTTTATAAGCGACACTGTCAGATGTTGTAAGGTCACAATGCACCTTCAATTTTCCAATATTATTTTATTGAAAAACATACCCTTGAACAATATCCTAGAAACAATACAAACTTGTTTTAACTGGTCATGAGGTAGTGCTCTGAAATATAAATTGTTTCAACAATTGTTGTTAAAACTAAGAAGAAAAAAAATCGGTAAAATCGGTTTCTCATGCAAGTATCGGCCAATTTTCCAAAATTAAGGAAACCGGGGCCGATAAATTGGCCGGCCGATTTATCGGTGCACCCCTACTGCACACATTTTCTGTTGCACAAGGAGAAAAAGTCTAAATTACTTTGCTTACCTCTCTACCTCTGGAGGAGGAAGAGGTTTTATCTTGAGAAGATGTGGATGATCCAGACGATTGAGATGATGAAGACCCAGAATCTGATTCTGAAGACGATGACTCATTCGACGATGACCTTTGTCGTGCTAGTTTCTCTGGCTTTTTTGAATCTTGTTCCCTCTGTTCTGAACCATCTACTGGGCCTGGAGACTCCTTGCTTTCTTCCAGTTCTTTTGAACTTTTGATGAACTCCTTGAAGGATGCTTCCATCTGGGGTGAGGCCTTCTGATTGTTCTCCAAAACAAAGCCTTTTGCTCTTTCTTCTGTAGGACTCTGGTCCTGAGCTAATGTTTCAGTGATTTTCTTAGACTGGGCCTCTGTAGGTCTTACTGTCGCAGCACCAACTTCCTGGTTTGTTCCAATCTGTGGCTCTTCCTGCTTAGTAGAGGATCCTCGCTCCCCAACACAGGTAGGTGAAGTGACATGTGAGGTCTGGGACTGGGGGCTATCAGAGAAAGTACGAGGTCGCTTAATAACCAACGAAGTGGAGGACTTGGGATGTATGGGGGAGTCCCTAAAAAACCTGAACTTCTTAAATGACGAGTGAGGAGACAGAGGGATTTTATCAGACTCTGCTGTGTGGACTTTAGTCTGGGACACTGGATCATAGACATGTTCCTGTCCTGGCTCTGTTGAGGATTTGTGAGTTGTTTTTTTGGAAAGTGGAGAAGGGGTTGGCTGGGGAGGGACTTCACGTCCACATTTGGATAGGGGGAGAACCCCCTTGTTCTTTTCAGCTATATTTGACTTCTCTTTATCCTCCTCCAGGGCCCTTTCTCGTTCTTCTTCTTTCTGCTTTGCTTTCTTCTTCTCCAGTCTTTGTTGTTCAAGAGCGCTTCCTTTTTCTAGCTCTAACGTTCTCTCCTTCTCCTTTCTTTCCTTCTCCAATGTCTTGGCTTTATCACGTTTCTCCTGCTCGAGAGTCTTTTCTCTTTCCATCTGTTCTTTTTTCTCCTTCTCAGCTTTTTCTTTCTCCATCTTTTCTCGTTCCAAAGTTGCCTCCCTCTCTAACTTCTCCATTTTGCCCCTCTCTCGTCTTTCCCTGTCTTTTCTCTCTTGTTCCAGTGCTTTCTCCCTCTCAATCCTCACCTTTTCCAGCCTCTCCTGTTCTAGCGTCTTTTCTCTCTCGATTCGTTCTTTTTCCAGCCTCTCTTGTTCTAGGGCCTTTTCTCTCTTGATTCGTTCTTTTTCCAGCCTTGCTTGTTCTAGGGCCTTTTCTCTCTCAATTCTTTTCTTTTCCAGCCTCTCTTGTTCTAAAGCTTTTTCTCTCCTGATTCGTTCTCTCTCCTGTTCAAGAGCCTTTTCTCTCTCTATTCGTTCTTTTTCCAGCCTCTCCTGTTCTAGAGCCTTTTCTCTCTC
>NC_056506.1:20125303-20143560 GCF_014905685.2 Nematolebias whitei | reverse complement strand
TTTTCCAGCCTCTCTTGTTCTAGAGCCTTTTCTCTTTCAATTCGTTCTTTTTCCAGCCTCTCCTGTTCTAGAGCCTTTTCTCTGTCGATTCGTTCTTTTTTCAGCCTCTCTTGTTCCAAAACCTTTTCTCTCTCAAGTCGTTCTTTTTCCAGCCTCTCTTGTTCCAAAACCTTTTCTCTCTCAAGTCGTTCTTTTTCCTGCCTCTCTTGTTCCAAAACCTTTTCTCTCTCAAGTCGTTCTTTTTCCAGCCTCTCCTGTTCTAGAGCCTTTTCTCTCTCAAGTCGTTCTTTTTCCAGCCTTTCCTGTTCTAGAGCTTTTTCTTTTTCAAGCCGTTCTTTTTTCAATCTCTCTTGTTCTAGAACCTTTTCTCTCTCGATTCGTTCTTTTTCCAGCCTCTCCTGTTCAAGAGCCTTTTCTCTTTCGATTCGTTCTTTTTCCAGCCTCTCCTGTTCTAGAGCCTTTTCTCTCGCAAGTCGTTCTTTTTCCAGCCTCTCTTGTTCCAGAACCTTTTCTCTCTCAATTCGCTCTTTTTCCAGCCTCTCCTGTTCTAAAACCTTTTCTCTCTCGATTCGTTCCTTCTCCCTTCTCTCAGCCTCCAGAGCTTGCTCTCTCTCCAACCTCTCTTGCTCAAGTGCCTTTTCTTTCTCTAGCCGTTCTAGCTCCAAAGCTTTGGCTCTTTCTAGTTCCATTGCCCTCTCCATTTCTTCTCTTTCCCTCTTTGCCTTCTCTTCTCTTTCTCTCTGCAGCCGTTCTTCCTCCAGGGCTCTCTGTCTCTCCAGCTCCATGGCCTTCTTACGCTCTTCCTGCTCTTTAGCCAAAGCCCTTTCCCTCTCCTGTCTTTCTCTTTCTAGAGCAAGTTCTTGCTCTCGTTGTAAAGCCTTTTCTTTTTCCAAGACCTGCTGGAGCTCAAACCTCTCCCTCTCCAGAGCTCTCTCACGTTCTTCTTGCTCTAGTGCGAGAGATCGTTCTCGCTCTTCCTCTGCTGCTCGTTCTTGTTCAACTTGTCTCAGCTTCTCTTGCCTTTCCAGCTCAAGTGCTCGTTCTCTTTCCATCTCAGCTTCTCTCTCTCTGTCTCTTTCCTCTGCTGCCGTGGCCTTAAGCACACTCACAGGAAGTTGGAGAGGTGCGACACCCTGGTGGGCGCTAGAAATCTTGGGAAATGATACATGGCTTGCAGTGTTGACTGTGACAGCAGAAACCAGACCATCATGAGCGCCCCTTCCAGGAAACAACATGGCTGAAGGTGAGCTGCTATCCTGCCTATGACCTTCGCCATCAGTGCCATGCCAACCTGCTCCAGAGAAAGCCCCCTCAGACTCCATTTTGCGAGCCAGAAGGGTCAGCGGACCAGGCTTACGCTCGGCATGTCCACTCCTTTGAGGCTCTGGACTGCTACTGCGACTGCCGCTGCTGGAGGAACCAGAGCTGGAGGAGCTGGGCGAGTGTCTGGCTGCGGCAGCAGGGGGACTAGGTGGGCTCTGTTTAGGGGTATCAGGTAATGGGAACGATAACTCTGGAGGTGGGGATGGAGGTGGTGTTGGCTGACGGAGCTGAGGAGACAAAAGAGAAGGGATGTGTTGTTGCTGGGGTTGACGTGGTGCACCAGACCTCTCCCTTGCTGCGGGAACTCTGGGTGGCTCTCTGAGGTTCCTCCGCGGAGCGTTGTTTCCCCAGTCATCATCATCATCACCTCCCTCACTGTCTTCATCATCACTGTCACCTGCAACTTCGCTGGAAGCAGAACCTCGCTCTGACCGCTGCTCACCGCCGGGGATCCGCATGGCCACAGAGGCTGAAGCAGGTGGACTGGACACATCAGCCTCCTGATTCCCATTGTCTTGTCCAGCATTCACAGAACCAAACAATTCCTCTCCTACAGAAGGGCCAGGTAGCTTGTGCTGCACAGGCGGTGCGACGTCCTGATCATTAAAAAAATGAAAATTAGCCACAAGTGGCTTTTCCAACCCAACAAAGATGTTTACGATTTTTTGGTGCCTCTGGAAATCTCCAGGTTAAAAAAAATGAAATGATGACAACATATTAGGTAGGGAGAGGAAAGAAAGAGCCATCTAACCTGAGCAGCGGGAGGACAAGATGTACTGTTGTTAACATCTCTGTGGTCCTGTTGATCTGGTCACAAAAGACAAAAAATAAATCAAAACCCTTTGCACCAGTAGTGTACACTGGAACTTCAAAACTGATACTAGATAAGACCAATTTAAATCTGACAATACTGGTCACTTAAAAAAAAAAACAATGGCCATGTCTGTACATAATTTATTACACTGTAGGAAACAAAGATGCTTGTTACAACCAGCTGGCTGTAGCTCCATAGTTTAGTTTTTATTTGTTTATAATAAATGTTGTTTATCTAATTTTTAACTGTTCTCAGTATTTTATCAAAATAAAATTCACTGACTTTTCTCTGAGTGAATCCTGAAATTCCAGAAGTTATTTCAGAATGTATTTTTAGTTTATTACAGTATGAGCATACAGCAATTATTCATAACTAATTATATTGTATACCATTGACACTAAAGATCCACCATAGCCAGTCAGTAAGTATGTACACAGTAGAAGCGGACCATGGACTCACTGACACTAGAATGTCAGTACTAATACAATTGAAACCAGAAGTTTACATACACTATTTAAAAAGACATGCATTTTTTCCACACCGACGTGAAATCAGAATAAACTTTTCCCATTTTAGGTCAATTAGGATCACCATATTTATTTTTCTATTTGTAAAATGCCAGAATAATGAGTGAAAATTTTTAAGGCAATTTTTATTACTTTCTTCAAAGTCAAAAGTTCAAATACACTAAAATCACTATGCCTTTAAACAATTTAGGACGCTTGATGTCATGTCTTTGGAAGCGTCTGATTGGTTTATTAATAACATCCGAGTTCATTAGAGACACCTGTGGATGAAATTTAAGAAACACCTGAAGCACACTGCTTCCTTGTGCAACATCTTGGGAAAGTTGAAATAAACCAGCCAACAAATCAGGAAGAGTTGTGGACTTGCACAAGTCTGGTTCATCCTTGGGTGCAATTTCCAGATGCCTGAAGGTGCCTCGTTCATCTGTACAAACAATTATAATCAAGTACAAACAAGATGTCCAGCCATCATACCACTCAGGAAGCAGACGGCTTCTGTGTCCCAGAGATGAACATGCTTTGGTCTGAAATGTGCAGATCAACCCAAGAACAAAAGCAAAAGACCAGGTGAAGATGCTGGTTGAAGCTGGTAAGAGTGCGTCATTATCCACAGTGAAACTGTATCGACATGGGCTGAAAGGCCACTCTGCCAGGAAGAAGCCATTACTTCAAAATAAACATAAAAAAGCCAGATTATTGATTGCAAATGCACACAGGAACAAAGACCTTCATTTCTGGAGACATGTCCTGTGGTCTGACGAAATTAAAATTGAACTGTTTGGCCATAATGACCATTGTTACGTTTGGAGGAAATAGCCCGAGAACACCATCCCAACTGTGAAACACGGGGGTGGCAGCATTATGTTGTGGGGTTGTTTTGCTGCAGGAGGGACTGGTGCACTTCATAAAATAGATGGCATCATGAGGAAAGAGCACTATGTGGAAACACTGAAGCAACATCTCAAGACATCAGCCAGGAAGTTGAAGCTTGGTCACAGATGGGTCTTCAAATGGACAATGACCCGAAGCATACTGCCAAACTGGGTACAAAGTGGCTCAAGGATAAAGTCAGTGTTTTGGAGTGGCCATCACAAAGTCCTGATCTCAGTCCTATCAAAAATTTATGGGCAAAGCTGAAAAGGCATGTGCGACCAATAGGGCTGAGTACCAAACCGAGGTTATTTTATGGCACTGACCGAACTGCACCGGTCGGTGTATGTATTGAAACGTCACTCTTTTTTCGGTGTCAAGTTTCGGTATTGGCTGAAAGGTGTCACGTGGTTTCAGCACGCAGGCAGGTAAAACACCAGACATATGACAAACAGACTACGTGTTTACACCCAGAGCTGTATAGAGCTGCCACACTTATTCTATGGACAATGTAGTCTATGGTGCTGGTGACGCCCACAGACTGGGTTCACGTGTGCAGCAGAAAGTTGCTCCGTGTTTCTCTGCAAGAAGAGAGACTGACAGCAGCCTCCTCCTCTCAGCGTTAGTCAGTCTGTGTGTGTGAAACGGACTGAATCAACATTCCACAGCCGGACTCGTCTTCATCAAAGAACTCCGAGGACGGAGCTGTGTCTGTTTCAGCTGGTGAGTTTTTGTTTGTTAACCTGACTGACCTGACTGAAAAATGTTGGATTTTATACCTGGATTATTGAGCATGGACTTTGTTAAATTTGTTAACACGTACATCGCGGCAAAATAACGCTAACTTTAACATATTAGTGTGTAAATTTATTTTATCTACGTGGCTAGCCAAACTCAGAAGCTAACTAAAGATTGACAGTAACATAAATCTTAGCTTGTAAAACTGCTCATCCATCCAGTCAGCTGCTTAAACAGTTCACCTAATGTTCACTGTTCATGTTAATGTTCTCCTCACAGGAGGTTCTGACCCTGATGTGAGGACAGACAGAAAAGTGAGGTGGGGGCCACAGGACAATCAAACTTTGTTGTTAAACGTTTGCTGTCTTTTCTACAGTGGAGCTGCATGGAGGAGGTAAGCTGTAAAAGATTTTGTTGACAAGTTAAACTTTTCTCTCTCAGCCTAGATAATGTTTTTGAGCAATAATAACACAACTATGTTATTGTTGATGTTTTGTTCTCATGTCAATAAGGGAGATGATCAGAGCACTAAACCCCAGAGAACCACAGAGAAGATTCAGGAAGAGACACAGAGGTACAGATGTCTGCCATCAACCGTACCTCAGTGAATCCAGTGACCTGCTGGTGGGATGTGAGGGACAATATGTCAGTGCTATCAAACTGACAACCAGGTATCTGTGTGTGCAACAATCATCATCTACACCCTCAGAGTGAACATTTTCTACTGCTGGAGACACCATCAGCCAGGAGCGAGCTTGTTTGTGTTCACAGAAAGCAGACATGTTGATGTTTCTGAAGAAAAACTGTTCAGTGAAAAGGTCTTCAGTGTGTAGCAGTGAACATTAGACCCTGACGTGTCACTGGTTTGAAACTGTTCTTTTGAACTGGAAATTACTTGTTTATTTTAATGTAAGAAAACTGCTTGGAATAGAAATACCAAAGTTAAAAAATAAAACTCACAATTTGTACTGTAATGTGGAACGTAATTTTATTCTTGTTAGAATTAATAGTAATTACAAAATTGGTACAGAAAAAAGAACCGTCCAGGAACGGACACCGGTACCGATTTTTTTTAGAAAGGTCCCCAGCCCTAGCGACCAAGGCAGCCTACAAACATGGCCCAGTTACACCAGTTCTGTCAGGAACACCAGTTCTGTCAGGAGGAATGGGCCAAAGTTCCTGCCAACTATTGGGAGAAGCTCATGGAAGAAAATCCAAAATGTCTGACCCAAGTCATACAGTAGAAGAACAATGGCACCAAATACTAATAAAAAGTGTATTTAAACAACAAAAAAGGTTAAATCATTTCATCTGGACCAGTTTCTTTAAGGGAGAAACATTTTGTCTTCCATCCAAAGACTTCATCAGTCTGCGGTGTATTTAAACTTTTGACTTTGAAGAAAGTAATAAAAAATTACCTTAAAAAAACTCTCATTCTTATTATTCTGGCATTTCGCAAATAGAAAAAAATTTGGTAATCCTAGTTGACCTAAACCGGGAAAAGTTTATTCTGATTTCACGTCAGACAGTGTTAAAAAAATGCATATGTTTCTTGTTAAATGGTGTATGTAAACTTCTGGTTTCAACGGTACATGTGCACAATAAAATCACAGAAAGATAATCTTTTAATCAGTAGATCAACGTTCAAATTCTCAGTTTTCCCCTGATTTTTTAAAGTTTTTCTCATATTTTCTGTGTTTTCCCTGCCTGGGCAATGTGAAAGTCATTTTCCTGGATTTCCAGAGTTGCTGGGAACCCTGAGTTTCCTAAGGTTACTAAAATCTATTCTTAAGCAATTATTAAATTTAAATGAAAAATCAATATTGGGCAAAAACAAATAAATAGTTTGTGCTGCCGATTGTTAATGTGGGCCTGAAATTGAGAGCGGACGCCACTGTTACCGTTTGTTTCGTGCGCTTCCCGAGCCTCTCTCTCCAGACGCTGCCTCAGGAGCTCCTGTTGCTGAGCCAGATACTGTTTGATAAAACTGTTCTGGCTCATCTCCTCACCAATCTAAATAAAAAGGAAGCATCACAAAACACGTTCGGTGAAATCCTTCAAGGCAGCTAAAAACAGGCAGTTTAAAACATAAAGAAATTGTAATAATACGCGTCCTGCTACTGAAGAAACGCTCAGCCTTTGAAATTTAAGTAAAAAAGTATTAAAGTATTTTTGAGACTTTTACCTGAGAGTTTGGCTGCAGTCCAATATGAGGGGTGGAGGTCCTCTGCAAGTTCTCCAGCATGAGAGCCTGTTATTGACACAAGAGGTTTTATTTGTGCAATATGAACGTGTGTGGGGGTGGAGGTATTCTTACAAAGGTAAAATCTGGTTAAAGTGCTAGATTGTTTAACAAACTGGGCTGAGTTTGAGTTTTAGCCTGTTTTAACCACAGATGTAAAATAATACAAACATTCAGAAAAGTTACAGAGCAGCCCAGGAGAGCAGAACAATACGCAACAAACAAGCTCCCTGGTCATGCAAGCAAATTAGATTAAAGTGAGACATATCCATCCTGCCCTAACAAGCAGGCAGTTTTCATTCTGCAATAAAAAACACAGGCTGGGACTGAAGGGCTAACCTGCTGTAACAAATAAACATGTTTCATTCGGTTATCATTTCTATCCCATCACTAAATGTCTGCAATCCTCAGTAAAGGTCATTTGCATCATATGAACATTACATTACAGTTCTAATGTCAAACCCAGGAGGTCGAAGTGTGCACAATGCGCCATCACAACTCAAACCCGTCATCCGTCATGCAGGAACAAGTGACATTTACGCCCTAAAGAAAACAGAAACTCATCGAAGACACCATAACATCAGCATAAACATATACCTACAAAATAGGCTAATGCAAGCAGCATTTGGCTTTGCTTCATTTAACTACTGCATTTGCAGCGGGCACATCCATGCAACACAGGACCACTGTTTACCGGGAAAACGGGAAATCACAGCTCCCGTGGCGGAATGTGTCAAAAACGTACACAAATTGTCTCTAACGTGACTCATCGCGGCACCTTGCAGACCCAGATGTGACCCAGACACGAACCGTGCTCGTTTCGTTGGTGACAACACACTGAAAACACCGACAGCCGCCGAGGCCAGCTCCACTCACGGCGTTAGCAGGGAAGCTAACAGGCTAACACAACACGAAAACCAGCAGCGCCGAGGAGCTGGCTGGACTTCAGGGCTAGCTGTGAGCTGGACAGCTCTGGACACGACAAACAGTGCCCAGCTGCGACACAGAACAGAGGCTAATTTTACAGCGGGATGTCAACACCGACAGGACTACTACTACGCTTGGGAGTAACGATACTCAGTTGTCGGCCCTCTCCAGAGAGAGCATCAGTCCGTCTCACCGTCCTAGCTCTCGTCAACAGTGGTGCCACATTTCACCGCAAAGCTTACCCCTTTGAGCCTTTTGACGAGAGCATTCTTCTGCCCGCTTTTCGACAGTCCTCGCTCCTCAAGAGCTGCCTTTAAGTCCGCTACACGGAGGGACTGGAGCGGTCTCCCGTCCAGCGTAACGTCTTCGAGGTCCGCCATTTTCCGTTCCTCTAGTCAGTTCCCAGCTAGAGCGACTGGAGTACGGCAATCCGTTGTACAGTATATTTACAGCTCCCTCCAAAAAAGAAAATATTTTTCCCCATTAAAAAAAATAAATAAAAAATCAGTAAAAGGTTTATACTTTAAGGTTCGTGTAACTGAATTTGAATTAGGACAAATCTGTTTAAATGCTTAAAAATCTTTAAATGATTTCAGTGACTGGTTTTGTGGCTGCACAGATGTTGGAGTCAGCCTCCCCACCATCACAGACATCTACACCTCCAGATGCAGGAAGAGGGCTACCTGCATCATGAAGGACCCCACTCACCCAGCACACACACTTTTTGCCCCACTCCCCTCAGGAAGGAGGTTAAGGAGCATTATCCATGCTGCTGATTTTATGTTGCTGATTTATTTCATGCTGTGTTCATTCGTACCAATCTACCCACAAAGACCTGTGTTCGTGCTTCTGTTGTTGGCCATATTGTTTTGCACTATTAGTGTTTAGCATATTTCTTAGTTTAGTGTATATCTTAGATCCTTATTTACTGTTTCTTTTTACAATTTATATTTTTGCTATTGTTGGATGTAACGGGGGCCCTGTGTACACAAATTTGTTCCACCTCATGTACCACATGTAATGCAAATGATGATAAAACCTACTTGAACGTGAACATTTTAACTCTAGTTTATTGTTAATATTGTTTATTGTTGTCTGTACTTTATATGTCCTGTCTGGAACAGGTCCCTAATGTAAATGAGTCCTCTTGGCTCAGTGAGACTGCCTGTATAAATAAAGGTTGAATGAACGAACATTTACTGGTCTGTGAGTGAATTTTCAAAAGAAAATTTTATTTAATTATACCACTAGTCATAATTTTTATCTCACGTTTTATATAAAAAAGTTGTTTATAATTTTTTTTATAGATATCAACAATGTATTTTATTATAAATGCATAGTTTCTAATCAGTATTTCAATTACTGATGTCTAGCTGGCTTTTCAACTAGTCTTAATATGGAAATTAAAGAGTTCTAATGTTATTGAGCAGTTTTTTTAATATTTAAAATATAGATTTTTATATATAGTGGGGTTGTTTTATTCTGGAGGCTGAAATAGGTCTCTCTTGTAAACGAGTCCTCGAGATTCAACCAGACTAACCTGTATAAATAAAGGTTGAACGAATTTGCTTTGAAAAAAAAGTTTATGCATATATGACATATCGGCTTGCTTTAATTTCAGAACCTTCCTTCAGCCAACGTCACTATCGACGAGTTCAAATTATGAAAACAATTAAAGTCTTAAATTAGCACATTGAATATATTTAACACTTACAACTATATTTATATTCCAGTTGCACTTAAAATATAAATTAAATGTTCACTTTTCGGTCAATAACAATACTTGCCTACAGATGACGCACTTCCTGTGTGATGTTCGTTAGCTAGCCTAGCATGGCTGCTGCTTCGCTCTAAATATGAGCTCAGCATTGTTTCAGTTGGACGGAAACAGGTATTTGTAACCAGATACATTTGTTAAGAGTAGTTTTATGTATGGCTTGCTTTAATGTCGGAGTCCTGCGGCTGTCTGGCGTAAGCTAGCTGTTGTGAACAGCGAGAGGAGTGTCGGCAGCAGAGGAGCAGCTAACTGTAGGAGGCTGGAACTAACTTTCCAGAGATGTCGTGGTTCAGTCAGCTCAGTCAGGGCTCCTACCAGCAGCAGCCCACAGGACCTACAACCACAAACATCCTGGGTAACACCTACAGCCCCGCCAGTCAGACTGCAGGACCGGTGACCCAGAACGTCGGCGGGGCTGGCTTCTTCTCTCCAAGCCCATTGAACTTCCCATCGGTGCCTCATCGTGGTGCAGCCACCCCCCTGAGCCTGGAGAACCTGTCCTGTGCGTCTCCGAGCACAGGTCACCTCAGAGAACCAGCACCCATCTCCTATGTGACCCTGCAGGAGCAGCGGTGCGTCCTGAGCTGGTTCCAGAGCTGGACCTCTGCTCAGAAGGAGCGCTTCCTGCACGACCTGCTGGGGAAAGCCGTGCCGGGGAAAGTGTGCACCCTCCTGGATTCACTCAGCTCTCTTCAGGTACCACCAGTGCCCATGCTGTTCAGGTAATCACTGCAGGTTTGTCTGAACTCGTTTCCTCCCTGTGGGTTCTGACAGGTCAAAGACAAGCTCCCCAACATCTTTGAGTGCCAGCTCCGCCTGTGGACCCAGTGGTTCGAGTCATGGGGAGAGGAGGAGAGGAACCATCTTCTGCACATGTTGGAGGAGCAGGACCCGGAGTTCGTCGCCCACTTTTACAGGAGCGTAGCTGGCACAGCAGGAAGAGACTGAAGGACTACAGGTGGAACATTTCATCCCAACATCATTTAAGATGTTGTTTTTTTTTCCATACAGAAACTTTCGTTGCATCATTTATTAAACTGAATGTTTTGTTTTCCAAAAACTTAATCATGGCCGAAGCGCTCTTTTTTTTCATACAAGTATTTAAAACACCTGGAAGACACGTTTGGAAATAAAGTAATACAGTAAACACATTGTGATGCCAAATTTGTTTATTTTTCTGAATCAGTAATCATAAAAAAGCATAAAACAAGCTCATTTACTTTGCGGGATATGTTTTGAACTGAGATGCTCATAAATGAGACAGATGTGATCAAATCAAACGGCCTTACTTGATCCAGTCTGTTGATCCAGGTTGAACCAAAACTAATGGGGCTGGATTTTCAACATTCTCTACACAGTAATTAATGAACGGGTAGATTCTTTCTGTAAATGTCTGACCTGAAAAGGTGTACACGTGGGATCTAGTACCGGCATCATAAAATGAGATCTGTCCTTTTTTGTAGTCCAGCAGTACACCCAGAGTAAGAGGGTGAGTCTCAGCTTGAATAGTAACGGTTGTCTCATCAAGAGCTCTAAGTTCACCCTGTTTGTTCCTGATTATGGTCCAATAACCTGTCACTGGACGGAACGATAACAACCCCTTCCTTGGAGCAGATTCAGTGGCCATCCCGATGTGGTAGCAGCTCTTTTTGGAGACAGACACCTCCCAATAATGTCTGCCGCTTGAGTATCCTGTTGAACCCAGAATGGCAAGAGACACATCAAACCTGCTAGAGTTGTCCTGGACCCAAAGTTGACTGTCAGCCATGGACACCTCGGTTCTGTCTGCTGACAGAATTATCCTCGGGTGGGCAGTTTCTGGATCCAAAGTTATTTTGGCTGTAAACACAGAGAGAGAGAGAGATGATATTCATCTAATTTACCAAAAAACATGACAAAATAAAATAAAAAATCCTCAAAATTAGAGAAATTACTGTAAAGGTACCAAATAACTTTCATCCAGATAAAAAAGGAGTAGAATATAAATTATTAGTGGAGATCGAGTCTGCAGCCTGTAGTTCTTTATCACTTTAACCAAAAAGGACATAAACCAGACTAATGTTTATATTGAAGCTGATACGAGAATATCCTGATGCATGCTCAATAATCCAGGTAGAAAAATCTAAAAAAATTAAATCTGGTCCTCTGGACATTCAAAAAAACAAAACAACAAAAAAATATAGAAACGTTTCGTCTCTCATCCAAGAGACTTCCTCAGTCTGAGGAGCTGTATTCAGCTCAGTCTCTTAAATAGCACCTTCTCAGAGTGGATCAACCAGTTTTGCTGCTGACAACCAAAACCAGCTGATCACATGGTCAAGAAGGACCATCAGCCTAACAATGGATCATTAGCACACTGATGGCTGTTTACTACTCACAGAGGGCTGAGTGATACTAGCAATCACAGCATTGTAAGAGGGGGACAGTTGAACCCGGAGGCCTCCACCCCTGTTTAATGATGGACGATTTCTTTTCACAAAGATGGCCTCCTTTACTCCTCTCTCAAACCATCGTTCCTCTCTGTCCAGGATGTGAACATCTTCATCCCTGAAAGAGTGACCGCTGGCTTAGCACAGCATGTCAAGTCCAAGACTCGACAACAAAACAAGTTTAACGTACTAATAGCTCATCAACACCATCACTTCCAATAACAACACATTCAGTGTAGGACAACACGCCAGTAGTCAATTACATGCCAGGGAGACAGAAAAGTGGGTGAAGAATTTATCTGACAGAAGCTCACCCAGCCAGAGACAGAGATTCTTGCCAGGGGACTGAACTTTGCGGTTGCACCAAGTACAATTCCTCTGGTGGAGATGATCACAGCTACTGAGTCAGCCATCCGCAACAACAAAATTAAAGAGGCTGAAGCAGAACAGCTCAGAATCAAAGTTTCAGCCTGCCTCAGCAATGCCAAACCACCACCTTCCAACATCAGTAGAGAGGAGACGGATGCACTCACCACTCTTAGCAAGGACAAAAACATCATCATTCTCCCAGCAGACAAAGGAAGGTGCACAGGGATTTTGAAGCAGAAAGACTATCATGAGAAAGTTATGACACTCCTTAGTGACTTAACCACTTATGAACCTCTGAAAAGAGATCCAGGAAGTGGTTACAAGAAGAAATTGATAGATTGCCTGAAAATTTTGGAGCAGGACAAGGCTATTGACCGTTTTCTGTACCACAGACTGTACCCAGTGGAGGCCACACCTAGTCTGTATGGTTTACCTAAAATCCACAAACAAGGTGTACCTTTAAGACCAATTGTTAGTATGATTAACTCTGTCACTTACAATGTTTCCAAATATCTGGCGTCTGTACTCATCCCTTTAGTTGGCAGCTCAGAACACCACATACAGAACACCATGGACTTTGTGGACAAGGTGAGGGATGTCATCATGGAGACTGATGAAACAATGGTCTCTTTTGATGTCACATCACTCTTTACGTGCATTCCTGTTGATGATGCAGTAGAGGTGGTCAGTTTAAGATTAAAATCAGACACCACTCTGAGCAGCAGGACCACGCTTTCCACAGAACAACAGTGTCAACTCTTGAAACTGTGCCTGCAGTCAACCTACTTCACATATGGGGAGCAATATTATAGGCAGAAACATGGGTGTGCTATGGGGTCTCCAGTTTCTCCTATTGTTGCCAACCTGTACATGGAGGAGGTAGAAAAGAGAGCCTTGACGTCCTTTTCAGGGACACCACCAAGTCATTGGTTCAGGTATGTTGACGACACCTGGGTTAAAATCAAATCTCAGGAAGTCCAACATTTTACTGACCACATGAACTCTGTGGACAAATACATCAAGTTCACACGAGAAGATGTAAAAAATGGCAGGTTGGCTTTCTTGGACTGTGAGGTCTCAGTCTCTGACAAGAGGACATTTGCAAACTGAGGTGTACTGCAAACCCACCCACACAGTGCATGCGTGGTTTTTCTCCGGGTACTCCGGTTTCCTCCCACAGTCCAAAAACATGCATGTTAGGCTGATTGGTAACTCTAAATTGTCCTTAGGTGTGAGTGAGAGAGTGAATGGTTGTTTGTCTTGTTTGTCTCTATGTGGCCCTGCAATGGACTTGCGACCCGTCCAGGGTGTACCCCGCCCCTCACACAGTGATTGCTGGACATGGGCACCAGCAACCCCCATGACCCAAAATGGAATAAGCAGGTAAAGAAAATGGATGGATGGATAGTATCAGTTGTATGTGTACTGTTTAAAAATATATTTATTATTACAGTGGCAAAATATCCCAATGTATTTTAAATTTAATGATCAGTTGGTCACTTATTTGTTCACATACAGCATGAATGCTCAGAAAATTGTATATTTTTCAACAAACAATGCAAATCTATCTATCCCCACCCCAACTATCCCCACCTGAGGATAGTTCTAAAAAGCAGGAAGTCTAACATGGTCTTCTGGTCCTGTAACATGGTCTGGTCCTGTTAGAACTCAGTGCTGCATTTGATACAGTTGATCACAATATTCTTCTAAGGCTTGTGATATTGGGATTACAGGAATGGCTCTAAAATGGTAAATCATATTTATTTGATAGATTTCTGTTTGTAAATGTAAATAATGAATCTTCTTCATACACCAAAGTTAGCCATGGAGTTCCTCAAGGTTCAGTGCTTAGACCAATACTCTTTACTTATGCTTCCATTAGATAAAGTTATTAAACAGCATGGAACAAATAAAAAAAATTATGCTGATGATACATTTATATTTGTCCATGAAACCCAATGAGTCCAATCAGCTACTTAGACTACAAGCATGTCTTAAAGACATAAAAACCTGGATGACCCTACATTTTTTTTGCTTTTAAACTAAGAAAATACAGATGTTTTGGTTTTTGAACCGGAGCATCTTAGGAAATATTTTTTCAGTCTTTCGCCTTACTTAGATGGCATTAATCGGTCCTCCAGCTCTAAGGTTAAAATCTTGGTGTTATTTTTGATCAGGACGTGTCTTTTTTTCCCCCTCATTAAAAACGTTACTAGAACCGTCTTCCTCCACCTGCGTAATATCACTAAAATTAGAAACATCATGTCTAAAAATGATACAGAAAAACTGGTCCATGCATTTGTCACGTCTAGACTGGACTATTACAATGGTTTATTATCTGGGTGTCCAAATACTTCTTTAAAACATATTCATTTGATCCAGAATGCTGCTGCTAGAGTCTTAACTGGAGTTAGTAGGAAAGATCATATTTCTCCAGTTTTAGCTTCTCTCCATTGGCTCCCTGTCCAATCCAGAATAGAATTCAAAATCTTACTTCTAACCTACAAAGCTCTCAACAACCTAGCTCTATCTTATATTTGAGATGTTATTGTTCCATATTTTCCTAACGGAGCACTTTGCTCTCAGACTGAGGCTTACTTGTTGTTCCTAGAGTTTCCAAAAGCAGAATGGGAGGAAGATCTTTCAGTTATCAGACTCCTCTCTTGTGGAACCAACTTCCAGTTTCTGTCCATGAGGCTGACACAATGTCCAGTTTAAGACTGGCCTTAAGACTTTCCATCCATCCATTATCTTTTACCTGCTTCTTCCATTTTGGGTCATGGGGGTCGCTGGTGCCCATGTCCAGCAATCGCTGTGCAAGGGGCGGGGTACACCCTGGATGGGTCTCCAGTCCATCACAGGGACACATAGAGACAAACAAACATTCACTTTCTCACTCACACCTAGGGACAATTTAGAGTTATCAATCAGTCTAACGTGCATGTTTTTGGTCCGGGGGAGGAAACTGGAGTACCCGGAGAAAACCCATGCATGCACGGAGAGAACATGCAAACTCCACCCTCCTCCACCATAACCCTCAGCACTGGCTCTCCTCAGGGATGTGTGTTGAGCCCTCTCCTTTTCACTCTGCTCATGTATGATTGTGCAACTACCCATCCAGGCTGTCACATTGTAAAGTTTGCAGATGATACAGTGGTGCTGGGATGCATCACAAACAATGATGAGTCCAGCTACAGGCAAGAGGTGGAACACCTGGAGAGCTGGTGCAAAGAGAATAACCTTCACATCAATATGAAGAAGACGAAGGAGATGATTGTGGACTTCAGAAGGAACAAACACACAACACACCTACACCCCCCTGAACATAAATGGATCTGTGGTGGAAGTGGTCTCCAGCTACAAGTACTTGGGTGTACACATGAATGACAACCTCAGCTGGAGCAACAACACCGGCCTGATCAAGAAAGCTCATCAGAGACTCTACTTCCTCAGACGGCTGAGACGAGCTGGTCTAGGAAGATCAGTCCTCACCTCCTCCTACATGTGTGCAGTGGAGAGCATCCTGTGCTCCAAAATCAAGGTGTGGCATGGAGGCTTCACAGCTGCAGAAAGAAAAGTTTTGCAGAGAGTGGTGAAGGCTGCACAGAAGTCTGTTGGAGTCAGTATCCCCTCCATCACAGGCATCTACACCTCCAGATGCAGGAAGAGGGCCACCTGCATCATGAAGGACCCCACTCACCCAGCACACAAACTTTTTGCCCCGCTCCCCTCAGGAAGGAGGTTGAGGAGCATTAAGTGTAGAACCACTAGACCAGGGGTGCCCAACCTTTTTTGAACCAAGAGCTACTTTTGAAGTCGGCAATTTGCCGAGAGCTACTCGTCCAGCCTCATTATCAACAAACATAATTTTTCATCAATCCCTACTCCTCACTTCTTTAAAGTAAATAAAACAGAACGTGATGTGTCTATAGGAGACAACTTTTTATGCAAGCTGTATAAAATAAATGTGTCTCTACTGTAGTGGGACTTCTGACACTGAGAGGAGGAGGCCAGGGTCTCATAAGATGGGCAGTATGAGGTGGTTGCGAGGCGCAGGCAGGTCTCCAGATGATCATCATTCATTGTGGATCTGTTTTTGGACTTGATGATTTTCATGTGTGAAAAAGCAGACTCACACAGGTAGGTAGATCCAAAAAGTGCTGTTAAGTTCAAAGCACATCTTCGGATGTTAGGATACTTTTCTTCTGACAGCAGACTCCAGAACTCTCCATCCACGCCAGGTGATGCTCTGGATTTGATCCCAATGTCATTTTGCAGAGTCAACACCTCATTTTCAACACCAGAGCTGTCCAGCTGAAACACGGACACCAATTTGGACACAATGTCATCCACATCAACATTTCCAAAAGGATAACACATGTAGCTGGTAACAGGCGCGATGGAGGAAAAGTCAGTAAATCGTCTCTCAAATTCTGCTGAGATGCTCTGAACCTGCTTAGAATAGTGTGCACTGTCCAGTTGTGGGACCTCTTTCCCTTGGCGCTGTAGCTCTGCCTCCATGTGTGGGAAGTTTCGCAGGTCCCTGCGTTGCAGCCGACTTGTGAGCAGTTGCAGCCTGCTTTTGAAGGTGCTCACAGAACTGATCATGTGGATTATGTTTTTGTCCTTTGTCCTGAAGCTCCAAATTCAGTTAATTGAGCAGGCTGGTGAGATCTGTGAGGAAGGCTAAATCCAAAAGCCACTGGGTGTCCTCTAGTTTTGAATGTTCACCATGATCTGACAGCTTCAGAAAATCCCTGATCTCAGGCAACAGCTCACTGAATCTGTCCAGAAATGTACCTCTGCTTAGCCACCTGACGTCCATGTGCAGCAGCAGGTCTGTGTGGTCTGCTCCTGCCTCCTCCAAGTGAGCCCGGAACAACCTCCTCTGCAGACTCCTGGCCCTTATAGAGCACACAGTTTTCATGGCAACATCCATCACTTCCTTCATGTTTAAAATCTTCCCACACAGGGCCTGTTGGTGGATGATGCAGTGATAGTGCAAAATGTCTGGGAAAGCATCATTCTGCTTGCAGAGTGCAACAAATCCACTGGTGTGACCAGTCATTGCTGGAGCGCCATCAGTTGTTATAGAAATTAGTTTAATGAGGGGCAAGTTGCTTTTATTAACAAACTCCATAAACGCATTAAAAATATCTTCTCCTCTTGTGTGACCCTTCAAAGGCAAGATGGTGAGCAGCTCCTCTTTTGCACTCATGTCTGCAAAGGCCATTCTGATAAAAACACACAGCTGGGCTACATCCACCATGTCTGTCGACTCATCAAACTGAAGAGATAAACACTCGCATTGTTCCACGTCCTTTTTTAGCTGCTCCTCCACATCCACAGCCATTCCCTCACATCGCCGTGTCACTGTTTGTCTGGACAACTGCACGTCTTTAATAGCAGCTACGATCTCACTTTTATTTTTAAAATCATGAAAAAGCGCATCTGCAGCCTCAATAAACGCTTCTTTCATAACTTGTCCATCGCTGAAAGACTTCTTATGTTGAGCCAGGATGCGGCTAACACGGTAGGAAGCTATCGTAGCAGCTTTACCTTTTGTGCTGGGCCGAGTGAAGACTGATTGCTGGGCTGCAAGCTTGTTTTTTAGCTCCCGCACTTTCTGAGTCCGTAAAGAACTTTTAAGAGGGAAATCTGTCTCAAACCGTTTGTGCATCGTCTTGAAATGCCGCTCCAAGTTACACTTTTTGGGTAAGGCAACGCTCGAATTACAGATGAGGCAAATGGACTTCGAATTAGAATAAACAAAAAAATACTCCTCCTCCCACTCTGTGTGAAAATAATAAGTTTTCGTTTGCTTGTTCGCTAGTTTTCCATCCATGTTTTCTGCGCACCGACATTACTCCACTACTGAGCCTAAAGTCTCGTGAGAGCGCTGTGTCACCGCACCCAAAACTCGCGAGACTATGTCTGTGAGAATACAAGTCAAGGTTTCGCTTCGCAGGCGACTGGGAACCAGCTCGACTGGTTGGGCACACCAGCACTAGACTGAGGAACAGCTTCTACCCTGAAGCTGTTAGACTCATGAATCTCTAACCAGGACAATCACTGAGAAAAATCACATCATGTTGCCATGAAGAATAACTTCCGCATGGATTTGAGGCGATTCTGGTCCACCATCCGACATTTCGGGGGGGGGGGGGGGGGGGGGGGGGGAGCGGTACGCCATCAACACTGTTTAGAGTGGGGGTGGTGTGCTGTTGACCTGAGGGGGGGG
>NC_056506.1:20117828-20125203 GCF_014905685.2 Nematolebias whitei | reverse complement strand
GTACGCCATCAACACTGTTTATAGTGGGGGTGGTGTGCTGTTGACCTCAACTCGGGATGTCGTGGGTTGGTGGGCAGAGTACTTTGAAGACCTCCTCAATCCCATTGGCACGTCTTCCACTAAGGAAGCGGAGCCTGGGGACTCTGGGTCGGGCCCTCCAATCTCTGGTGTTGAGGTTACCGAGGAGGTTAAAAAGCTCCTCGGTGGCAGGACTCCAGGGGTGGATGAGATTCGCCCGGAGTTCCTTAAGGCTCTGGATGTTGTAGGGTTGTGTTGGCTTACGCGACTCTGCAATATTGTGTGGACATCGGGGGAAGTTCCCCCGGATTGGCAGACCGGGGTGGTGGTCCCCCTATTCAAAAAGGGGGACCGTAGAGTGTGTTCCAACTACAGGGGGATCACGCTCTTAGGCCTCCCTGGTAAGGTCTATTCAGGGGTTCTGGAGAGGAGGGTCTGTCGGATAGTTGAACCTCGGATTCAGGAAGAGCAGTGCGGTTTTTGTCCTGGTCGTGGAACAATGGACCAGCTCTACACTCTCAGCAGGGTCCTGGAGGGTGCGTGGGAGTTTGCCCAACTGGTCTACATGTGCTTTGTGGACTTGGAGAAGGCGTTCAACCGCATCCCTCGGGGAACCCTGTGGGAGGTACTCTGGGAGTATGGGGTACCGGGCCCTTTGATACGGGCTGTTAGGTCCCTGTATGACCGGTGTTAGAGCATGGTCTGCATTGCCAGTAAGTTGGGCTTGTTCTCTGTGAGAGTTGTACTCCGCCAAGGTTGCCCTTTGTCACAGATTCTGTTCATAACTTTTATGGACAGAATTTCTAGGTGCAGCCAAGGTGTTGAGGGGATCCGTTTTGGTGGCCTTAGGATTGCATCTCTGCTTTTTGTAGATGATGTGGTCCTATTGGCTTCATCAGATTGTGATCTACAGCTTTCGCTGAAGCGGTTCGCAGCCGAGTGCGACACGGCCGGGATGAGGATCAGTTCCTCCAAATACGAGGCCATGCTCTTGAGCCAGAAAAGGGTAGAGTGCCCTCTCCGGATCAGGGAGGAGGTCCTGCCCCAAGTGGAGGAGTTCAAGTATCTTGGGGTCTTGTTCACGAATGAGGGAAAAATGGAACGCGAGATTGATAGGCGGATAGGTGCAGCATCTGCAGTGAAGCAGGCGCTGTACATGTCTGTCGTGGTGAAGAGAGAGCTGAGTCAAAAGGCGAAGCTCTCAATTTACCGATCGATCTACGTTCCTACCCTCATCTATGGTCATGAGCTTTTGGTTGTGACCGAAAGAACGAGATCTCGGATACAAGCGGCCGAAATGAGTTTTTTCCACAGGGTGTCTGGGCTCTCCCTTAGAGATAGGGTGAGAAGCTCGATCATCCGGGAGGGACTCAGAGTAGAGCCGCTGCTTCTCCACGTCGAGAGGAGCCAGTTGAGGTGGCTTGGGCATCTGTTTAGGATGCCTCCTGGACGCCTCCCTGGTGAGGTGTTCCGGACACGTCCCACCGGGAGGAGACCCAGAGGAAGACCCAGGACACGCTGGAGGGACTATGTTTCTCGGCTGGCCTGGGAACGCCTCGGGATTCCCCCGGAGGAGCTGGCCCAAGTGGCTGGGGAGAGGGAAGTCTGGGCCTCCTTACTTAGGCTGCTACCCCCGAGACCCAACCCCGGATAAGCGGAAGAAAATGGATGGATGGATGGAAAAAAATTTACAGAAACGCAAAGAATTTACTGGCTCTGTAAAATGTCATCATATGATGAAACCAAAACATCTTTAATGTTGAAAATTATCAATGAACATCTATCCATCCATTATCTTTATCCGCTTCTTCCTTTTTGAGTCACTGGTGCCCATGTCCAGCCATCACTGTGCGAGAGGCAAATGACATCCTGGACAGGTCTCCAGTCCATCACAGGGACACAGAGACAAATGAAACAAACAACCATTCACTTGCTCACTCACACCTAGGGACAATTTAGAGTTATCAATCAGCTTAACATACATGTTTTTGGTCTGTGGGAGAAAACTCATGCAGCATGGAGAGAACATGCAAACTACACCCAGAAAGGCCTGGCAACCTTCTCACTGAGAGGCAACAGCTCAACCAACTGCGCCACCGTGCCACCTTCAACCTAAATCTAAATGTGATATTTAACCTTCATTTGTTAGAGCAACTTCAATTGCTGTGAGGATATTTGAATTTACATGTTGCAACTGAATGCATCACAAGTCTTCACATGGTCCAAAAAAGAGAACAAGACTTTGCAAGTCCTTCCTGAAGTCCTGAGTCCTGTTTTCTGATCCCACATACTGTACATCAAAGGTCTGTGGACCAAACAACAAAACCAGAGGATCTAATAATAAGAGTGCACATTGTTAATTCTACTTATCATAATATTAGGTGAAGATTTGATTTATTGTAGATATACTGAGGTGGTCATTCAACAAGGAATGAACACAACAGGAGGGTTTAAAAATCATTGTATGTTTTCTTTCCAAGTTCATTTTGATTTTTACTAATTCTATTTACTAGGACAAATAGAAAAACATTTTTCCGTTGTAAATGTTGCCGACCTCTGGTGAAGATCATGACATATTTCCAGTTTTGAATGTTTATGGTTAAAATTTGGATCATTAATAAAAAAACATACACGTATTATGTTACTCACTGGTTTGGATCGTCTTTTCTGCCATGTCATTTAGTTTCTTCAGAACATCTGGCAAAGCAAATTTATTCAGACATTAGTCAAAAATAAGCCTTAAACAAGTTAAATCTATTTTTTTCAGCAAGTCGAGACACATTTACTCGTGTTATAAAATAATCCCAACAGGAAGTCTGTTTTTTTCTGTTTTCTATACGAGCACCATCATAGAGTTGAACATACTCATGTAGTCTTCCTGCAGTTTGTTCTTCTCTTGCTCTTGTTCATGAAAGTCCTGCTTCAGATCGTTCAGAGCAGCTTCCTTCACTTGCAGCAGGTAATGGAAATTATCTGCAGCCTCACGGCTCTGCTGCAGCTGTCGCTGTAGGTCTGTTTCAAAGAACAAACATCAAAGATCATGGATCCTAAACTCACTGCAGCCATCAGGTGATTCTGAGATCTTACCTTCACAGTGTGAGGTCACAGAGCAGCACATTTTCAGCTCCTCCATTTCTTTTAAGTCTGACAGAAGAAGAGCCGAATATTAAAATTCCTGAGAACAGGTTTTAAAAAGTTCAAGTTCAAATAGGTTTATTGTCATCCTCACTACATGTGGTACATGAGGTGGAAAGAAATTATGTATTCAAGGTTCCAGTTACACCCAACAATAGAAAAAATATAAATTATAAAAAGAATCAGTATAAAAAGATCTAAGATATACACTAAAAACTGCTTCAGTTTGCTTTGTTTTAGGAACTGGAAGAATTCAAACTGGTTTGTTTACTGTGCAACAAACATGAACACTCAGGTAATATCTGTAAACTTCAGTCGTACGCAAAGTGCAGTAAGAAAGTATTTTATTGGAAATAATACTAAATTATGGAAATGAATGGTGGGCAGCATGGTGGTGCTGCCGCCTCTCAGCGAGCAGGTTGCTGGATCACATCCTGGCTGGGGGCCTTTCTGGGTGGAGTATGAATTTTCATTCCACCTTTATTTATACAGATTACACGCATTGAACCTCGGAGACCCATTTACAAATGAGACCGATTTTAGACAGACAAATGGTGTAACGGTACATGTGGGTGTATTGAACCATTTCAGTATGTCATGTTTGGTCCACGTGCGTACCGTTTCGGTTATTTTTTCACTCATTAAATTTTATTAGTGAGAAATTATGTGCCGCGGAACTAGGCGTGTTTCAGCACGGTGCTATTTATTGTTGCAGTCTTGCAGCATGCGTAGCATTAGCAGCCTAGCAGGTAACGAACAAGCCTGAACTTTAAGACCCTTTCATCTCGTTGCAGTCTCCAGTTTGGGAACATTATGAATTTCTTGTTAAAAGACAAGTGTAAATCCAAAGCTGTGTGTCGACGTTGTTTCACGAAGATTGGATCTGCAGCAGGCAACACATCTAACTTGTTAATGCACTTGAAACAACATCATCCGAACGTGAACGTCTCTTCTACAGAATGTAGTGAACCTGGTCTGACCCTGATCTGACCCTGATGACCTCAAATCTATCAGATGGACAGGGACTGTTATTTCATTGATCTGAATACAGTCTGAGCCATCTGATGACTTTCTTTCTTGAATTAATCAAGCAGAAAAGACAATTCTCTATGATCATCACTGTTTACAAATGTTTGATAATCAAATGGTGTTAGTTCACTCAATGTTACAGGTTGAAAAGAACTACTCATTTTTATTTTACATAAACAGTAAGTAATGATTTTTATTCCTCATTCAAAGAAGAAATCAGGTTAATATGCATTTCTTGATTTCTGTCTTCAATGAACAAGCTTTCGTAAGTATGTGAAAGTTGAAGCTTCGGTCAACTAAATGTTTACTGAAGAAGGGATGTCATGTTTTACTATTTGAGAAGATATAACAGAGCGAGGCTCCACAAAGTCTGGTATTCTGCAATAATCTTTTCTGTATGTTGAAAACAAACTCATTCTCTGACCTCGACTTTTGATAACATCTTACGTCAAAAACCACACCTCTTCCTGGTCCATCGACCAATCAAAAGCTCTCAAATGAACCGGAAGTCGACCCATTTAAAATGTGGCAACTTCCCAGTTCATGTTAGAATTCAGGAGAATTCCAGAGAATTCCAGAGGCTGAGGAGATGAAGAACTAGAGAGTTGCTGGAGTTGAAAGATTCTGTTAGAGTCTGAGAAGTTCTGAAGAATGAAAGGAGTTCAGAGTTCTTGGGTGCAAACGCGTTCAGGATGATCCAGAGACGTTTTGGGATTATAATTTCTGTTTGAACACCACGTACGACTCTCTGAGGGTTTGGCAGTTCTCACGGAGACGCTGAAAAGAGTCAGAAAGGAACCTGCTCCGACGCTGATAAGATCATCAACAGGTAGAGGGTTCTATTTTCGACCAAGTGTACCGTGGGCAAGCTGATATCTGATGGAGCGTGCAATTTCTGGTCAAACAGATTAATTCCCTCACATATCTCTCTGTAAGATAACTCCATTTCATCTTGAAACTCTCCTCTTTCTCATAAAATCAGTACAGATATTTTAGAAATATCTGAAGCAAAGTCCTCGTTCACCGCCGAGTGATCGATGTCCCTTTTCTGTGAAACTTGTCTGTTATTATTTTCATATTTTGCCAAATTAATGTAAATGTTTGATGTTAAACTTTGATTCTGAAAATAAATGACCGCATTGATTTGATGGGTCAAAGATAAATAACGTCTCTCGTTACATTTCTGTTAAATTCAATGCACGACCTTACACAGTCAGAAAGATGAGGAACTCGTGAATATTGTATGCATATATATCTCATATATTGTCATACTACAACTAGTGGCACGTACGTACGTGACTACTACAAGAATAACAGCTTGGTTTGTGCAAAGACCGATAACAGCAGCATTTAAACAACCTTTATCAGGTAATTCATATCGGTCCAAAGCAATAACACAAGCTGTAGAAGTTATTAAAGCTCTGGATCTATGTTGCTGAATGCACCGACTTTAAAGTTCTTGAGCCCCGCTGCCTACAACATCTCATCACGTCAACACTTCAGGCAAAAAGTTGTTGCAGCACTTCATGAAAAAGCTAAAACTGATATTGTCAACAAGCCCTGGACCAGATTAAAGCCCTGCCCTGATGATGATGAACGAGAGAATATTCAACCACCTCATCACATAAATGATGACCATGCAAGAAGAGGTAAGGTTATTGTATTGTGATATAATTAACTTTTTTTTTGTTTAAAATGATAATCTTATTAACTCTTTTTTGGTTTTTTTATCTTTTTGTTTTTGCAGTCTGAGGATGTCAACAAGGATGTTTTTTTCACAACAAAACCCAACTTCAAATTGTCATTTTCCTTTTGCTCAAACCATCCATCCATCCATCCATCCATCCATCCATCCATCCATTATCTTTACCCGCTTATTCCATTTTGGGTCACGGGGGTCGCCGGTGCCCATGTCCAGCAATCACTGTGCGAGGGGCGGGGTACACCCTGGACGGGTCGCAAGTCCATCACAGGGCCACATAGAGACAAACGAGACAAACAACCATTCACTCGCTCACTCGCACCTAGGGACAATTTAGAGTTACCAATCAGCCTAACATGTGCATGTTTTTGGTCTGTGGGAGGAAACCGGAGCACCTGGAGAAAACCCACTCATGCACAGAGAGAACATGCAAACTCCACCCAGAAAGGCCCCTGGACTGGGGTTTGAACCAAGGACCTGCTCGATGAGAGGCAGCAGCTCTACCAGTTGCGCCACCGTGCTGCCCCTTTTGCTCAAACCATTATATATAATGCAATTAGAGCTAAATGCTAACAAAAGCTTCATCACTCACGAAGTGAAGTGACGTTGTCAGACTTGGAGTTCAGCTCATCCGTCTTGGAATCCAAATGATTCTGCAGGTCTATAAAAACACATGAAACCCAAGTCTTGATAAAAAAACAAACACCTCCTATCTGAAACGTATTGGCATGTGTCAGGTGATCATATAACTCACCTTTAATCTTCTGTTCATTCTCAGAACACCGTTCCTCAGTCTGGATCAAATTGTTCCGCAGAGCTAAAACAACAACAAACATTTCTATTGTTAGTAAACTTTATGTTTTGTCTTAATGTATGATGACTGAAGTTACAAACTATCTCTCAGGTCGGAAGCAATGTATTCAACGTAATGGTGCTTCGTCTAGCTGCCTAACAGTCACTAATGGTGTGCCACAAGGCTCGGTTTTAGGACCTGCTCTTTTTACAATTTATATAAGTAATGTAGGTCAAAACATTCCTGATGCATCCTTGCATCTCTATGCTGATGATACAATTGTTTATTGTTGAGCTAACACAGTTGCCAAGGTTTACCAGCGTCTACAGTCTGCATTTGACATCATTCAGACAGACCTATTCCATCTCAAACTGGTGCTAAATGTTGATAAAACCAAAGGGATGTTGTTTTCAAACAGAACGTTGGTGCCAGCAGTTTTATTTCTTGTGGGCTTGCCCTTTAAGCCACGCCCTAGTGGGTACCCCCTCGCACGCATCACGCTAACACTGAAAAATACTAGTCCACGCCCACATACTATGTGGGCCCCACTCTAGACCGCATAAATAGCTTGCGAGTCCGTGGCTCGGCTCCTCTTTTTCTTCAGCCAGCG
Organism: Nematolebias whitei; assembly: GCF_014905685.2. Lineage (NCBI taxonomy): Eukaryota > Metazoa > Chordata > Actinopteri > Cyprinodontiformes > Rivulidae > Nematolebias > Nematolebias whitei. The sequence goes on along the minus strand of NC_056506.1, from coordinate 20,117,916 downwards.
AAGCAACACACGGAAAACCAGGAAGAAGATCTTAGCGGACGGCAGGTCTCGGACATTTCTGCCTTCCAACTAAGAGTTAGCGGGCAGC
>NC_056506.1:20110217-20117728 GCF_014905685.2 Nematolebias whitei | reverse complement strand
CCCCCCCCCCCCCCCCCCCCAGTTAGAGGGCTGGAGACAGGGCTTTGGTACACTTGTTCGTGTTCTGTCCGGCATTCAGGAGTGGGTAACGCTAGACCTAGCTGTGCCAGAACCATTAGCCCCGGCATAGACTTGACGGGACATTTAGCTGCCTCGCTCTCTGGTCGCCGAGACTCAGCCTGACCTTGTTTCTAGCATGTCAGTATAATGTTGGGTGCAACCTTCCAACCGCTAAGATGAGAACACCTGTTCTTCCTCTAGAGTCAAGCCTGTCGGCTGTTTTTTTCCAGGGTCAGAGCGGTTCAGCATGTCGAATGACGGTCGCTCACTCTCCTTTTTTCCCCCCAACAACCATCTCTTAGCTAGACTCACTGACTTCTTCAGTGCACATCTCAGAAAAATGTAGCAGTCACATGTTTATGCTAATGTTAGCACCCCACATGCTGCTAGCGCCATGATTGGGCGATACTCCGCGGCCGCAACTGTGCCCATCCCCCCCTTCTCTCCCCCATTCCGGGTCCCACATAAGCAGCAGAACCCGGTCGCACAGCTCCTTCTGCCAGACGGAGCTCCAGGGGCATATCTAGCGTGATTTCTTTGGGGGATGTGTGTGTGATGGCAATGTTAATGGAAGTTTGAATAAAATTCCAACATCATTCTAAGAGCAGAGTCCTCTCACAGTCAGGTCATACGACCCTGCTGTGTTTTCTCTCACACACCCTGTACACAGAGGGTAACGGCAGTCCTTTAAACATACATCTTAAAGGTGCTGTGACTCATTGCCTCCATTCTGCCATCTTTCCTGTCAGCGACAGGTGTTACACGTATGAACGTGTTTCAAAGAATTTCCCACCCATCTGGATGAGATTGAGAAGAACCCGTTTTTGGAAGGCCCTGTTAGTCCGGACGGACTATTCAGCCCACCTTTCCAGTTGGTCCTGGATTAGCTGCAATCCTCTTCAGCATCAGTGGCGGAGACGTTCCACGGCTGCAGTTACGTCTTCGGAGCCCCAGCCATCACTGTTCCCAGAGGACAGTCTCCACGATCCCCACAGTGAACCGGGACTGGCAAAGGTTGGCAACTGGTGTATTCCTGGTCCAGTTCGCCCCAGGAGACGCAGAGAAGACAGCAAAAGAAATGACGTTTGGGTGTGTGTGTGTAATTGTTATGTGAAGGTTTTGAAATAAAACACGACTTCACACAAGAGCAGAAAGATACATTTTAAACAAGCATTTAAAATAAACTGACTTTCCATTCATCACACACAGGGACCATATGAGTCCATAGTGAGAGCTCATGCTTCCCATGCAGACTTTTTTACTCCTCTCTCCCCTCCTTCAGCCGCCTCCTCCCTCCTGACAGTGAAAAAGGATGCTGGGGACAAGTGTTCGGACACTTGGTGGGAAGGTAATCTGTAGATAATCATCTAAAAGATGCCAAACCCCCTCGAACTTCACACATCCAGGCTATGAACCTGCAGTAAGGATACCCGTCCTGCGGGTTCAGTACCAATACAACCTGATTCCCTTCAGCTACTCGCCCAGTGCACATTCTCAAAGTGAGTGGAAACAGTACTGCAACCACTGCGCATGGCGGGGATGAGAGTTCTCTTTTATCTGGACGACCGGCTTCTCCGGACCCAGTCCAGAGAGGAAGCAGAGACCCAGACAACTACTCTGGTGTCACACTTGCCTCATCTGGGTTTCACAATAAACTAGGAGAAAAGCTTGACGATCCCCTCTCAGCTCATCACCTTTCTGGGCGTGGACCTAAATTCAGTCACCATGACCTCTTAAACTGGCCGGTCAGACCTGCCTTCTCCTCAGCAAGTAGATTAACACTATTTTATATAGAGCATTCTTTAGTTTTCTTTGTGCTGATTCGTAAAACCACATCAAAGGCTGAAAACATCCAGGACCACACATAAAACACATTATATGGACCTGCTCAGTCGTGACAGTGCAGCGTGTTAACATCATAACTGGAAGATGTCTGTAAATTTCAGCTAAATCTCAGACTTTGGTTATCCCGTGCGAATGCGCCACGTAAAAAGCAGACGTTGGGGAGAATATACTGGTCCTTAGGTAAAACTAATCCCGTGTGAATAGGACTTCAAGCAGTTCTCTTTTGTATAGGCTTCGCCCTTTAAGGCTATCGCTAGTGGGTTTATCCCTTTGCGCGCACTGTAGCACTGAAAATTTTAGTCTGTGCCCACTGGCTGTGTGGGCCCCACCCCCGGTCCGTATAAATTACCAGGCAATCAGCTCCCATTTTTTTCTTCAGCTAGCTAGCTAGAACTGTCAGAAAAATGAAGAAAACACGTCCAGCAACATCTGCGAAGGATGCCTGGTCCCCGACACGCTGACCTCGCCACCTCCTGCCGTCCCTGTGAGCTCCTCCCTCCCGAGGAGAAGCAGAGATGAGCAGCCTTGTTCAAGGTAAGTGCCGAGGAGTGTTTTTTCCATGAGGGTCCGCTACTCGCTGGACGACGCCATCGCCTTTTCTAACATTTTTTTCTGCGCAGTGAATCGGATGATTCTGTCGAAAAAGGTGATGCTAGCAGCAGCTCTGCTGCCCCCTCCCTCCTGGAAAGCATAGTGACGGAAGAAGGGGGCCGAGCGGATGCTCAGCCACCCTGGGTCTTCCCATGTCGGTGACCACACCGCTCTCACATCCTTGTCCGAGAGGCTGCAGAGAGACCTGCTGGAGGGCCCCATCACCCCAGAGGTGCTGTTCGGGGCCAACTTCAGGACCATGCTTGAGAAATCGCAGAGGTCCGAGGAGGTCTCAGAGACAGTACACCATCTGGTGACGTCACAGTCCTCCTCCTGCTCCTTCGGCCACTGGAGGGACCGCCGTGGCCAGCAACAGCAGCAGAGGCCTTCCACAGCTGCGGCAGTGACTTCACGCTCTACTCCTCCGCCAGCCCCCTCCACCAGGAAACAGCTCCTTGAGGGGAATGTGCGTGTTTTTTGATGATGTATGTTTTGAAATAAAATGGAAACATCTCTGAGAGTAAAGTTTCATCTGAGTCCAGCCTGACTGTCAGATCAACTGATCTCACAGCTGCTTCTCTTAACACATTCCCCACACAGAACGAGCCGGTAACCTCTAAACAGTGTTTGAAAGGCACCGCAGCTCGGTAAATCTCACAAAACACTCGTCTGCCATGTCAGCTAAAAATTATGTTTTTTTTTCAGCAGACCAAGTCCGGTAAAATTCCTCGCTCTCAGCCAGAGCCCATGCTATTTTCTGCTGTTTCTGCCCACTCACCGCGCAACGGGCGTAAACGTGTTTCTCCACGACAGCTGCAGCCTCCACCGAAACGGCGTCTCACTCAAAAAGTGCTCACGCCTCAGTGCGCGCCGGCTCACCTCAGCTCTAACATGAGACTGCAGCCTGGGCTCAGCACAAAGGCGCACATACAGCCCTTTCTGTCGGAGCCCCCCTTGGGTCCCCCCCGAAGAATCCGGAGCGGGTGACGGCTGTAGTTTTTTTTTTAGCCTGGTTGACGTCCATGAGAAACATGACACAACACAAAACGCGTGCCCGCTCTCCAAGTGTTACTCAGAGTGGCAGCAAGTATGTTCCCTGGACAGATGGATGGACCGTCTGATCAGCAGGGGTTACACGCTGCAGTTTTCAGCTCAACCCCCACCGTTAAGAGGGATTATAGAGATGGTTCTGTCATCTCCAGAACAGAGCTTGTCTCTCCAGTCAGAAGTTCAGGAACTCCTAATGAAAAACGTGATTTCCAGAGTTCCCAACGGAGAGGAAAACATGGGGTTTTACTCCCATTACTTCCTGGTTCTGAAAAAAAACGGAGGGATGAGACCCATTCTCGACCTGTCCTTGTTCAACAAATCGATCATGGAGAGACAATTCCACATGCTGACAATCAAACAGCTGCTGGAGAACGTTCACCAGAATGTCTGTTCACCTCCATAGATCTGAAGGACGCATATTTTCACATTCCCATCATTCCGAAACAGGAAATTTCTGCGTTTCTCCTTCCAGGGGGTTCCGTATCGGTACAACAGGCTATCGTTCGGTTATTCCCTCGCCCCACGCACGTTCTCAAAATGCGTGGAGATGGCTCTGCAGCCGTTACACATGGTAGGAATGAGAATTATTTTTTATCTGGATGATCTGCTTTTATTAGCTTGTTCCAGACAGGAAGCAATTGCACAAACCAAAACATTAACGTTACACCTGCTATAGGTTTTTCTATAAACTGGGAAAAGAGTTCCGTTCTCCCGTCCCAGATGATCGTTTATCTAGGAGTGGAGCTAAACTCAACCACAATGAGAGCCTGTTTATTACAGCCAAGAGCCGAAGTACTGTCAGCTTAGCTCCGCCGTGTCAAACCTCGCAGTGTAGTAACAGCTCTCTCGGTCATACGACTCCTGGGGATGATGTAATCGGCTCAAGTTGTGGTTCCGCTGGGCTTGTGTCACGAGACGTCTTCAGAGATGGTTCCCCTTGCCTATGCATAGATCCTGTGCGTCAGAAGAGGCAGATGATCTCTGTGCCTCCCTCCGTGAGAACCGATCTGAATCACTGGGGAAACCCCCTCATTCTGTCAGAGGGAGTTCCCATTAGCAGGCCTACATCACACGTTTCAGTTTTTACAGACACGTCTCTGTCAGGCTGGAGAGGAAGTTGTTTGTCCCAGGCAGTGGGAGCATAGTGGCCGGACCACATGTCGCTTCACATAAATGTGCTAGAATGTCTCACGGTCTGGAATGTGACTCAGCATTTTGCTCCCCTGCTGTGGGATCAGCATGTTCTGCTCCACACAGACAACAAAGTGACGCCAGCTTACATAAACCATCAGGGAGGCGTGCACTCAGCCCAACTGTTACACATCGCGAGACAGCTGCTGTGTTGGGCATACAAAAACCTGCTCTCCATCAGAGCAGTGTACATTCCCGGCATCCTGAACAGGGGAGTGGACATCATGTCGAGGGGCAGTCCCCGCCACGGTTCCATCCCGAGCTGATCTCTCGGATTTGGAGCAGGTTCAACCGAGCAGCAGTGGATCTGTCCGCCACACAGGAGAACGCCCTGTGTCAGTTATGGTTCTCAATGAGCCCACGGGACGACCCACCATTAGGGGTGGATGTCTTCGCTCACAGCCTGTGGCCAAAAATGCTCCTTTATGCATTCCCTCCAGTCCTGCTGATATCACGGACCCTGAACCGGGTCCAGGAGGAAAAGCTGTCAGTCATCCTCTTAGCTTCTGAGCGCATAAGCGCCCCGTGGTTCCCGAATCTGCAGCGACTGATATCGGGTCTGCTGTAGAAACTGCCGTAGAGGGGGGACGCTCTCCTCCAGGCAGGAGGAGTGATCAGGAGTTACCCAGAAATAGGTCAGTACCTTTGGGTTTGGCCGCTGAACGGATCTGTTTAGAAAAGATGGCAGTGCGGCCAGATTGGGCGGTTTACTGCCAATTGGGCGGTTTTCATTCTGATTTTGTTGGGAACTCTGGGAGGATTTTTGTTGGATTGTTGTGTTTTGCCACATATTGTTAAATTACCTTGGCTTGTACTGATGTACGTTCATGTTTAAACAGTAACTATACGGTAACAATATATTGATTGGGTGGATTTTTGTGTGATGTGGTGGTTTTTAATAGAGTTTTGGTCTAGAAAACCTTGACTCTATCTGGCAACACTGAAAGATGGGCCTCCCACAGGATGTGGTGGGTACGATCCAGGGCGCACGAGCCGCTTCCACCACAGCACTGTCACATCAAAGTGGACAGTTTTTCAGCGCTGGTGCGCAGAGAAAGGCGTGGAGGCCATCTCATGTCCACTAGGTGGCGTGCTGACATTTCTACAGCAACTGATGGACAGAAATTTAGTGTTTAGCACAATTAAAATTTATGCTGCAGCTATTTCTTCCTGTCATGAGGGTTTCGGTGACAGAACAGTTTTTAACCACCCGCTGATGAAGCATTTTCTGAAAGGTGTACGAAGACACAGACTTGTGTCACGTCCACTAGCTCCACAGTGGGACATAACGATGTTCCTGCACGCTCTGATCAAAGCTCCTTCTGAGCCTTTAGATCAGGTTTTACTTAAATTTTCATCATTTAAACAGCTCTGCTGTTAGTTCTGACGTTGGCAAAGAGAGTGAGTGATTATCTGCTCTCTCTGTTGCTCCCTCATGTCTCAGAATTCAAGCTGACGGCAGTTCAGCTGTACTGCGTCCTGACCCTGCTTTTGCTCCTAAAAGTATCACAAGCACATTCAGATCGAGAGTGATAACCTTGGATGGGTTTTTATCCTCCTCCTCATAATTCTGAGGAGGAAGCAACATCTCACCTCCTCTGTCCTGTGCGTGCGCTTTCATGTTACGTGGTGCACACGGCCGCACTGCGCTGTTCTCAGCGTCTGTTCGTGCATTACTGGGACAGCTCTTCAGGACGCCCTCTATCCACCCAGCGCCTCTCACACTGGTTGTGTGAGGCTATTTCTGAAGCTTACAGTTCATCTGGGCTGGACCCTCCAGAGAATCTCAGAGCACATTCCACCAGAAGATTTTCATCCTCCATGATTCTGCATGGAGGGATGACAGTGGAGGATATTTGTATGGCGGCTGCCTTGTCATCGCTGTGTTCATTTATTCGTTTTTATCTATGTGATGTTTCTACTTTCTTCATGACCCATTCTGTTCTCAGGGTTCTGACAGAATGATTATTATTTGTTTCAAGGGGCTTCACTTTTGAGCGCACACCTGCCTGCATGCAGTCGCAGTGTGAGATATTTATTATCAGTCACAAGTTCATGACTGCTGATTTTATCGTTATTAATCGGTTCATCCTGAGGAGCTGTTGGCCTGCTCTGTTCATCGTTATACTGTTACAATTCGTATCCTCCGTTGTTCCTATTCACAGCAGCAGGTCTGTTATCTCAGCCTTTTTCCTCACCAGAGATCAATTTTCTCTGGTGCGCTGCTGCGCATGGAGCACGTAATTACGCACATAGAAGGCTGAGTGATCAAATGTTTTTTGTGCAACCAGATGCTTCATGTTTGTGTCTGAATGGACCCAGTGAGGCATAGACTACATCCTGCTTCGCCTTTAACCCATTAGCGATAGCCTTACAGGGCGAAGCCTGTACAAAATAGAACGTTGGTTATGTACTGTAACCCCAGATTCTGAGTATAGGCGCAGCCCTTTAAGCTCTGGGCCTCACTGGTTCCTAAATGGCTGAAGAAAAAAAAAGCTATTTGGGAGCCGATTGCCCGGTCTCACCGTAATTTATACAGACCGGGGGTGGGGCCCACACAGCCGGTGGGCGCGGACTAAAGTTTTCAGTGCTGCGCAGCGCGCAAAGGGATTCAAAAAGCGTTCAATACAAAAACAACTGGACTTTATTTGTAACAGAAGACGTTTCGCTCCTCATCCGAGGAGCTTTCTCAATTCAATGAGCAGTGAATCTCTCACTCACTGCTCATTGAATTGAGAAAGCTCCTCGGATGAGGAGCGAAACGTCTTCTGTTA
>NC_056506.1:20085613-20109817 GCF_014905685.2 Nematolebias whitei | reverse complement strand
CGTTTCGCTCCTCATCCGAGGAGCTTTCTCAATTCAATGAGCAGTGAATCTCTCACTCACTGCTCATTGAATTGAGAAAGCTCCTCGGATGAGGAGCGAAACGTCTTCTGTTACAAATAAAGTCAAGTTGTTTTGGTATTGAACGCTTTTTGAATTCATCATGTTCTGGATGACTGAGAATCTTCACCAGCACGCGCAAAGGGATAAACCCACTAGCGATAGCCTTAAAAGGCTGCGCCTATACTCATAGAATCTGGGGTTACAGTACGTAACCAATGGTTTCTGTTGTAAATGAGTCCTCGTGACTCAGTGAGACTAACCTGTATAAATAAAGTTGAATTGAATTGGATTACCTTGGATCACAGTCTGATGATGCTGGTTCTCCTCCACTTTAATCTTCAGTTCCTCGCTCAGCTCTAGAACAAAGAGTTTTACACACCAAGTTAAAGCAAATGTAATTTTGCACCATGTGCTTGAGGTTTGAGTTGGTCAGAGAAGCAGCTCACTGTTGGAGCTTTCCTCAAGTCCAGAGAACTTCTCATGGGTCTGCTGCAGCTCCTCCTGCAGACCTGCAGTTTACATAAAGAGCAAATCGATTTTATTTTCATCTAAAATGAGTAAAGAAGCAAATCCTGCCTAAGAAAACTCACGTTTTACTTCCGTTTGGGATGTTTGAAGCAGAGTCAAAATGTCTGTTTAAAGAAAAAAAGAGGATGTTAACATCGGACTGAAATAATTTGAATGATTTTGTTTTGTGCAGAATGTGCTCTCACCCGGGCGTTGACCTGGAGACGTCCGCTCCTGTGCTCTCAGCTCTTTCATCATACTGACGATTTTCACAACTGTACAAAGTAAAAGAAAATACTCATCCTGTTGTTCTGAACTTGGGATGTTTTAAACACAAAGCAGAAGTGATCCACCTCCCGACTCTGACTCACTGAGCTGAGCGACAGCGCCTTCTGCCTCCTCCAGCTTCTTCTGTAGAAAGGCCTCCTGCTTTCTCTCTGCCTTCAACTCTTCTGTTAATTCTTGTGTTTAAAGAAAACACGTTAATGACTCTCTGCATTCACGTCTGCAGCCTTATGTCAAAGTTACTCACTGCAAACTGTGAACTCATAAAAAAATCTTTTATTGAATTATATCAAAGGGCGCAGCAGTTTTACAGATTTAGTGAATGCAATTCTGAAATGTGGGTCCACACTCGACGTAAACAATGTGAATCTGCCAAAAACAGCGTGGAAGCGTTGAGTCACATGATGAACCTTCATTAAGTCAACAAATATGGCAAATAAGTTCAACATTTGACCCATTTTTAGCCACTTTGGCCCTTTCTAAGTACATTTTTAGCTGATTTTATTTACTTCATGAATTTTTTTTATGACTTTGCAAAGAAAGGTGTGTGCTCGTGAGACTTCATGAGTTCATTCACCTAAAAGCGTGGATTCCAGCATCTCTTTGGGATTAGAAATCAGCTTTTTTAAATGCTGCAGCTCCATCTGCAGCTTCAGAATTTCTCTTGCTGGAAAAAAAAAGACATCAAATTATTGTTAAAAGCAAAGATAAGTTCAGGTCTAACAGTTCTTGAAGGAATGCATATCATCCTCTTATGTTTGGATGGATGTTATGCGTGATGTTGATATTTTGCTAACATAAAGAAACACACAGGCAGTGGTTTTATCACCTTCGACAGCAGATAAAAAAACAACTGAGGTGCTCACTTACTGAGATTTGTGTTGCTCTCATGATCAATCAACAGCAGAATTGTTTGTTTAAGTTGCTCAGCCTTTTCCTTCCATCGCCTCATGGCGTCTGAAATAAGGAATCAAATGTTTCGGACAACAGCTGAAACTTCACAACGAGATCCAAGTCTGGGACTCACCAGCACTTTTAGACCTGGATTCCTCAGTCAGGATCTGGATCCTCTTCTCCAACAATGTAATCTTGCTGCGCACAGAAACCAGCTCCAGCACTGAAAGACCAACAGAGAGCGGGAACCAGGAATTACTTTGTAACAAGTCTTAACTAACCTGTATAAATAAAGGTTGAATGAATGATGACTGAAAAAATGCAGCTGGGGTTAGAGTGTCTGACTGACCCTCTGACAGCGACTGTCCTTTGTTTCTCAGCTTGTAGATCTTTCCATTGAGCATTTCTTGTAGAGCTGATGAGGTGTGACAGAAGAGTAAAGCTCAGTTACATGTTGTTAGTGGCTTAATATGATAGTTCAGACATTTTAAAGTGGGGTTCTGTGGGAATGTTTTATGCATGAATATCTCACCTGTTGTGGATAACTATAGAATGAGCTCAGCTTGGAGAGATAGTCTCGGTTTGATTGGTTCACTCATTCGCTGCAGTGTTATTCTACTTAAGACTAAAAAGGGGAGAATCTTGCATTTCGAACATTACTTGAAGGCAGCAGTACTTTATTCACACTCTGATGTTGTATAAGTAAACACCAGCCTGAGTCTGAGATGATGGACAGCATTATTCTAATGGTTCTGGCTGAGAAAATGTCTCCAGAACATTTATTTACGTCTTTGTTCAAGGCAGTCATATATTTGTTCATCCATCCATCCATTTTCTTTACCCGTTTATTCCATTTTGGGTCACGGGGGTCGCTGGTGCCCATGTCCAGCAATCACTGTGCGAGGGGCGGGGTACACCCTGGACAGGTCTCCAGTCCATCACAGGGACACATAGAGACAAACGAGACAAACAACCATTCACTCTCTCACTCACACCTAGAGACAATTTAGAGTTACCAATCAGCCTAACATGCATGTTTTTGGTCTGTGGGAGGAAACTGGAGTACCCGGAGAAAACCCACGCATGCACGGAGAGAACATACATATTTGTTCATAACTTTATTATTAGTAAGCCTGAGAGTTACTGGATCCAAGCAGTTACCAGAACACACCCTGTCAAAATAAGAGAGTTCCTGGATTCTAAGCGAATGAATGAATGAATGAATCTTTCCATCCATCCATCCATCCATCCATCCATCCATCCATCCATCCATCCATCCATTCATTCATTCATTCATTCATTCATTCATTCATTCATTCATTCATTCATTCATTTTGATATGGCAACCCAAATTTTGATACCAAAATAAATGCAGCCACACATCAAAATGAAAGTTGGCACGTTTCTTATTTTTAAAATTATCCGGCTCATGAGACAGAAAGAGGGTGTTTCCAAGTCTCCTCTTTGCTCAGTGACTACTGGAGTTAGGCTCCAGCTCCCTGCAGCCCAGAACAAAAACATGTGGTTAAAGAAAGCAATTAAATAGATAAACATGCATGAACCCAGCCATCTCCAGTAAATTAAATGGGGATTTTATTTAGTCACTGTGAAGAATCTGGTTTTCTCTGCAGGGAAAGATGTTGAACACAGAAATATGCATTGGGTAACTGAAGCTGAAGATTAAGCTACTTTTTGTTTAAAAAACTGAACAAATTGTATTTAAAATGACAACACGTTTTTGATTTCCCCAAAAATTCACTGTGGCTGCTGAGTGCTAAATAATAGCTAAAAAAATGAAATTGAACTGCTAAAGCTAAAATAAGCAGAACACTAACTAAAAGCTACTGGGAGCAAAAGATGAGTTACAGTATAAAAATAGGAAAACACTGGTTGAAACACACTAAATGTCAAGGAAGATCGTCTATTTTAAATCTGGTTTGGGTGTTTTATGATATGAGTGATCAATGTAATGTTGGTGCCATTAGGGATACTAAATTGCCTCGCTCCAAGCCTAGATTAATTCTAAAAAGCAACATGAAGCATTTTAGCGAGCAGGCCTTCCTTTGGGACCTGTTCCATTTTGACTGGCATTGTACTCTACGTATTGATGACGTGAACCTTGTTTGGAACTATTTTCACAATAGTTTAAGCTAGTTTGTAAATAAATGTGCCCCTTTTCGCCAGTTCAGAATTAAAGGCAGAGACAGCCTCTGGTTTACTCTGTTAGCTGATCTCATGCACAGGAGAGATAATTTTTTGGGCAACTGCAAGACTTTCTGGTTCAAATACTGATTGGCTGCAATTTCATCAGCTACGGAATCATTGAACAGCTTCCATCAAAGCTGCAAGATGTAATTACTTTGTATCTCAGACCTCCAAAGATCTAAATGACCCTATTTTTTTTTTTTGGAAAACTATCAAATCACTTTCTGTCAGCTCCAGTTCATCTGATCTACTACCACAATTGCTTGTTAACTCTGTTCCTGTGTCAAATAAGCATGAGATTCTAAATTGTTCAACATTTTGTTGCCTTTAGCTCTTTGTTTGTCACAGTTACTAATGGAAAACCACCTACTTCTCCTTCAAGTCACACTTCTACAAATCAAATTTCTCTTACAAGTCAAACCTCAGTAAACCACACCTTTTCATTTTCACTGTTCTCAGTTAGTGAGGTTAATAAACGGTTAAAAGGTCTGGACTCTAGAAAATCTGCAGGCCCTGATGACCTCCCTCCTTATTTCTTAAGGCTAGCGGCACAAATCCTAGCAGAACTGGTGTCCGTCTTTAATCTGTCCACACACAAATACCGTTTCAAATACTTTGAAAACAGCTTTTGTTCTACCTTTACTGAAGAGAGGAGACCCACCATAGTGAACAACTATTGACCAATCTCTAAAGTCTAAACTCTGTATTCTTGCTAAGATTTTAGAAAAATTGATAAACTCTCAAGTCAAGAAGTATTTGGATTCTTTTAACATCTTATCTTCACATCAATCTGGTTTTAGGAAACAACACAGGCAGAATTAAAACCTAAAAATACCAAAAGGCGCAGCACGGTGGCGCAACTGGTAGAGCTGCTGCCTCTCAGCGAGCAGGTCCTTGGTTCAAACCCCGGTCCAGGGGCCTTTCTGGGTGGAGTTTGCATGTTCTCTCCGTGCATGCGTGGGTTTTCTCCGGGTACTCCGGTTTCCTCCCACAGTCCAAAAACATGCACGTTAGGCTGTTTGGTAACTCTAAATTGTCCCTAGGTGTGAGTGAGAGAGTGAATGGTTGTTTGTCTCGTTTGTCTCTATGTGGCCCTGTGATGGACTTGCGACCCGTCCAGGGTGTACCCCGCCCCTCGCACAGTGATTGCTGGACATGGGCACCAGCGACCCCCGTGACCCAAAATGGAATAAGCGGGTAAAGAAAATGGATGGATGGATGAAATACCAAAAGGCTGGCTCAAAGCTAATATAACAAAGCTGCTCTTCCTGCTTGTTTTTTGAACTCTTAACTTGGGCTTTCACATTTTTTTCTAGTTAACGTTCAGTTGTTGCATTTTTCTCTCAGTAGAAATATCACTATCAGATATTTTTAAGACCAAACATATCCCTCCCACTGCACTACCCTGTCCATTTCCTGTTATAACATCTGAGAGTCTGAGGCCATATTTAAGGAGCAGGTAAAATTTAAATTGTTCTTAAGATTTTCACAGAACCTCACTTCCAACAATTGGCTCAGTTCAAAGAATAAAGTAAGAACTGAAGCACCAACGGCTGTACAGGTTTTACTTCATGTGATATTCATTCATTTATTGTCTCAGTTGATTCATGGTTCAACATGAAGTTGTAAAGGTTTTTGGTGTCTAAATGAACGAGGCAATAGTTTACCCAGGATCCTGGGGTTACGCTGAAGAGCAGCTTCATAGGTCAGCTCGGTCTCACTTAGATCCAGGATCTGGTCCTGCAGTGAGGCTATCTGGAGAACTGAACAGATTACCGTTAACCCTCTGCATCGATCATAAAACACAACGGCTTCTGCAAAGATGCAAGAAAAAACACTCACTGAGCGATAAAGTGTCGTTGCTTCCGTTAATTTTCTGCTTGGCAGCATTTAGTTCTTTCAGCGTTTCTTCCTCTTCTTTCTCCAGAACTGTGAGCCAAAATCCAAATTTAGAGACAAAATACTTGAGCTCCCTAAAAACTGAAATAATCATCTGGAAGTATTTTATTCACAAGAAGTGTAACATATAAAAATAACTCACTGGGTATCTCTGTTGAGTTTTGATCTAAATCAGCAACGTGTTTAAGCCTGTGTTGTAAAATATTCAGGTCTCTGACAACGATCATGATCTTCAGGACTGAAAGCATTTACATATTAGACAAAACATTCTGATACATTCTCAATAATCCAGGTAGAAAAATTGAACAAAGTAAAGTCAGGTCCTCTGGACTGAGTTAATCCAAAATGCTGCTGCCAGAGTCTTAACTGGAGTTAGTAGGAGAGATCATATTTCTCCAGTTTTAGTTTCTCTCCATTGGCTCCCTGTCAAATCCAGAATAGAATTCAAAATCCTACTTCTAACCTACAAAGCTCTCAACAACCTAGCTCCATCTTATATTACAGATCTTATTGTTCCATATTTTTCTAACAGAGCACTTCACTCTCAGACTGCAGGTTTATTTGTGGTTCCTAGAGTTTCCATAAGCAGAATGAAAGGAAGATCTTTCAGTTATCAGGCTCCTCTCTTGTGGAACCAACTTCCAGTTTCTGTCTGTGAGGCTGACACATTGTCCAGTTTTAACACTGGGCTTAAGACTTTCCTTTTTGATAAATCCTATAGTTAGGGTTGGCTTGTTATGCTGCTATAGACTTAGACTACTGGAGGATAAATTGTCCTCATTTCTTTAAATGAATTGTTAAAATCGAATAGTTTTCATTTGATACTATTTCTATCTTAACACGTGATTCTTGACCTGCCATTGTGTATCTGTTCCTCTCAAACCCAGTCGGTCGAAGCAGATGTCCGTTTGTCCTGAGCCTGGTTCTGCTAAAGGTTTCTTCCTCATGAGGGAGTTTTTCCTTTCCACCGTCACCTTCATGTTTGCTCAAGATCAGAGTTCTGTGATGGAGTTAGATTCAAAGCAGTCTGCTCCTCAGATAAATAATGTTAAATTATTATTTTTATATATGAATGTTTCTGTTCAGTGCCCTGAGATGACTTCTGTCGTGACTCGGTGCTGTATAAATAAACACAATTGAAATTAAATAGAATTTTACTCAGAGGGCTTAGCCGTCTGTAAATATCAAGCAGCCATCAAGGTATGATCGGTTGTTAGGTTGATGGTCCTCCTTTATCATGTGAACAGCTGGTTCTGGATGTCAACAACAAACTGGTTGATCCACTATGAGAAGGTGCTATTTATAAGACTGAGTCTGTTGCAGCTCCTCAGACTGAAGAAGTCTTTTAGATAAAAAGTGAAATGTTTCAACAAGAAGAATCAGTCCAGAGGACCTGACTTAACTTTGTTAGATTAGACAAAACAATGCAGAACACACTCAAGAAGTCTGTAGTTCATTTGACAGATTACCGTGAAACGTTTCGCTGTCGATGGAGTCCAGCAGGAGGTTGGTTTGGGCCTGCAGCTGGGTTTGACACACTGTCAAGAAACCACGGACAGATCTGAACGTTTAGCTCACAGGAAGCGTCTCTCTGAGATCCAAACGTGCAAATTGAAGATGAGAATCTTACAGCCGGTGACGGACGACAGGGCCAAAGAGCAGGCGGTGAGATTCAGAACGAGCTGCCTGCCTTCCCTCCTCAACCTCAGGACGTCTTGATCTGTGAGCAAATGTGCACGTTAGAAAACGACTGTCTGAGGAGTTTTTAAAGGTCCTAAAAGAGATTCACGAACTGAGCAGGTCTTTGTCCTGAGTCATCTCCAGAAGCTGTGAGTTCAACGATCCCAGTTGATTTCTCATGTCTGACAACGAAAAGACAAAAATCCATCAGATTATATCGTCAGCAGATTTTTGATTAAACTAACAGTTTTTCCTGATGCATACTCAATAATCCAGGTAGAAAAATCAAACAATGTTGAGCGAGGACCTCTGGACGGATTCTTCTTGTTTCATCTTTTATCCAAAAAAACTCTTCAGTCTGAAACCCTGCAAGACCCTTTGTTCTTCAGCAAAGAAGAAGAATCCGTCTAGATGACCTGACTTAACCTTTTTAGATAAACTGTTTCCAAATATAATCATCAGAAGTTTATAACTAACAGTTATGAGTTTAATATGAAGAATCACCTACCAGAGCAAGGTTGGATGGTGTCTTTCTGGAACAAATCAAATGGATTGGATTCAAAGGTTGGACTTAAAATAATATTCTGAATCTTTTTAAAAGCATCAAAAGACCACAAGACAAACACTTTAACTGAGGGGTGTCCAAAGTTTGGCCTGTGGGCCATTTAAGGCCTTCATAGTAATTTTGAGTGGACTGCAACAATAATTTAAAGCACCACTTTAGCTCACGGGCTTCAAAGTTTGAAGTAGACAAAACATGTTCGACATTTTTCATTTTTAAGTTGAAAGTTTTTATGTCTTCATGTAAAACATCTTCCTAAATTGGGCAAAATTAAGTGCAATAAAGTATTATGCCTTTATTTAACTATTTAACAGATGAAATTCAGTTTTATTACAAAGCAAAAAGGGCCACAATGCTTTAATTGTAACACTTGGCTAAACACAAGTGTTTTTGATTTAACAAATTGCTGTGGATTCATTCATCAGCAGAGGGACGCAGGTTTCACAGAAAAGTGACAATAATTATTGTTTTTGTTGCAGAGTACAGCTTAAAACGTACGATAAAAGCACAAGAAAACCAAACAAAAACAACCAAACAATAGAGACCAACAAATCAAGGGAGCTTAATGCTTTTCTTTAAAAAAATAAAATAAAAATTGCAAGAATTTCCCCACACCAAAATTAGCATCTTTTACTAAAATATTGCATACCTCATTGGTGAGGGTTTTTTTTATTTAAATTTGATGATTTTAGGTTAAAAGTTTGGACACCGCGATGGGGGGCACGGTGGAGCGTCAACATGTGGAATGTGTTTTCGGTGGCTCTCCCGCAATGTGAAATTTTATCCTTTTTTTTTTTGCATGACTTTTCAAATCTTCTTGGGCACCTACGGTTAATATTAACTTCCTGGAGACACCTGTGCTTCATTCACTATTGCAAACTCTCAGAACCATGGCAAACTCAGGGAAATCCGACACCTCCAAGGTAGGCCACACTAAACCACGCAAGTCGCCGGAATCCGAAGCTAACCCTGGCCTCGATGCTAATAGCTACTTGCTGGTGCATGTGAAGGCATTGCTGGAGGAGCTGTGCTCCGACCTTCTGAGTAAATTTGACAAAATGGTGGCTAAAATGGCTAAAACGGTGAAGAAATAAATCATGAATGCCCTCGCCTCGCTAGAAGCTAAATTCACGGCGCATGGACAGATTATCGCTGATCTTGAACACACAGCTAATGAGCAGAGCGACAGGCTAACTAGCTTGGAAGTTAAAGTCTCCTCGTTAACAGGCACGGTGGACTCTTTGTCAACGAAATGTGAGGACCTTGAAGAGCGCTCTAGACTGAATAATGTATGAGTGATTGATGTTCCCGAGGGATCTGAGGGCGCCTGACTGACGGATTTCACGGCCACTTTATTACAGAAGCTCCTGGGGCTGGGAAAAAAAAAAACAATATTGGACCGGGCCCACAGGACTCTTCGGTCCAGACCTGCTGACGGGGAACTACGACGCCCATTCGTTGTCAGGGTAAACATGTTCCAGCAGCGTAATGAGATTTTGAGGAGGGCTGGCACGTCTGCTCCTCGTCTTCACAAGGGGAAGAGGATTTCAATTTTCCCGGATTTTACCACTGCTGTGGTGAAGAAACGTACGTCCTTTGTCAAAGTCAAGAAAGAGCTACACTCCTGCCCAGATGTTAAATTTGGTCTATTCTACCCAGCTTTTCTGCGGATAACTTTGCCAGATGGACAGGTTCGGCGGTTTGAGGAGGCATCCGATGCCATGGACTTTGTGGAGAAGAAACTGAAGAAAAAAGCAGGGGCCCCGGATTCTGTTTAAGAACTGGTTTGCAATGGTGAGACTCAAGACTGCCGGACCTGTTTTCTGTACGGGGACTAGTGAGTACTGTTGATTTTTCAGCAGGAGCTGGCTTTACATCTCCTCGTTGGGGTTCTATTATAATAATGCTGCTGCATTGTTAAAATGTCAGAGGACTGGTAGCCATGGTTGTTATCCCCTTTAAACATGGCGACTCTTTGAGTGTTAAGGAAAAACAAAAGAAAAGGAAAAAAAACGTGTCTTTACTTTGTTGTGTAGGGGAACATCACCTCAGAAAAAGAACACCTCAGTTCAAACAAATGTCATTCCTGTGTTTTGTGTTTGAAACTGTTAAAATAAGATCAATCTAGTCCCTTGGGAACAAACAGACATTGTTTTACAAATATTCATCTTTGCTCACAAACTTCTTAGTTGACACTAATGTAAATGTAATTTAAAAAATATCCTGATACTTATAATTTAAAAAAAGTCACTGTGTTAACCTCACTGCCAATATGAACTCATTTCCCATGAAACGGACATCGTTTTAATGAGAGATTTTGTTCAACTGACTTGGGAGTTTTCAAAACATCCGAACTCGCTACTTTGATATCTTCTTTTATCGAAAAGGAGTACTTCTTCCAGAATGGTTCCCATGAAGATAACACCATAAGAACACTTTATTTAATGACATTCCTTTTTAGGAGATGTACAGCAACACCTTTTGGTGAAACATTGCATGATATTAATTCAAAGATGTCATTTCTGTTCTATTTCATATAGGCTTCGCCCTTAAAGGCTGTCGCTTAGTGGGTTTATCCCGTCATGCGAAGCATTACACTGAAACATTTAGTCCACGCCCACCTGCTGTGTGGGCCCCACCGTATAAATTATGTTAAGAGCGGGTAATCGGCTCCCATTTTTCTTCAGCAAGCTAATAGCACTGTCAGAAGAACGAAGAAGGAAAGTTGTCTAGCTGACCAACCTTTGTTAAGACTGTCTGTGGCCGCCACGTCAACCATGTCGTCCCGGTGAGTTCTCCTCCCCGAGGAGAAACAGACGAGCAGTCTTGTTTCAAGGTAAGCGCCAAGGAGTATTTCTCAATGGCAGGTCGCTACATGCTGGACGACGCCATCTTGTAACTTTCCTCTTATCGCCGACCCTCGGAGCGAATCGGATGGTTCCTCCGGGACAGGCGACATCAGCAGCAGCCCCCCGCTGCTCATTCCCTCCTGGAGAGCGTAGTGTCGGTAGAGGGGGTCTGAGCAAATGCTCACCCCCCCCCCCACCTTGTTTCAAATCGGCGACTACACCGCTCTCAGTCGCCGGCGCCCTCTGGAGTTTGCCCGGTTTCATCCAGGAGGTGGCTGACATGAAGGGACTTTTTTTCCGTCCCTCGCCTCCCCCGCCAGTTCAGATGATCCAGCGGGAAGGTTTCTGGGCTCCACTTCGGCTCGCCGTCCTGATCCCCATCTGGCCTCGTTTTCCCAGCGGTGACGTCCTACTGGGACGAGGCTGCAGCCAGTCCTGGTAGAATAGGGTGCCGGTTCCCACATCCGCGCCCATCACCAGAGTGGAGGGGTTTCACCGAGCGAAAATTCCCTCAGTGCCCTCGGGAGCCGAGCCTTGACGGAGGCTTTTCGGAGCAAGATGTCCAGGTTGGACCAGCGTCCCGTGCCTCCGGATAAGCATAACCAGACGGTGATGTCGCTCTCCAACCGAGCTCACGTTACGCTGTTGGCGTACAACGTCCATGAGGCGGGAGGAGACTTACGCTCCCTCTGTAAGGCAGCTGACGTCATCCTCAACCGGTGTGCCTCTTTGTTGTCCGCCGGTCTCACATCGCAGCCGGAGGACGAGGTTTCCCAGAGGTTCTTCTGGCCCGTCACTCCACCTCCCTCTCGGAGGAGCTGCAGAAAGCTTTTTGTTGGAGAACCAAAATCAACGAGGGATCATTTTCAAGACGTTCCACGGTTGTACAATGCTTCCCCACTCTGCTACACCAGCCCCGCCCGCCAGACTTCCCCAGCACCCGGAAGCCAGCTTTTCCCAGAGATTGCCAGCAGGTGGCGCCCTAGGACAACAAACCGCAGAGCTCAGAGTGAGATGACTGAATGATGGTTTGCGGAACGTGTGTGAAGATGACACGAATGTGGGAAATAACATCATTTTATGATGAAAAAGTTTTTTAGCCAGTCTGTCAGCTCGGATGACCTGACAGTGGCTCCATCACACACACTCCACATGAATGAGCCGGTGGCCTTTTAAGGTTGTTTTCATCACCGTCGCTCCAAACAAGGCGAGACGCCCGCATGACACAACAGTCATAAGTGAGTGTGGCCCGCACAACGAGTCTCAGGGAATATCTCGTTTTTTAGCCCAAGCTGCACACCCCTCACAAGTGGTGCCAACGTGCACTCCTGCGGCACGAGCAGCCTTCACCTATCTCGCTCTCGGCAGGAGCGAAACGCGTCTCACCGCAGTGGTGTCAAACGCGCGCTCCCGCTGTGTCAACAGTTTTTCACACGCCTCACAGCGACTCCTTTCATTCGTCCTCGAAGAAGGCTTTTTAAAATAACACTGCAGCTCGATGAATCACTCAAAAGCTAAGGTGATTCGCAGCTAAGAATGAACGTGTTCTGCAGACCGAGTCCAGTGGTAACATCAACCAGCGCCGCGCACTGCTTCCTGACCGCACCAGCGTCAAAAGCACACCCCCGCGACAATCCTCGCCTAAGACGCCGCGTCGACGAGGGCGCACACACACGACTCTTCAGCGCTCGTCGGCTCACATCAACATAGATGCAAGCCCGCAGCCTGAGCACAGCACAGAAACGTTTTTCAGAGCCTTTTTTGTAAGTCTCCCCATGTGTGCGGAGCGAGTCTCCGCGACGCACGACTGCGGTGGAGGCGGTGAGACATTACGCACCACGTAACGCGCACCCGCTCCCCGAGCATTACGTGGAGCGGCAGCACGGATATGAACCGCAGCTTGAGCGCTGCACCCGCAGCAATCCTAACCGGTTCCGCATGCTCGGGGGCACGCACCTTTTCCCAACCTGAGCATAGCACAGAGGCGCAGTGCCCCGCAGCATCGGCAGACCGCATACGGCCCGCATGCTTGGGTGCTCGCGCTTCTTTCTCTGTAAGCGCACACCAGCTCACATCAGCATGCATGTGAGCCCACAGCATAAACGCGTGCCTGCTTCCCGGACGTTACGCGGAGTGGCAACGAGCACACGGTCCAGATGGATAGATGAACAGTTATCAGCAGGGGATTCACGCAGCAGTACAGCTCAAACCTCCGTTCGGAGGAACTCTAGAGACGTTTTCTGTCATTTCTAGAACAGATTTCGTCCCCCCTTGCAGAAGCTCTGGAAATTCTGGTTTAAAATGTAATTTCCAAGGTCCCAGAAGGAGAGGAAACACAGGGTTCCACTCTCGTCACTCCCTGGTCCCAACGGACCGGAAAGACGAGATTTATCCTAGATTTGTCAATTTTGAACTGTGAGACAACATTCCCAATAAAATGCGTCGAGCCCCTCGGCAGTCGCCACACAGAGCAGGGAGGAGAATTCTGCTTTATCTGGACATCTGTTGCTGCTGACCCGTTTTTTCCAGACAGATGGCAGCAGTGCAACTCACGTGAAACCGGCAGAGTGATATCAGCTGATTTCCGTCAGCAGACCTACGTCACACGTGTCAGACTTCACAGAGGCACACACATTTAACGAGCTGTGGGGGCGCTGTGGTCCCCCACACAGCAGCTCTTTTAAATGTTTTTGGAGTGTCGCACGGGTTTTTGAATGTGATTCAACACTTTGCTTCTGTGCTGCGGAATCATCAGGTTTTTTGATTCACACAGACAGCAAGTGACTGTTGCATGCATAACCGGTAGGAGGTGTATGCGCTCAACCCAAATGTTCCACATTGTGAGACAGATGCTGTGTGGGGCACACCAAATCTGCTCTCCATCAGAGCAGTGTACATCTCTGGTGTTCTGAACAGGGGGCGGATGTGATGTCCATGGACGGTTTGTGGCACGGGGACCGGGACCCTCTGTCCAGAGCTGATGGCTCAGACAGGGCAGAAGTCTTGCGAGCAGCTGTGGACCTGTTTGCAACACGAGAGAACACTCAATGTCAACTATGGTTCTCACTGAGCCCACGGGATGAACCACCGTTAGGGGTGGATGTGTTTGCTCACAGTCTGTGGCCAAAATGCTTCTTCACTTTCCCTCACTCTCTCTGATATCACAGTTTCTGAACCGAGCTCAGGAGGAGGGATTGACAGCTCTTCTGTCCCGAGCGTGTGAACACATCATGATTCCCAGTCCTACGACACCTGTTATCGGGGCGCTCGTGGAATCTGCCGTGGAGGGAGGACGCTCTCCTCCAGGTGGGAGGAGTGATCAGGAGTTACCCAGAATAGGCCAGCACCTTTGGGTCTGGCCGCCGAGCGGATCCACTTAGAGAGGATGGATCTCTCTCAAGATGTAGTGCGTACGATTCAGGTTTCACGTGCTGTATCCACCACAGCACTGTTCACATCAAGTGGACAGCCTTTAAGCGCTGCTGTACAGAGAAAGGTGTAGAGGCCACTTCATGTCCATTAGGTGGTGTGCCGTCTTTTCTGCAGCAGCTGATGGACAGAAATCTGGCGTTCAGCACGATTAAACCATATGCTACAGCCATCTCTTCCTGTCACGAGGATTTCGGGGACAGAACAGCTTTTAATCAACTGCTGATGAAGCGTTTTTTAAAAGGTGTACAGAGAGGTGTAGAGGCCGCCTCATGTCCACTAGGTGGCGTGTTGTCCTTTCTACAGCAGCTGATGGACAGAAACCTGGCGTTCAGCACAAGTAAACGTATGCTGCAGCCATATCTTCCTGTCACGAAGTTTTTGGGGACAGAACAGCTTTTAATCATCCGCTGATGAAGCATTTTTTTTGTAGTGAACTAGGCCTGAAGGTCAAAACCTTGACCTAAGGACCATATGGGACAGAACTTGTCATTTCATTGATTTGCATCCAGAAATACAGGTTGACCCATCCTGAGACTTTCTTTCTTGAGTTAATCAAGTAAAAGAAGACTACTTTCTATTATCATTACCATTTTACAAATGTTTGATAATCAAATTGTGTTAGTTCAGACAATGTTTAAATGTTGAAGTGAACTACTCATTTTTATTAATTGTGAAACAGTAATAATGATTCTTAATCCTCATTCAAAGTGAAATCAAGTTGGAATACGTTACAGAGTAATGATTCAATTTCTTGATCGTCTGTTTGAAGTGAGCAAGTGATGGAAGTTGGTCAAAGTTCAAGTTTCGGTCAACTGCAAGTTTACTGAAAAGAAATGTCATGTTTAACTTTTACAGCAAGATACTAGAGAATTGACTCCACGAAGTCTGAAGTTTCTCATGATATCTTTTGTCTGTCCTTAAACAATCTTAATCTTTTCCTTGACTTTTCATAACACCTTACATCACAAAACACACCTCTGTTTTGGTCCATCGACCAATCAGAAACTCTCAAATGAACCGGAAGTGAGCTTTCTTTAAATGTTGGCACTTCCTAGTTCAAGCTAGTTTCCAGTTGTTGCAGGAAGTTCTGCAGTTCTGAAACTCAGCAGTTCCAGAGTTCATGAAGGCTGGAATTCAGGATGCTGATGGGAGAAAGAAAATCAAGCTGAACCAGAGAAGATCTGGGAATTATTAAAGTCTGTCCTGGATGACCTCACGACTCCCGAGGTTTTAGCTGTTCTTACGGAGACGCTGAAAAGTGGCTCGAAGTGGAACTTTACGCCGGAACTGAGATATCTTCAGAAAGGTAAAAGTTGATCTTCACCAAAGCGTACTGTTGGGATAAGTTGGTCCAAAGGAGCGTGCAGGTTCTGGTTAAAACAGACAAATTCCCTCACACATCTCTCTGTAGATAAACTTCATCTTTCCATCTTTAAAATTCTTCTATCTGCTAAAAATCATTACAGATAGTTTTAGAAAAGTCTGAAGCAAAGTTTTTCAATCACCGCCGTGTGGTTGACGTTTGTGGTTCTGCTGGAAGTGAGAGGACAATCGCCGCATTGTTCACTTCCTGTAAACTGATTAATAAGCTGTCGTTATTTTCAATTCTTGCCAATTAATGTAAATGTGTGATGTGTTAAACTTGATTCTGTTAATAAATGACCCACTGTCTTGGTGAGTCAAAGATAATTAACGTCTCACGTCCACATTTTATGAAATTCAGGTGCACGTCATTATACAGTCCAGAAAAATGAAAGAATCCGTTTTAACAGTATGAATATATGACAGCATATGTTCATCTACATCTGGTGGCCCGTATAAGTTCATAAATGGACTGTGTATGCGTGTAATAAGTGAATTATCATGTTGGCATGAAGGAAAAAGTGCAGATTTTGCTGTGAAACGCAGTGCGGCTGCGATGCTTGGAGAAAATACTGCATGTTAGCAGCTACTGATGCTTTGAAAGCTGAAATTGTGAGTCATTGAGTCTTTATGAAAGCTGAAATTGTACGTCTGTTGTGTGTAACTAAGCTGATGAGCTGTGGAAAACGTTTATTCTGTTTAAAAGGACGGAGTTTCTGCTGCAGACCCGGTTTTGGTCCGGTTTCGGTTCTGAGAAATTCGAACGAGTTGTTTTAAATAGATGGAGAAACGTTTTAAGGACTGAGAAGCCTCAGTGAAGCTTTGAGAGCTGATTCGTTACATTTTTAACAGAAAATAGTGCATTTTGACAGTTTAAAAGACGAAAAGTTGACGGACTAGTTCAGGCTAAGGCTAACATGCTAGCTGGAAAAACGATCCGTGATTGGTTGAAAACGGCTGAGTTGGGACGCTGTGATTTGCTGAGAAGTGAGTGACGTGCTTGCGTCACTTCCTCTGACGTGTCAGGTCGTAGAACCCACCCCGTTGTTGCTCTATCATTGGTAGATTCAGTCACGTGACCCGGAAATGAAGCTCGTCTTCTTAGGGAATTTCAATCTGCTTTTTAAAGCTGAAATAAGCTTTAAAGTTGCATTCTGATCCGCTGTTACGTTTCTTTGAAGCCTAATCGCTGAAATGTTGCCACGTTTTAGTTTGAAATCCGTCATTAAATGGTGTTTTTGGACCACGCTAGCCGATGCTAATTTTAAGCTAACAGCTAACGACCGGATGAGTGACGTGTCGCGTCACTTCCTCTGAAGTCAGATTGTAAAGCTTGGTTGCACCGAAGCCTTCGCTGTGCTTAAAATCACTAAATGAAGCTGCCACAAGTCCCCAAAAACTCATGTTCATGCAAAAAGGTCGTGCTTGTTGAAACAACGCCACGTTTAAGCTTTAAATCCGTTCAGAAATGTTGATTTTACCGAGTTTTAGCCGAAGCTAACTTTAAGCTAAGCGGCTAACAACAGGATGTCAACAGAACGTCCACAGGAAGTCGTCATACGCTCCTGCTGGTAGAAAGCTAAACACTGCCCCCTCCTGTGGAAACTTGATATCACAGTTTCACTTCGCTTCTAGGTTACTTGGAGTGAAATTAAACGTGTTTACTTTCTGTAAGACGAATTTTGAGTTAATAAACGTTCTTCAAGTTGAATAATCACAGCCTTCATGAACTCTGGAACTGCTGAGTTTCAGAACTGCAGAACTTCCTGCAACAACTGGAAACTAGCTTGAACTAGGAAGTGCCAACATTTAAAGAAAGCTCACTTCCGGTTCATTTGAGAGTTTCTGATTGGTCGATGGACCAAAACAGAGGTGTGTTTTGTGATGTAAGGTGTTATGAAAAGTCAAGGAAAAGATTAAGATTGTTTAAGGACAGACAAAAGATATCATGAGAAACTTCAGACTTCGTGGAGTCAATTCTCTAGTATCTTGCTGTAAAAGTTAAACATGACATTTCTTTTCAGTAAACTTGCAGTTGACCGAAACTTGAACTTTGACCAACTTCCATCACTTGCTCACTTCAAACAGACGATCAAGAAATTGAATCATTACTCTGTAACGTATTCCAACTTGATTTCACTTTGAATGAGGATTAAGAATCATTATTACTGTTTCACAATTAATAAAAATGAGTAGTTCACTTCAACATTTAAACATTGTCTGAACTAACACAATTTGATTATCAAACATTTGTAAAATGGTAATGATAATAGAAAGTAGTCTTCTTTTACTTGATTAACTCAAGAAAGAAAGTCTCAGGATGGGTCAACCTGTATTTCTGGATGCAAATCAATGAAATGACAAGTTCTGTCCCATATGGTCCTTAGGTCAAGGTTTTGACCTTCAGGCCTAGTTCACTACATTTTAAAAGGTGTACAGAGACGCAGGCCTGTTTCATGCCCACTTGCTCCAAAGTGGGACTTAACGCTGGTCCTGCGAGCCCTGGTCTAAGTTTCATCTCAGCTACTGAATCAGGTTTCCAATTAAATTCTGTCTCTTTTAACAGCCCTGCTGTTGGTTTTTACATCCGCTAAGAGGGTGAGTGATTTTATCTGCCCTCTCTGTCGCTCAGTCATGTCTTGGAATTCAGGCTGACGGCAGCTCAGCTGATCTAAGACTGAATACATCTTTATGCCTAAAACATCACAAGCTCTTTTCAATCAAGAGCGACATCGTTGGAGGGGTCCCCCCCCAATCAGAAGAAGAAGCATCTTCCATCTTCTCTGTCCTGTGCAGGCGTTGACGTGTTACATAGCATGCACAGCTGCAATGCGTCAAACTCAACATTTGTTTGTGCATTATAGAGTTGCATCTGCAGGTCGCCTGTTATCCACCCAGCGCCTGTCACACTGGTTGTGTGAGGCCTTTTTTTTCTGAAACCTACAGAGCAATAGATTAGAGCCTCCTGTCAACCTCAGGGTGCACTCGACCAGAGGTATTGCATCTTCGACTGCTTTACATAATGGTATGACAGCAAATTTCAAAGCTTGATTATATGTATGCGTCCTTCCCTTCCCTGAATGTTTATAAAGAACGCCTGGCACTGCAGTCTGAATTTGATATACTGATGATACGACGCACGATGAAACTCATGTTACAATCAAATGCACAATTTTTTGAACATGGTGATAAAGCCAGCAAACTGCTGGTGCACCAACTTTGACAGGCATCGGTCTCACAACAAATTTCTCAGATTCAAACAGATATGGGAACGACATCTGATCCACTTCAGATTAACTTTGAATTTGAGAAATTTTATAAGGCACTTTATTCTTCTGAATTTACACTCTCAGTTACAGATCTTGACAATTTCTTTGCTAATCTGGACATTCCTACGATTGAACAACACACTTCTACTAATCTGGGAAAACCTATTACTCTACTGGAACTTAAAAGAGCAATACAGTGTCATGATGCCCACTTTGCTCTTTGCTAAAACACTCTTTTCACTGCTTGGTTTCTAGTTTTGTCTATGTTCATTTGGTTTCTGTCAGCTCTGCTTCCTATCTGCAGCTTTCTGTCTGTCACACCTCCTCTCACTGCAGCTCGTTAGTGTTCATGGGAAACACCTGAGCTCTGGTGCTTAAAAACTTCTCTCCCTCACAGTCTGGTGCCAGAATATCGAAAGCCCCTGGGGAGTAGTCTTCCAGCATTTCTCTTTAGTATCCTGATCTTGTTCACAGTCACCTGCCTGCCCCTCGACCTCTGATTTTTGTCTTGCCCTTTTGTACCTCTGCTCATTTGCCTTTTTGTTGCCTTTACTTGCTTGTTTTTGGACTCTGAGTTTTGCCTTGCTCTTTGGTACTGTCGCCTTTATCAGATGCTATTGCCAACCTTGTTTCTGCCCATGACTCTGCCTCTGGATCGCCCACTCAAGACCACCGTTGCACACCGCCCCTCGGTGACATTTCCGCGCTGTTCAGTGCTCTGCCTCTGGCCCATTGAGCCTTTCAAGACCCAGCTCCGGCTCCTTGACCACCAACACCAGCCGAGAGTGGCAGCTCTTTGTTTATTAATAAAACCTTTAAACCTCCCCTGGATTCTTATGGTTCTGATCCAACCTCAATCATTACATACAGTCTCTTCAGGGAGGCAAGTGCCTGGGTCCTGATGGGTTCCCTTCAGAGTTCTACAAATCATTTTGGGACAAACTTGCACCATTATTATAAGATGTGTATATGAGGCCTTTGCCCTCAGAGTTCTGCCCCAAACTCTGGGTCAAGCTACCATCTCTCTTCTGAAAAAAGGTAAAGATCCTCTATCCTGCTCTTCTTACCATCCCATAAGCCTTCTAAATGTAGATTTCAAACTGCTGTCCAAGGTTCTATCTCTACGTCTTGAAATGGTTCTAGCCACTATAATTCACCCAGATCAAACTGAATTTATTCAAAATAGACACTCGTCTTTTAACATCAGGCGACTTCTGAATATTATTTACAATACTTCCTCTATGATGATGTGTTCATGCACGCTCATCTGCTCACACAGACTCATGCTCATGTTTGTGCTGTTGTTCGACGTAATGTTTTTATACTATTAGTGCTTAGTGTCTTTTTAGTTGATGTTTTTCTTAGTTCATATCTTAGATGTTATCATTCCTTTTCTTTTACATTTTATTGTTGGACGTAACTGGGACACTGTGTACATAATTTCGTTCCACCACATGTACCACATGTGGTGCAAACAACAATAAAGAATCTCTGACTCTCTACTGATACTCAAGAAGCTTTGCTCTCTCTAGATGCTGAAAAGGCATTTGACCGAGTTGAGTGGACCTATTTGTTTCACACTGTCAAAAAATTTGGTTTGGGTGATGCCTTTTTATCATGAGTCAAACTGCTTTATTCTAACCCACAAGCATCAGTCAGGACCAACAATACTCGTTCAAAATACTTTACCTTCTATCGCTCAACAAGACAGGGATGCCCGTTGAGTCCCCTTTTATTTGCATTGGCCATCGAACCGCTTGCCATCGCGCTTCACTCAAACCCAGACATTGCAGGCATACAACAATATGATATACAGTAGAAGCTAAAGTCTCGCTTTACGCAGATGATCTACTCTTGTATGTTTATGATCTCCCAACATCTATTCTGGTCGTTCTACGTTTGCTCTCAGACTTTGGTTGGTTATCAGGATGTAAGCTAAATTTGGGCAAAAGTGAGCTATTTCATATTAGTCTAACAGCCAAATCCTTCCCCCTGCATGTCTTTCCCTTTAAAAAGGATATAAATAGTTTTTCATACCTAGGAATTCAAATTACACATAAACTTGAAGACCTTTTCAAGGCCGACTTTTCTCCCGCTATTAAAAATTAAAGAAGACTTTGAACGCTAGTCCCTGTTTAAGCTATCTTTGGTAGCCCACATCAATTGCATTATAATTAATGTCCTTCCACATTTTTTATATTTACTTCAATGCATCCCGATTTTCCTTACTAACTCCTTCTTCAAAGAAGTAGACATTTTTTTTTATTTCTAACTTTTTTTGGGAGGGGAAGACCCCAAGATTGGCTGGACGATACTTACAGGGGCCTAAATCGCTTGGAGGAATGGCCTTACCCAATCTTAGGTACTACTACTGGGCCTCTAACATTAGATTTTTTAAATACTGGCACGACTGTGGGAACTCCCCTCTCCCCGACTGGTTAATTATGGAGATAAATTCTGCAAAACCTGTTTCTCACATAGCTCTGGTATATTCACCAATCCAATCTTCCACTGATGCGTACTTGTACAAAAAATAAAATAGTTTAAGTTTCCCTTAAGATCTGAACTCAATTTCAGCATCATTTTGGCTTACAACTTTTGTCTCCTCATGCACCTATTGCAGCAAATCATATATGTGCTCCTTCTCTTGTGGACAAAACCTTCACAACTTGGTCTGATCTTGGCATATGGACCTTCAAGGACTTATTTGTTGATAATGTTTTTGCCTCCTTTGCACAACTATCAGACAGATTTTCTCTTCCAACACACCACTTTTTAGATATCTACAAATCCGTAGTTTTGCTCGTTGTAATTTCCCCACTTTTCACCATTTGCCTGAGGTGTCTGGATTCCTCGTTTATGTCCACCCCTGGGCTAAAGGGCTCTATTTCGACTCTTTATAATTTAATTGTGTCATTCCATCCAAACTCTTTAAACTCGATTAGGAACCTCTGGGAACAAGATATTGGGGAGAATATTTCTGATCTTTGGTCACGTATTCAGACATGAGTACATAAATCCTATATCTGTGGCTTATCCAATGCAAACTGGTGCACAGTGTGTATTACACTAAAACCCGTTTATCTAAGATTTATAGCACGGTCTCTCCAGCTTGTAACAGATGTTAACAATCCCCTGTAAATCTTATTCATATGTTTTGGCAGTGCCCAGCCTCAGCTTGGTACCTTTTGGACGGAGCCTTGGTACCTTTTGTGTTGTGTGTTTCCTTGACTGATGAAGCCTTCCAGATGGAAGGTGAAACGTTTCAGCAAAAAAAAGAAACTGTCCAGATGACCTGACTGAAAATTGTTGGATTGTATACCTGGATTATTGAGCATGGACATTTTTGGTTTTGAACCAGTTTGACATGACTGTCGATGAGGAAGAGGGCCGGCTCCAGAGGAGGGGGTGTGCCAAAGACACCATCTTAGCACCAACATAACTGGTTTGTTCCACTTTGGAGTAAGCTGTTTTGGGAAAGAATCAGTTTTGTGCTGTGTGTTTCCTTGACTGATGAAGCCTTCCGGATGGAAAGTGAAATGTTTCAGAAAAAAGAAACTGTCCAGAGATGACCTGACTGACCTGATTGTTGGATTGTATACCTGGATTATTGAGCATGGACATTTTGGTTTTGGACGGAGATATTTGCTGCTAGATCTGAGGTGATTGGAAGAAAAACTGACCCGAATCCCTTAAGCGCCTTGTTTGGGGTATTTTCTGGAGTGCCCCCTTTAACTCCATCTCAGGGTAATTCTCTAGCTTTTATGACCATTATTGCTCGGAGAGTGATACTTCTCAAATGGAAAGTACCTCTTCCCCCTCTGTTTCGCACTGGTTCAGTGATATTCTTTATTTCCTTAAACTCGAGAAAATTAGGATGTCACTACATGGCTTTGCTGAGGAATTTATGCATGTTTGGCAACCATTACAACTGTTGATTAAACAAACCAACTTTTCCTGTATACCAGACTAGCTGACATTAGTATTATTTACTTATTTACTCTCCCTCCTAAGCTCCGTCGTACTTTCTGGTTTGTACGTTTTTTGTTTTTTTCTCTCTCTTTTTTCCCTGGAGGTTCCTTTTTTTTTGTTTGCTTTCTGTGTTGGCAAGATTTTATCAATTTTTTTCTTGGTCCTTTTTTTTGGGAGTGGTAGGTTTGTTTGTTTGTTCTTCTTTGTGTATTGTATTAAAAGATGGAAAGTTAAAAAAGTTTGGACACCGCTGCTTTAACATGAAACGAGGTCATCACATACCAATACGCTGACATCCTCCTCATCCAATATAGTTGGGAAGATAAATAACATAAAAATTATTTTTAACACTTCAAAATGTTTATATTTTTTCAGAGTTGTGTTCTTGAAGACTTACCTCACCCTGCAATGTGTCCACATTTTGCTGGACTAAAGAGGAGAGTGGAAAATATAACTGAAATAATAATAATAATAATATAAAACAGATATTTGTGTGCACAGCTACTTACTGTGTCTGTTGTCAGACGCATGAAGGAGACAGACGAGCAGAAGAAGAAGAACACAAATGAAGTACGAGCGTTCAGCCATCGCTCTGTCTGACATCAAGCCTTCTTCCTCTACCACGCGCAGCAGCTTTTATATCGACACTGAACTGCTCAATTCATGAGAATCCAACGTGCTGTCAGAGCCAGGTCAGAAAGGGAAGGGCTGACTTGTGGCAATAACCAGAATGAAAAATCACACCGCGTAAATAAGATTTATCAATATCTGACTGTAGCTTTATACCATACCATTTTATTTATAGAGCACTTAAAACAGCGACAAGGCCTACCAAAGTGCTGTACAGACAGAACAACAGACGACACACAAACAAATATACAAAATGAAGTAAATCACAATAAAGACATAAAAACAATGCAAATAATAAAGATGACGACAAACCAGTGTGGAGCATACAGGTTCAAAACACAGATCATCTGGTGTTGAAAGCTACTGAATAGTAGTGAGTTTTTAAACGGGACTTGAAAACCGAGAGGGAGGGGGCCTGTCTGACAAGCAGAGGTAACTCGTTCCAAAGTCTTGGTCCTGCTACAGAGAAGGCCCTGTCCCCTCTGCGCTTAAGATGAATTCCTGAAACTGTGAGGAGCAACTGGTCCACTGACCTCAGGGAGCGTGGTGGGACATACGGTTGTAGCAGATCAGAGAGATAGGAGGGGGGGGGGGGGGG